>NW_027468598.1:5492500-5940000 GCF_046254945.1 Alosa pseudoharengus | reverse complement strand
GATGGCCAGGCAGTGGGTAGGGTTACACTGTGTCACTCTGCAGAGGTTGGACAATGTTAGCGAAATCAAAACAACCGAGGAGGCTTCAGAGCTGAGAGGGAACGGTCTTTTTTTTTTCCCTTCTGCCATTTTAGCTCTAATACCTCTTACCTATTGAACACCATGGATAGGCCTCCATTCTTGTCCTTTTCTCCACACCACTCCAATCCAATCACACAATCTCTCTCTCTCTCTCTCTCTCCTCTCTCTCTCTCTCTCTCTCTCTCTCTCTAGCCCTTTTTTGACAGAGTTTATAGGGCTCAAAAGAAAAATGATGAAAAGGTCGACAAGGTCAGCCATCAGGCGGAGGTGTCTGATACACTTCATTTAACTACAATCCCCAGCCGCTCCCAGTGTTATTTTCCAAGGTCTTACTCCGATGAGGAGGAGCGGAAGAAAGGCAAGATGAAAAAAGCGATTAGTGCGGGATTGGGAAGTGTTCATAATTCATATTCCCTGTAACCAAGATGATTCCCCACATCTTAAAGAGAAAGATCACAGACGTAATGTGAAATGGGTCTCAATGGAGACCTTAGCGGGGGTGAGAGGGGTGGAGTTTGCCCCCTTTAAAAAGCACTCTGGAGGATTCCACAGCAGAGCTGTCTTATGCCTACAAGCACTCTCTCACACATAGATCACACACGCACACACACACACACACACATACAGAGACACACAAAACACACATACACACTGCAATTGCACTACACACGGATCAATCATACACACATTCACACACAACAATATACAACACTGACAGCATACAAAATGAAAATAAAGATGGTAACTTCTTTGTACACACACAGAAACAAACACGCACTCACAATGTACTGCATGTACAAACACTCCAAATGCACAAGCAAATATACACTCGAACTACACACTCAGTGTCTTGAGTCACAAACTAATCACGCAAACAGTTCTAATGACATCTCCTCTCCTGTGTCCCTCTATTAAAAGCTCCCAAAGGAGATGTGAGCAGCATAGGAAAGGCACAGAGAAAAGAGAGAGAGAGAGAGGGAAAGACACAGAGAAAAGAGAGAGAGAGAGAAAGAGAAAATAGAGAGAGAGAAAGACACAGAGAAAAGAGAGATAGCGAGAGCCCTCTCTTCTTGCTGCAAAATATCTGATGTCAACTTCGATGACCAATTTTGCAACGCTACGATAATGCGGCTCAAAGGTGCTGAACAGATAACCATTTCATGGTTGATACGTATATACTTTCCCTTTTTTAACAAATGCAATAAGTATATTAAGTTCATATTATTTACTGTTCTTTTGTTAACAATACCTTTATCATAGTGAGCTTTGTCAATATTGTACAGTATATGATGTCATAAAAACAGAGCTCATTTGCAGAGGGCGGGAGGGAGAGAGAAAGACAATGGCAGACTACGGGTGAAAGGGATGGCAACCCAAAGATTTAGTTAAGGATGGTGATAACAAACAGAGCACATGAGGGTGGAAAGACAAAAATGGCAACAATACAGTCTGATTTCTAAAACAGTAATTAACTCTGTTATTCCAACATATCACCTGCCCCCACACTCAATTATTCCCCTCCCTCTCCTCACTAGGTGCCAAAATTGGACCACATCCATATTTGACTGGGACACACCAATAGAGAGCGTTGCGTCACACAAAGAAGTCAATTTTTTCCTACATGACTGCCTGCACTATTCAGACAAATTGGTGTCGGAGGAACATTCCTCTGATTATTTAAATTGCAGAGCAGCTTTTAATTACAGTATAATCTGAAATAAAAGGGACATTTTCTTACCTGATATACATCTATGCCAACAGCTAAGAGGTCTTTTTCTTATTTTTTCTCGACTTATAAAAATGTTAAATGCACAAATAAACAAACCAGGGGGCAGGTAATTAAAGTATGCAGGTAAAAATGAGTTGTCTTTAAGATGTAGCAATATGTAATTTACTGGTGGCAGGAGGACGGGTCAGGCAGAAATATCAGTCCCCTTGGCAATTGTCTAATAAATGTAGGATAAATAGTGCACTCTCCAGCACCAAATGGTGCCCCATGCAGCTTGGAGAGACAAATATTACTGCCGAACATAACCCAGTTTTCTTTTCCTGCAGTCATTATTACTGAAAGGACTGCAGAGCCAGGAAAATGCACCCCATTATACACCAGCAGGGCTGCGTGAAAAAAACTCAGGGCGTTCACAACGCTGGAGAGAGATACAATCTGTCCAAGCGGCTAGACTTCTTCGCGTGTGTCACCAATGGTGCGATAATGCTAAAGAGACAAGATGACACCATAGCACTTCCATTTCTCTGTGTCACTGGCGACCCTTCAGCCTCACCATAAAACAACAGCAACACCCTCCGCCATCAGCAAACACCCAGAAACATGAGGAGACATTAATGTCCAGATTGCTCACAAAATGGCCAGGAAAACAGCACAGAATAAATCACTTTCCCAAATCAAAGCACTGCACAAGTCGGGAGACAGAGGAGTAGAATCCCATAAAAGCCCTGAGGAGCCACGGTCCCCACTCTCACAGAAAAAAGCGTCTTCACACACACACTGGTGTCTAGTCGCCGGTTAAGGAACCAAATAAGGAGCGCCCTGAAAATTCAATTCCTGGCTAATTAGCGCAGGTTTGCTGCTCGCTCCATGGTAATGGAATCCTGGGGATTCATCGACTGGCTGTGCTGTGTTTAAGGGCTGCAGATTAGCCCACAGACCCAGGCTGCTGCCACTGGCCCTCAACACTGACCCGGTGGAGAGCAAGAACACACCGACCTCACTGAAAATACACACCAACGTGATGAGAAACTAGACAAAAACCAAGACATCATTGATTTTGTGTGAAAACACACAACAAATGAGCATTGGGGTGGGGGGGGGGTCCCAAGTTGAAGGATCTCTAATAAATAAACATATAAACTCAAAGTTTGTTGTGGCAGAGGGGCTGGATTTCCGCTGTTATTTTTCCTCTGGTGAGATCTTGATGAGTCACCATCCCAAAGTGTTTCCACGACTCCCACCCCCACACGTCTCGCTGTGGTGCCGCCCAGGCGCTACCCCAGGCACATCCCACCTACTCCTCCACAAGTCCATACTGACACACTGCCGCTCATCTCTGAAGCACATACAGGAAGAGGAGTCTCCTTCGAAAAGAGAGATTAGCTGTCATGGCTAACGGTGACAGTAAAAATGCAGAACCTCACCCATGTCCTTTTACTCTGTTCCCACAGCAACCTCACTAAGACAAATACACCTCTTATCAATGGGAGGTTCTGCATATCCACACAAAAAAGCAAACTAATTAAAAAAAAAAATACACACACACAAACATTTGGCAGATGAAGAGGTAAATTAATAAAGAAATTCAAGGGAGCGCTTTTTTTCCAGTGGTGCACAGACAGGGAGAGGGCTTGTCTCCACTCCTGAGAGAGCTGCTCCGACTTCAGGCTGGAACTTCAATGGGAACGTGTTTGGCTTTGATGCAGCGTTACGTGACAGCTGACAGCGCTGGAAACACAGGGCTGCTTACTGAAAACAACACCCAAACAAACAGGCACTGCCGGCACAGCCGACTGATGCGCCGAGCTATACCGCCCATACGCCAGACCTCCCACACCTGTGGAGAAGCAGCACTGCTCACTGTTGTTTGTCATCATTCTACCACCACCGCCACCACCACCCCCTCCCCAACCTGTAACAGCTGAAGCTTGTTGAAACCTGAACTCCAACTGTCTCCAGAACTGTATACGGCTGACAAAACCTACACGAGAAAGGAACTGGCACGCCTTTGAGGAACTGGGGTTCCGAGGCAGAGGTGTGTGCTTCTGTCTGCAAACAGAGGCAGCAGAGATTGCTGATGGGTGAGGGGTTGAAATTTCAAAAACCAAGACAGAATTTACATTTATTTTCAACATTACGACAGGTGTGTCACTACACGAAACGTCAATCTAAAACTAACAGGCATCACTGCAACAACCACCACAACCACACAGCACATGAAGCATTAAGGCATTGCAGTAAGTGCCAGCTCAACATGCCATGGCAGAACTGAGCCCAATCCCGTAATAACCACACTACAGACAATTACCTTTTCACATCCCATAATGTTCCATAGTAAAACATTTAGCACCATGATACTCTCAGTAAATCAAAGAGAAAGCCACCCAGTAACAGTAAAATCTCTTCCACTGCACCATGCACTGACATCTTACATGTTTGCATCTCTTTCTTTTCTCTCATCACAGTGAGGTCTAAACAGGACAGAGTAACAGAGAGGGTCGCCAAATCCCTCTATCCTCCCACTCCCACCCAGTCACTGCAACAACAAGCCCAGTCATACAGTGAAGAATGAAAGCTCACACCAAAAGGCTGTGAGACCGGACATAAAGGTAAAGAAATATAATACAGGCAAAAAGCCTCGTCCTTGTGTGACAGCCATAAACAAAGCATGTCCTCCCACATTTACATAAGAATAATCTTACTAGAGTGTCAATCAAACACAGCCACCAAGCAAATACAATAATTCGAGAGGCCATTAGAATTTTATTATAAATTACAAAAAAATATTGCCAAGAAACACCTAGCAGCTCTTTCTTCTGTATTGATGATACAAAGTGAAATATAAGAAACAAGGACAAAAAACCTAAACCTTCAATGGTATCACCGTGGGCGTGGGAGAAAGCCGACACTGTGTCCGGTCTCTAATGTAGTGGGACCGACTCCAGCTGCCCGTCATCCCCCTTAATCTCTCTCCTCCTCACTCTCCCCTCACGCTCCTTAATGGGAGCACTGCAAACCTGTGTTCAATTAGGGCTGCAGCCGGCCTCTTGTGGTACAGCCACAGGGGTTAGCCGCTAAGGACCCTGGCCTGACACGGGACACAGGGCCTAGCTCCACGTCCAGCCCACACCCACCGAGCCCCGGAGCTCCTGCAGCTCGGCCGCCACAGTTCTGCACACATCAGCATGGACCTGCATCCCAGCGCCAGCACAATGGCTCCCACAGGAACATAATGATGTGTTAGGACCTTCGAGCCGGAGCTTGTGTGAGTGTTTCATACATATAAATACGTGGATAAATAGCCCTTAAAATAAAAACAACTCTCAACCGAATGCTGGCACACCTCTGCAACTTTCCTGGTATACTGATGCCATAAAATAGTTCCGTGTGTCTGATGAGAACGTCACATTTTAAATGGCTTTTGCTTACACAAGTCGCTATCTTCATTGCTCACTATAAAATATGAGCAATAAAAGCAATGCAACCAAGTGTATTTTACAGTGTAAGAGAAAGGAGGCCGATCCTACATGGTCTATTTCTGCAACACGTGGAGAGAACTGACACTAGAAAAGAGGAAGAAAAATATAGACCCATAACACACCAGCACAGGTATTTCTGCAAAAGAAAAGGGAAAAAAGGTTCTGTTGGAATACACTGACTGGAGGAGGGCAGGACTCAGATACAACGAGACACTGACAGACACCATCATGCCTAATAGGCGCCATTCAGAGTAATTCGGTGTAACACTCACACAATGTAAATAAATCAGAAAGGAGCGAGTGCAGCTGAATACATCAGAAGGCTGTCACCCGCCTCTGGGGCCCGCCTCCTGAGCATGGCTGCCTCTTGTTAAAGACAGGCTTCTGTTTGGGAGGACAGGGCCAGGCAAGAGAGATACCCATCATATTCTGACACAGTAATAGGCAAATGGTAAACATAATCTTACTGGTAAACACAAGTTGTAAATCTTCTGGCGGCGCTGTTTCTGCAGAGCTACCATGCCAACATCAGCAGCAGAAATGGCAAGCTGCTCAGCCTATTTGTTATTGCATGGCAACTAAATGAGCTGACAGAGGAAAATCAAAATCCATTTCAACGTAATGATAATGGACTAGCGGTATATGACAGGCACACAATTTCCCATTTTACAACCCGGCATTTGCATTCACAGTTCAGAGAGGGTAATGTTTCATATGCTCCGGAGAAAACGGGCTTTAAGAGCAACACAGAAGGTATGAGGGGAAGAGAATTCCTGTACCGCTACTGTGAACTCACCCACATTAGCAATCACTCACATTGTTGACAATGGGATTGATAAACTATAATAACAGCTGCCAAATATCCATAACAAATTCAAAGCATTGTGAACGTTAAATCAATGATGATACACACATGCCACTCTGACTACATGCGTGACATTGTCCTTGTGGGCCAGTAAGCAGTTAAACAGCAGTGGGTTAGATTTAGCATGTAGCACTCAGCTGTCAAGGGAGTGCGTCATGGGGAGGGGGGGGTTCTGACAGAGGAGGGTGGCATCAACTTTGGACAAGAATGGCTGGCCAAGGAGACAGCAGTCAACAGAGAGAGAGAGAGAGAGAGAGAGAGAGAGAGAGAGAGAGAGAGCAGCTCTGAAATGGAGCCTTCACCACGCATGCCCTTTGGTTCTACCCTTGTAATCAGAGTCCGAGGGGGAAGGGAGAGTTCACCCAGAGAGAGCAGCAAAGGGAGCAGGCCAGAGAGAGAGAGAGAGAGAGAGAGAGAGAGAGAGAGAGAGAGAGAGACAGACAGAGAGACAGACAGACGGGAAGAGAGGGGGGGGGGGGTCTAGAGCCAGGGTCGCACCACTTTCCTTCTGTGCCATCGGGGATGGCTACTTTTAGCATGGCTGCTGCTATTCAGAAAATCTCAGCCCTGACTATGCTTCTGATTCAGAGACAGTATGGGGGGGGGGGGGGTAGGAGGGGGGAGACACAGGAAGTATGTGCGTCTGGTTCTGTGAGAGAGAGACAGGGACAGAGGGAGGGATTGTGTGTGTGTGCGTGTGTGTGTGTGAGAGAGAGAGAGAGAGAAGAGAAAACGAGACACAGACGGCAGCTCTTTCCAGCTCTTTCATTCAGCAACATTCATTAAAAAAATCAAGACAACTGAGTTTAACCTCAAAGAGGTAAATTAGTTTTTAGGAGCGGGCAAGCAGGGAATCAGGCTTGTCAATGGCTATTTGCTTTTTGATTTCCTTCAGTCGTAGCCTGCCCACTCTCTCTCACTCCTTCAGTCGTAGCCTGCCCACTCTCTCTCACTCAGAGCAACTCTCTCCTTCTCTCGCCTCATCTTCTTTTCCTGCCTGATTTGCTGACTTTGGAGCTGAAACATGTTTGTTTAACAGCTCACAGAATATAGGTGTTAGAGGAAGCCATTCGCTTTGTCTGTGTGTGTGTGTGTGTGTGTGTGTGTGTGTGTGTGTGTGTGTGTGTGTGTGTGTGTGTGTGTGTGTGTGTGTGTGTGTGTGTGTGTGTGTGTGTGTGTGTTTCTTGATTTATTTTTTAAAGAAAATGTACCGCACAATGCAGTAATTAGAAAATTAAGCAACTGTTCAGCACTGAGCATTTCTCAGCATTTGCTACAACTTGAAGTAATCCTGACCACCAAGTACTCAATTCCAGAGTACCCTGAGCATTCCTAGTAATTTTGACTTCCTGGAATATGTTATCTTCTTTAAACATATTTAATGTCAATGACATTCCTTGAAAAAAGAGTGTATAAGAGGAATTTTACACATTCAAATGTCGACCACCAAACTAGGCCTAGGCTGTCTGTGGGGGCTGTGAAACAATACGACCAAAGGGATTAACATATTTTTTCTATTTAGAAACATCATTCATTATGTTGCAATATACTGCCAGGAAAATCAATGGCATCATTGAGACATCAATAAGCATGACTAATCAATATAATGATGCCTGAGCCCAGCAGCAGACACCTAAACAGTGAGAGCTTTGTGAATCACTGATAACAGAAAAAACTGGAGCCATCCATCTTGATTTAGTTCATTCCTCCCCCTCCATCGCTTCTCTTCTGTTGCTCTGACCGCAAACAGTCCATCCCCAGCACCAGCACCAGCCGGCCTGAATTAATGGCTAGATAGTTTGTAAGGCTGCACTCTTTTATTGTTAATTACTTTGTGCAATTTCTGTTCCAATATTCATCAGCTGCCTGTTTTGATAGACATAGCAGAATTCAAATCCCAGTATGTAATTCTATGAGCTGCACAGCGGTGTGTATTATGTGCCGTAAATCAACTTTAATTTACTGTCCTCCCCCTCTGGCTATTAATCTTTTCTGCATTACTCAAAAGCAACAGCAGCCAGGACAGCTGCTCCTCCAGGCTTTGGGTCTATAGGCTGAGCCCTGACTGCTCCGAGCTCCGACTCGCCACATTGTTCTTTCACCTTATTTCTGCCATATGAATGCAGACCATCACCACAGTCACAGCGGCGGCAGGGGCGGCCTGAAAAGAATGACTGTCTGAAAGGGACTCGTTCAGGCGGACGCTGTGAACGAGGATGGTTTTATTTGGGCTCGTGCTCCGACTGTGTCCTCTTTGCTGGTATCGTCCTTTCACTCCCAATTCCGATGAATAGCAGAACTGAGCTTATAAAAGTAGCAATAAGAAAGAATCGAGGGAGAAATAATATCCAGAGGTGACACGACATACGAGGGCTGCAGGAACGTAGCATGCATCTCTTCTCCAAAGATTAGCCATACAGTATATTCTCTGGCTTTTCTTAAAGGAAAGGGGAAAAGCAGTGTGTCTAGACCACATGACTAAGAGTAGTAGGCACTGAATCATCAACCTGAATTAGACCAGATACTTTGCATTTTTAAACCTGAATGATGGGCCATTCAATTATAATAATAATTATATGGTAATAATAACTTCCCAGAACTTCAGTACAGACCTATTGGGGAGCTTGCTGTTGTTTGGCCACTTGAAAGGCAAAGTCGCCTACACATACAAACACATACAAAAACAGTTTCCAACCAATTTCCACTCTTGCTCAAAGGACAAACAAAACTCAAACCAAGCTTCCCTGCAGCGAGTACAGTAAACAACTCTGACCGTTTAAAGTTAAAGAGGCTGCAAATTACAAGTATGCAGTGGCCTCAAAAGTCACTGCGAAAAAGCACAAGTTGTGTCCTTAAAATGAGAGAGATTAAAAACACACTGCAGCAACAATTAAAAAGCTCATGAAGGCCACCACCTGCCATGTTGCCTCCATGTTGTCGGAGGACTCACTGATAGCAACGGGCAGCCCAAGGTCAGCTTGAAGAACACGTCAACCTCTGCAATGGCAGCTGTGGAAACAAAGATGGGGGCGAACTACAGTGACCCATCAACAAACAATCACTTCCTTGCGCAAAAACACATCTCTTTTCCCAAAAGAGCTCCAGCCTGTATGAAAGAGCCCCTGGAGCATGGAGGTCACAGCTGGGATGGACGCGTCTCTGAGAACGACAGAGGGGGAGATGGCTGCAACATGAAAGAGTTGAGGAATGGAATGAAATTGGAGTGACCGGCAGCATTACAATGTCCTTTCACGATCCCTGAGACTGCACAGTCCGCAAGCACACTCACAAACACACACGTTGGTGGATTCACCACTTTCAGCTCTGTGACCTGCCTTGACCTTTGCTCATTAGGGTTTTGTGGGCACTACATCGAGCCCATAGTCTGCCGTGATGCAAAGGCAATGGCAGGGATTATTATGAGACGTGCAAGCTTTTAATAGGGAGCTGAAAGCTTTTTAGCCAAACGGCGTAGGGCTTGTAGCTCTTCACACGATCCCCCCGTTACACCCCTCTTACAAATATGAGAAATAAGCAAACATCAACACACAGCAAATCACAACATCGCCAGATAAAGGTCTATATAGCCCTTTCACACTGTTATGAAACTCTGGGCCATTATTCTGAAACCCAAAGCAATCAGCCTGGCATTAACCAGTTGGCACAGAGTAATTAAAGTAAATGGAGTCATTTTTATTCGCCATTAGAAGCCCTCTTCCTCTGACGTTTTTCTTGCTCAAATCAATGTACAGTGAAAGCCTTTTCACACCAATCCGTCTGAGCCCCGAGGACTGGTCTGGACAAACCTGCCAGCTGATATGACCTACATTCTCCTCTGTCCCGGCCAGAGCGGCGAGCCTGAGAGCATCCGTAATGACAGCTCTCACCTGTCCCTCCGCGAGGAGGAGGCGGCAGCACGCGGGGATCTCCAGGGGACCACCTGACTCCGAGCTGTAGCATAGCAACGAGGGCCAGGGGAGCATAATCTCCGCCGTCCTCAGGAGAGTTGGCACTTTAGTCCTCTGAGGCGCACTAGCTGATGAACAGCCCGGTGCAAATCATCAGATGTTTTTTTTCCATTTGTTTGTTTGTCTTCCGATAAAAACACACCTCTGACTCGTCTGTAATTGCTTGCCTTTTCAGTGTCGTTAAAGCGTGTGTGGGGAGGGGACCGGTTGTGACTGCTATTCTAATGAAGGGCCACTCTGGGTTATTGCTGGCTTTGCCACTTATCAGAGCCAGCTTACTGTGCTGAGAAAATTAACAAGCTCTAGATCTCAGAAAAATGAAAAATAAAACCTGACTTTATCAAGTATTAAAGTTGCTGTATTTTAAATGTATACAAATGAAATTAAGATAAAGTCAATAAGATAAATAAGTCAATAAAATATTGACTTAATGTAAATAATCAGCTGGGGAAGTTTTGTGGGTAAATCTATTAGTTTTTACCTTATTCACCTGTAATATATCCCAGCATAGGAATATAATACACCGATAAACAGTGTGGTGAAACACAAAAAGCCAATCACCAATGCAATCATTTATTTTCTGATTCAAGGTTGTACAGTATGCCTTACCAAACATCACTATGAGACTTATTCCCCTCAGATGGTACAGACAAACCCCTCTGGCTCGAGGACTATTTGGACTCTTCCTTGAGAAGTCAGGTGGTCAAGGCACAGAGGCCAGGTTTCTACTCAACTGCCTCACACAAGGCCACATGGACGCCGATATTAGTTACTTAGTGACACAAGTGCAGTTGCTTGCTGAAATGACTCCATTTATCTTGGCGGTAACTAATTACAACATTAGTTATCCACAGCAAAGCAATAGTGATTTACTGTACTACTGCAGGGAGAGAAGACCAAACATAAGACACGGGTCAATTAGTTTCATGCCAATATGAACAGGTTTAGCAGAGACTTGGGTGAAGGGTAGAGACCAGAGTAGTCTCCATATATCTCTGTAGACATGTATGGTGTGTGTGAGAGTGTGTGAGTGTGCGTGTGTGTGTACGTGTGCATGTGTGTCTGTAGATGAGTCTAGATGAGAGTGTTCTCAATATGTCCCAAGCTCAGACCTGCACATGACTATTCATCTTCAAAGCAGCGAAACACATCAACTGGTGCGAGGCATTAGCCGTGCGAGCGTCAGACGTATCAATATCTTAAGAAGCGCCTCGGCTCCCTCTCCACAGGCGCTCTGCCAGCCACAGGCCAGACCCAAAAATAAAAGCAGCGCACCATTTGCACTGCGCCTGTGCCTGCGCTGGGGGAAACCCTAACGGGCCCTCATAAAGCGCGGAGGGGGAGAGGTGCCGGACAGAGTAGTCACAGTGGAAAGAGCCCTGGCCACTGCAAGCCACCTGGCAGATGGAGGACCGACAGAAAGCAGGACGAGTGAGCAGATGACCCGGGCAGAAACATCAGCTCGGACGACAGGCAGAGGGGGGATTATTAGGGAACACTGCCAGGTCTTGAGAGCTCTTCACCAACCCAAACTAAAAACAGAACACACTTTAAGTTTCAAGTGCTGGAAGATGTCAGCAATTAGTTTAAAAATACACAGGGTCAAACGTGCTAGGCTAGTAAGGAGCCACAAACATAACAGCAAGGGCAAGTCATAAAAACAACAAACATATCAATAACCAACCTTGTGAGCATGTCATTAGGGCTGTTGACTGGGTATGCTCCAACAAGTGGGCCTGGGGGATGAGCGACTAAAGCAAACTAGCATGAGACGAGTGTCAAATATACGTTTATTTGTCTCTCCTCAATGTTTGTTTGAACAGGAAACATCAAAGTGCCGCTCCTTGACACACCGTTGGGGGTGAGACTGAAACCAGGAAACATTTTGCGGTTTCCTGAGCTGCCAACGTGCCGTCTGCAGCGGAGCCCACGGAGTTCTCTCCGAGAGCCGTGTCGTTCTCTGGCTGGAATCTGCCGCGTAGTCACCGGGGAGCGCTTTCCCAGGCTCAGCGCTCTGAGCTACCTGTGCCACATCACCCACGGATACAGTTCCCCACGGGCCAGCAGCTAGCGGAGCAGCAGCCTCGTCGAGCCTCTTCCACACGCGTGGAGAGCTCTTAGCTGAGCACTGTTAGCGCTGCAGTGGGTCACTGGAGCCCCCCCCCCCCCAAATCTCCTTTTCATCACATACAAAAAAAAGACAAATCTGACTGTTATCGACCAGGCCGAAATATTACATTGACAGTAATGTGAAGAGTAAGTAAATCTCAGCTGGCCTTTGGGAGAGGGGGGTGGGGGGTGCTCTCATAGTGGTGATTTCTTCATGATACAATGACACCAGGCAGCAAATCAAGGCTGGTGTCTATATCTGCTTTCTAAGGGCTTTTTTTGTGGCGATGGCAATGAAATACAGCCGAGTGGGGAATTAAATCACATCACAGCAGGGTGAGCAGCTGGCTTCAGAGAGCTCAGTGGGAGTTCACCATTACGTGTTTGACTGGATCAACAATGACAAACACAATCTTAATAGGAAGAGAGAGCAGGAGGACGCAAGGGGGAAAACGCTGTTCAACCAGCCTCCACTTGGGCTTTTATGGAACTGTCATGCCCGTGGAAACATACTCCTGAGGTCATTCAACATGAAACATGAGTGGTGTCACGCTGAAGGTCAAAGAAAAATGTTTAGTTAAGAAGCACACTCTGCTCCTCGTCACACTAGAAATAACCCAAGTTCAGCCACATACTAGTGAATGTATTGGAGGCAGGCCTTATCCTTTTACATAATAACAGACCTACCAGGAGCTGACATTTCAATATATTACCATATGCTTCCAATCTTAGGAGCTTAAATTGTTGCAGTTGAGAAGAGGTAGAGCATACACAGATAAAAACGTCTTAACAAAGTTAAGTAACACAAACAAATAAAAAAGCGATCACTCAAACAAACAATCAAACAAAAAAGCAGCCTTTGAACTGTCAGGGAAAGTAAAGGGAGGAAGACCCCTGCTCTTCTCCTGCCAACAGCTCTGTTGGGGAGAGAGAGCCTGCTACCCTTTCTCTCCCTGTCAAACACACTACACACACTCTCTCTCTCTCTCTCTCTCTCTCTCTCTCTCTCTCTCTCTCTCTCTCTCTCTCTCTCTCTCTCCCTCCCTCTCTCCCTCTCTCCCTCTCTCTCCCTCCCTCCCCTTCCTCTCTCTCACCCACACTCTCTCACCCTCTCTGTGCCAGTAATCTCTCGCTGCTAGAGAAAAACTGCCGCTAAATTTAGCATCAGATTTATCATGCTGTAGGAGAGAAGCTGGAGCGGGCGAGTGAGCGAGTCAGTGAGTATGAGAGGGAGAGTGTGTGTGACAGAGAGAGAGAGAGAGAGAGAGAGAGAGAGAGAGAGAGAGAGAGAGAGAGAGAGAGAGAGAGAGAGAGAGAGAGAGAGAGAGAGAGAGAGAGAGAGAGAGAGAGAGAGAGAGGCCAGGCAAGAAATAGTTGGGGGTGGTCTCAGTAAAAGGGGCTGTCCATCAAGAGTCACCCCCTGAGCCAATAAAAAGGTAGAGACCTGACTTCAAATGTCACATTCACACATCCATACACAATCACACACATACATACATATGTAGTAATATATACAGCCTTCTTATTCCCCTTTCCCAAACCCCTTGATATACACACACAGCCCTTGAACATTAGAAGAGTGTAGAGAAAGAGCGAGAGAAACAAATGCTGTGTAAACTCACAGTGGAGCAGTGAAGGGAGAGTGAGAGAGAGACTGACACAGAGAAAGAGGTGTTGAGGAGAGAGAGCTAAAGCAGCACAAAGAGGAACTCCCCAGGCTTCTAAAGCAGGGCAGCGGCAAGGAGAGCAGAGGAATACAATCCAGACAGAGCAAAGAGGAGGAGAGAGAGGAGGAGAGAGAGGGAGAGAGAGAGAGGGAGAGGGAGGGAGAGAGAAGGAGAGGGAGGGAGACAGAGAGAGGGAGAGACAGACAGAGGCAGCAGGCACCCTGGCAGGGAAGTATCTCGGTGCTGTGCAAATGGGTGCATCTCTCTCACACACACACACACACACACACACACACACACACACACACACACACACACACACACATTACTGCTGCAGTCAGAAGGACAGTGGATGCACCAGGGCACAGGAATGATTGGTCAGACGCATTCATCGTTCTGAGAGGCCCATAGACACTGTTTCCAGAAAATACACATCAGTGAGGACCCAGGTCAGACCCTCCAGACACAGACACACACACACACACACACACACACACACACACACACACACACACACACACACACACACACACACAAACACACACACACACACACGCCATTCACAGATAGGTGCAAGACACAACATCACCGCCCCAAGTCTGAGAGCTTTTGCTTGAAACAAACGTTAAGATCTGAGCGGCTTCAACTTGCTTTCAGCAAATGATTCAGGTCACGCAACTAGTGAAATCCTGCTTCTTAGAGAGAAATACCAAACTACAAGCAGCGAAGTGGCATCATTCCAGAAGAGTCTCCAAGCATGGTCTCATCACAGCATGTGTGTGGAAAGTGGATCCAAGGATGTGGATGACAATATGGCACACCAAAATATAAACAAAAGGAATACCAAACACCCATCTTCACACACACAGCCCATTCACACATACACACACATATCAGTCACCAAGGACAGAGAGAGTGAAGGCCATACAAAAACATTGTCAAGGACATCCATGCCGTCCAAATAAACACACACCCATGTGTGCCCCCTCTCTCTCTCTCTCTCTCTCTCTCACACACACACACACAAGATGCTCCCAGCTACAGCAGCCGTCCGTGCGAATGACATGTTGAGCAGCGGAGGCATCAAAGACAAGCCAGTGGGCCAGACCGAGCAGGGCTCAGGAACGGCTGTCTGCTCACACACACACACACACACACACACACACACACACACACACACAGCTTGGCAGATCTGGCAGCTATCCAGTCAGCCAGTCACAGAAGGACAATAAACACACATGCAAACACACTCATACACACCAGAAAAAAACACACACCTACACAGTGCAGAGAAGCAACACAAACAGATGTGTACACACACACACACACACACACACACACACACACACACACACACACACACACACACACACACACACACACACACACACACACACACACACACACACACACACACACACACACACACACAGAGAGAAGCAACACACACAAAATATCATTCCACGCACAATTCATTGTCATCCAGCCACTGAGAAACTGCACTCATACACACACTGAAACACAAATCCCTCAAAAAAACTGAAGATCGACAAAAAGAAAACTGCGGGATGCTCCCAAAACCATTTGTCACAAAGTAATAACCTGTCCAGTCACTGGCTTGTTTTGTTGCTAAGTTTTGACGGGCAAAAGCTCAAGCAGCTCTACGGAGTTGTAAGAGAAGAAGCGCTAACATTTTCCACCAGTGTTTGCCTTCTCGCTCAGAGTTAGCTCTTCAGCTGGAGCCGTGGCATTGAGAATACTTGTGTGAGCGAGTCCAGCAGAGAGGGAGCGCTCCTAAAGATGGCAGCCGAGGCGTGGTGCCGAATGAACATCTCTACTCTTTGATGGACTATTTCATGCTATGTGCCTGCTCAAGGCAGTGGGAAATTGTGCATTCATAATCAGGGAAGAACAGAGATGCCTCCCCCCACCTCCACCACCACACACACACACACACACACACACACACACACACACACACACACACACACACACACACACACACACACACACACACACACACACACACACACACACACACACACACACACACACACACACACACACACACACACACACACACACACACACACACACACACACCATGACAGACTCTGAGGCATAAATATAAGCATCTTACACACTTATCAAATGCATCTTATTTTCCTCCCATAAAATAGATGCAGACACGGCCATGAATATAAAAGAGGAGACAGGCCTTGTCTCCACATCTATGTCCCACCTGAGCTCCAACACTACACTACACTACACAACTTGCACCACCCACAAGATCAGCACATATGGCTACATCTATGTTCCACTTGAGCTCCAACACTACACTACACAACTTGCACCACCCACAAGATCAGCACATATGGCTACATCTATGTTCCACTTGAGCTCCAACACTACACTACACAACTTGCACCACCCACAAGATCAGCACATATGGCTACATCTATGTTCCACTTGAGCTCCAACACTACACTACACAACTTGCACCACCCACAATATCAGCACATATGGCTACATCTATGTTCCACTTGAGCTCCAACACTACACTACACAACTTGCACCACCCACAAGATCAGCACATATGGCTACATCTATGTTCCACTTGAGCTCCAACACTACACTACACAACTTGCACCACCCACAAGCTCAGCACATATGGCTACATCTATGTTCCACTTGAGCTCCAACACTACACTACACAACTTGCACCACCCACAAGCTCAGCACATATGGCTACATCTATGTTCCACTTGAGCTCCAACACTACACTACACTACACTACACAACACAGCTAGCACCACCCATCAGCACATATGGCTACATCTATGCTCCACCTGAGCTCCAACACTACACTACACTACACAGCTAGCACCACCCACAAGGTCAGCACATCTGGCTACATGTGCAGCGGGGGGAGGTATGTCTGGGTCAGTATCAGAGAACACATTCTGCCCATTGGCACCTCTGTAGTCATTTTACAAACTAATCCATTTAAACAATGGCTGACTGACGAATGCACAAACTTGTATTAGAGTAATGTATGAGAGATCATAGAGAATCAATAGCCAGATGACCAGGCCACTTCAGTCAAGGATCAATGGCTTTGATCAATAAAGGTGAGTGGAGAATGGAATGGAAATGGCTAGTTTCAGGCCTGGGGGCCAGGGCAGAGAGTGTGTTGCTCCAACTAACCACCCACTCTCCACCAGTCATGCCATCATACAAGATACAACATGTCTATCAGATACACATTGGCACAATACAAACCACACACACACACACACACATACACACCCTGACTGACTCGACCTGAAACCTAACCACCGGTCACCCTACTGACGGAATGCCACGAGACACTGTCACATGGCGGCACCCCCCACCCACCCACCCCCCACCCCACACCTGGCATCCAAAACTCTTACAGCAGGCCCGTAATCCCCTCACGCTCTCCAAAGTACAGTACAAGGCATCCGGAGAACAAAGCAAACAAAAAAGGAAAAGAATGGAAAAAAGAACAATAAAGAAATGACTGGCGGATTCTCTCAACTCCTAAATCCACAGGAACAGAAGCCAGACCATCTGGCCAGCTTTAAAAGGGAGCAAAGGCAGCGGAAGATGTACAAAGAAACAAGGTGAGAAGGAGAGACAGACACGGGGCCAGTGGGGAGATGAAGGCAGAAGGGAGGTTGATGTGTTCAGATAGAATATGCACAACCCCCTACGCTCATGTCCTTTATACAAGAGCTTTCATTGCCTGGAGCCATTGCAGATCATACACAATGTATACATCAATCTCCAGGAGAACATCAAACACATTCCAGTGGATATCAAACCAAGCCCCTTTTATCAAATCTCTATTTCTCCCTAAACACACACACACACACACACACACACACACTAATGAAAAAGTGGATTACGTCTGGATATTTGAAGGAAAATAGAAGTGTGTGTGAGAGAGCTTTGCTGGGCAGGGGGCAATATGTAAGGGGACACACTGAGCTGAAGCCAGGGTATGGCAGGCGTGTGTGTGTGTGTGTGTGTGTGTGTGTGTGTGTGTGTGTGTGTGTGTGTGTGTGTGTGTGTGTGTGTGTGTGTTCAAGGTGAATGTGGTTTGGGCACTGGGCAGATACCACTAACCCCAATGGGCACTTTGGTCTCCTTTGCTTGTAATAAAAACAAAATATTCATTTTTCCCACTTTTCCTCCAACTTGGCTGGAATGTTTCACAGCCTTCCCCCTCGGTGCTGAGTGTGCTGAGGCCCAACAGTTTCACAGTTTCTCAGTGTACAAGGTGTAAATATTTTCCCTCCCTCCCCCGAAACACAAACCCAAAATATGGCACCGGAGAGTGTGAACAGAAAGGAGAGAGAGAAAATTAAATGGATAAGAATGTACAAGGGCAAACTCAGACAGCCCCCCCCAACACACACACACACACACACACACACACAGGCTAACACTGACAGTCGCGCTACAAGATGAAGCGTGTACAAGAGTGTTGGTGGATGCGGATGGGGGGGTGTGTGTGGGGGGGGGGGGGTAGGCACCCAGCAGAGGCATTGTTTTGACAGGTTTTGTGGCAGAGGATGCCAAAAACATCTCCGGTTAGCTTGCACAGCAGCCGAGGAGAGCTGAGGGCTCTCATTATGTTCCACTGGCTCTGACACTCCTCCTTTAGAGCAGTACATCAGACAACACAGCTGGACACTCCTTAAAGTCTCGATAGCATCAGTCATTACAATTAATCAGGCTTTCTCATGCAGCATTCACAGATATTATAGTCTTCATCTTCTCATCAGAAAAAACTACATGGGCCTGAAGATGATATTGGTACTCATCAAAAGACGCAAAATTCAGATTCACTTCATTTAAATAAATTCAGACGAGGAGACTTGACTTTACATAACAGTGACCTTACAGAGCAAACAAAGAGAAGGAGACATCTGCCAACCCTGACAGGTGCCTCGCATAGAAAAAAGACAGTCAGTAGAAAATCTATTGGACTCAAGATTGGCTGTCATAGTTGTATCCAAGTTAATATTATAGTAATGCGAGGAGCGCTGTGACTTTCTTTCCGTTTATCAATAAGCTATGTCAAATCAATATGAGCTGGGAGGGGGGTTAGATTCAGGCTAATCTGTCAGGTCACTCAAAGCAAATTGAAATGCAATAAAATGCTAATTGAAATCTCCCCACGGAGTGGCTCTGCATTTGGCTAAAAGGGAAAAACTAAACCACTGTTCAAGTCAATAAATATCAATCTGAGGGGTCCTGGTTACGAGACCATGCAACACTTGAAACTACAATTTAATATGCCACCAAAACATACTTTTGATAACCAAAACCTCACTAGAAGAATTAACCATAATTAACCATTCACTATATTTGGACTGGTCAACTGTTTCACAATTACATCCATATATGGGGAAACTGAGTTCAGTTCAGAACTATCACAGAAGAGATCTATCTCAATGCATGGCCAAATGCATCACTTCACCTTCACTGACCGATCATGTCACCACCTGACTGTCCCCACGAGTCCACACCAGCCTGTGAAAGTCATCAAACATGCTTTTGACTGTAATGAAATCAACCACTTCCTCAGAGGGCCAATAACAAGCTGCCCGCAATCTAGCTCTGTGTGTGCAGCCGTGGGCTCTAACAGGCTACCGTGGGGCGGCCACACTCACGGCATCAATTATAGTCATGTCGTGACACGCACCGCCGCTGCAGGTACGGAGACAGGGTGTGAATCAACTCCAGCCTGAACAACAGTGAGCAGTCCACAAAAAGCAATCTCAAGACAGAGGAAAGAAACAAAACGTTTATTACTTCTCAAAAACAATAATCCCCAAACATTGCTACTGTCGTCTCATGCGCTAATATAAGGGAGGCATAAAAACACCTCCGGAAAAACACCAAGATAGGGCGGTTTTCATTTTTCTCTTTCCCTTCCTTTCCTCAGCATGCTTTCTTTCCAGGGTTAGCCAGGACCCTGTGCGCTGATGCTGTGCTTTGTTCTCACTGTCCCTTTCTTCCCCTCGCCCGCAAGTATCTCGTGGCATGATTGGAAGTGAAGGTATATATTAGTGCATTTGCATAAAACTTATTATGGGTCCGGATTCCTTAAGACAAAAGAGACACACCGTTGGGGCTGTGCTCTGCCTGCCTGCCTGCCTGCTGCTGGAAGCTGGGCCCCCATTAATGCCTCCATTCATCTTGGATCTACCCTGAGCCAGAAAAACGCATTAGGCTTCGAGCCCTGCGGCCTGGATTTGGACCAGTGTTGTTGGCATGTGCGTCAAGCGCGTTCGTTTTCAAGTGCGTCATTTCTCCTCCACTGATTTCCCCGACCCGGACAGGACCGGGAAGTTCTTTGTTACAATTAGCGAGACAAGTGTGCAGTGGACACCTTCTTTGCACAGTCGCTCATATCTCACTGACGGTAGGCTGAGGATGCATGAGAAACTATGAAAGAAAGAGGGGGAGAGAGAGAGAGAGAGAGAGACATCACATAAGAGAGATGGAGAGGTGACAGATAAACAAAGCAGGAGAGGAGCAAAAGAACAGGGACTCAAACACAGCCAATACGAGAGCGATAATAATGGGAGGAGATGGTAACTCCCAACATGCATTGCAAACTTTAAGGCTAGGAGGTCTGCTGTGCTGAAAACTGGGACGAGCCAGTTATTCCACTGACAGCCCGATCTGAAGCGACCACCTCGAAGAATACTCAAACAAGGCCATTGCACCAGAAGAACTGGACACTAGTAGACAAAGCTGTGATCAATGCCAGGGCTTAACTAACAAGAGCAGTATGTCGCGAAGATTTCATTCCTGCTGTCACCCGATATGTGGAATCCTAAATTCAATTTCACACAAGTAAAAAGTAAAACGACGCAATACTAATAATCTAGCCACTTTAATCCTATTGCTTTAAGGTCCTTGGATATCCACGCTCTCCTTTTTGGAGCTAAAACAAATACAAACCCATTTCCTCACTAATGAGCTTGCCCTTAAAGCACCGGAGCCAAAGGTAACCCAATGTCTATTCTAACACTTAAATAAATTCTCCTTCATTCCTTCACAATCCACTCTATCAAAACCTATTTCAGTCGAAGACCAACATGTCTACACAACTACAGATAAAACCTGTGAGTAGCTGCAGCTGTGTGGGTGCTCTATTTTGGTGCATATCTTAACAACAATCCAATGCAAATGAACTCACATCACAATTTCATTCATTTCAGTACGGCAGAAAGGTGTTTAATGTACTGTTTTGCACAAGTGAGGATTGTGATTTCAAATGTGACAAGTGATTTAAGAACCACAGCACAGCACATCAGACAATGATGGCTGTGACATCCCTAAGCAGATATCATGGTACATGGGTAGGAACTAGCGACGGTTTGCTGTGGCCAAGACTTGCGGCTGGAGACTCATGGCTTTCTTTTTTCCTTCCTTTACTTTCCTTTTCTAATGTCATTAAATACATTATGATGATGGAGTGGTGGAGTATTTCCCCAAACACTGAAGGTCATTCAATCAGCAAGTGGTGGGTAAAGTTCAATAACTGAACTTCAAATCATTGTTTTTTAGAGTAGCTAAGAGAAAGAACTAAGCTAAAACGTGAAGAATGAAGAACATTTGCATAAGAGAAAATAAAAAGCGGTCTGTAATGAACAAAGAATACTCCACACAGTCACTGACACACACTTAAGCGCACATACACAAACACACATACACAAACACACACACGGATTCTGTTTCTCAATCAAATAGTGACCCTTAAGAACTGCATGTGCTTTGGCTTTGAAAGCTTTTCCACTGGCATTTTTTCATCCGACACTGCCAGGCAACAATACCTCCCTTTGTGCTCCAAACTTGGGAAAATTCCACATTTGATCTTTGGGCTTGTTTAGAGTAAAAACTGCTATGTAAAAAAAAACAGGACAACTGACCAATTTAATTGACTAAATTCCTGGAATCCTTTCCTTGAATAAAATCACAAGACTAAATACAAAGAAATATTGCCGATTACCAAACGTGTCCGTAATATGCCCTTGAACGTGTTGTGACCAAACAAAGCCTCTACCTATAACACAAGCACCCCCACATCACCATCAGATCTGCATCACATTACCCAACCTTTTGCCTCTTGCTCATTGGACGTAAAGTTGGATAAACACACTGTGCAGAAACCAAGATTATTTCACCTTTTGTTGTTGTTTTTTTTTTAATGTACAAGTGGATATATTTCCTTACCTTGGGTTGAGCACGTCTAGGGAAGGCAACTTTAGGGTCGATCTGGTGGAAGAAATGCAAAAAACAGAAAAGAGGAAAAATTCTGAATTAGACATTTGACATAATGCACAACAAAACACACTGCTCAGAATGTCTAGAGTATGAATGATACAGGTACACAGATCCATGGCCAAGTCACCTGGACTCACAGTGGAGCTCTAAAGGTCAACAAGAAAAGGACTATCTATGGATTTGTAACAGTAACATACAGTTAGTATCGAAGGACATCATATCAATGTCTACAACCTGCCTTTCCCTTGAGGGATTACCACAATTATTAGTGACTCCAAGATCGTAAGGCAAAGGAGATCATTACATTATTCACTAAATAAAAAAATGCTTTAGGTCTTACACAACACAATTGCATAAAATAGACCTACATATGTCAAGCAAAGGATTGTACTCTGTTCTGTTCTCGTTCAGAACAATGTTCTTTTAAGTATGACTTTTTCAAGGATATGTTATGCCATGGAAATTCATTACATGACCTTCCCTTACAATTATAACGAAATAAAATGCATCGGACTGTTTTGTAACTAAAGACAACTGCAACGCTGAATTCGTTTGGATGTCACACAGCTGATGGTGTAAGCAGAGATATACGAGTAGTGAAGCTTAATGGAGCTCCCTTTAACCCATTCACGCTGGATGCTGCATGACGCAACATTGACCCTCCCGCTGGATGCTGCGTAGCGCAACATTGACCCTCCCGCTGGATGCTGCGTAGCGCAGCATGCTTTTTATTTCATGTTTCTAGGTGCTACAGAGGCTTAGATAGAAAATTTTGGTAGACGTTGACAATTTTTTGTATGTTTTCAGAAAACCCTCAGGAAATAAGGTTATTTAGTCTAGAATGCCATAGGATTCCATAGGCGTTTTTAGCAGGCATTTTAGGAGTAAATGGGTTAAGAAGTGAAACAAATGAGTCATACATTTGCCCTGCACACCTGATGACACACAGGCCCTCTCTCTGGTTACACTCAGTAGGGTTGTCCTCTGTCCTTCGCATGACAGGAGCCTGTAGCCCACAGGTCACCAAAAGCACCTTGGGAGCAATTATGAATGCAAAGCTGAGCAGACAGCAAGTGCTCTCTCTTCTCGTGGACATGCCCCCCCCCCCCCCTTCCCCCCTCTCTCTCTCTTTCACCCTTTTTTCTTTTCATCGCGAGCACAAAATAACTAAAAGGTAGAAGGCTATTAATGGAGGACTAAGCGATATATGAATATACAGAGGTCCACTACCATCTTCCACAGAATGGGGAAATGGACCGACTGGAACAATGGCTAGCACACCACAGACAAAAATAGATGTGCCTTGGGACAGAAAAAGTGGTACCCATATTAAGCTGGTCTAAATGGAATATTCAATATGGAGTGACCACTTTATTGTCCAGGAGGAATGGGAAAGATTAAAAAGAAAAAAGTATGTGCCCCTCATCCTCTAATTCAGGCAGAAAAGTGCTGTGGGCTTAAACAGAGGGCATATGATTGTAAACAACTGGCTATACTGCTTATTTATGTTTGACAGATTATGCAACTGCTTCAAAATGAAATTTCCTCTACTGAAATGCTCTTCTAAAATTATCCCTCTCACTCAGTCATAAACACACACACATACACACAGCCATACACTCTTGCTCCTCAACCACTTGTGAATATTGCAGGTATCCAGTGCATATGCATTGCATAAATTCACAATTACATTTATCTTCACATAGCAGCATTTCCCATGCCTCTATACAAACACAAACACTTAGATCATTACATAATCTTCCAAAATACCAAGACATGAATCTCAAAGAGACAGGAATCTTTTCACAGCTCAAAAGCTCATGAGGCTTAATGAATCCTCCAAGCTGTCACCTTCTAAAAGTGACTCTGCATCGTCTCCCCCTTTTCAAAGACACGCTGTCCTTCATCAGGGGCCCTAGCAAGTGTGCGCTCCACACAAGAGCCTCAGGCTTCTTCTCATTCTCATTTCAGTCTTCAGTATCTATAGTACATCTTCTGATTCATACCAGGGCATCATTCAAAAACAAGTGGGGCAACGGAAAACCGACACAAAATTAACATTTCTCTATAAACAAAATGTCTCCAGGGGACTCAGGTTGCATCTCAGTAGTCCTTCCTGGACACATATAATCCTTAGTGCCAAACACAATTAGCAGATGATTTCCTGTAGCTGCCTCTAAGGCTGGGGAACAGTAAATAAGGACAGAAAGCCTGTATAATGCGTGAACAGAATATCCAGAACTCTGGCCGGCTCCTGTGAGGCACCCGTGATATGTGCAACACTGAGGGGACGCCCAACCTCCACTCTCACTTTCTCTCTCTCTCTCTCCAGATCCTGCTCTCACCTCCACCAGCAAGGACACGCTTCAATGCAAGCCATTCGAGTGCAACCTAAACACCGCGTGTGACATCACAATCCAGTGGATAAATAATCCGAGTTCCAAGCAGCCGTCCTGTCCTGCCTATTCCAGTGTGATTTCTACATTTCTCTTTTTTTTTCCCTTTCCTCTCCTTTAATGGCTCAAAATAATATAATGTCAAACACTGACCCAATTTTATCAGAGTTGTGCATGTGAGGCCCTTATGAAATTTGCATGGCCCAGTTTTATCATCTGAGGTACAAACTGCACAGTTTTAACAAGACTGAACAGGCTCCAATATAGTTTTCTTGTCATTACACATTTCATATATAATACAATGTTTATTACACCGCTACACATGAAAAATGTAATGATTTAGTTCCCCAGCTTTCTGTCATAACCCCTCTAACCTTGCTGGTATTATCAATTTAAATACAGGCTGTAAAGTGATTTTCTTCTCTGCATGAAGCATGTAAGACAGTTACAACATAAAGTCTCAAGTGAGCAAAAACATTTATCTGCTTGTACACATACCACTAGTCCAACCTGTCTCATACTCAGAGATGAACTACAACTAACACAGGCCTATTGAGCAACAAATACAGTTCTGCTCTGCAATCCTATTTTATGGCTCTATATCAATCAGTTTATTTTGGATGACTGAAAGACTGCATGTAATTAAAATTTGCTTTAAAGCCTTAAAACATCTCTATTCCTATAATGTGAAAGCTGTCTACTATATAAAGCTGTGGCCTGTTCCTAAATATGTCAGACAAAACTGACTGTTACCATATTTATACTAAAAGAGGATAAAAACATGCAGTTCCAAAAAACTTGCTTAGGTTCAGGAATGCTCTTATTGATGCACAAATTGCTGACAGTGGCCTTTTGAATGATGCCTTTACAGAGACAAAGAGTTATTCAAAAAGTACATTAAATTGCACTGTGTGGTATTTATACAGCTCCTCCGATTCTCTTGAACGCACTGTTAGCAGAACTGTCATATCCCAACACTGCAAGTGGATCAAGGAATAGGTTATGCACCAGTCTAGCATTTTCATTAGACATTGTTATACTCAAAGTAAGATTGCCTTGTATGCCTCTTTGAAAGTTCTTAAGAAGGACCTCAAGTTGTGAATGTGTTCTTTAACTTTGTACCCAATAAAACAGTAACAAAACAGCTGCATAAAAGTAATTTATTTTACATTCTAAACTTTTACTCTAACTATAAACATAACACAAATGTAAAAAAACTTTAAGCATGGTTTCAGGTAAGTTTTGTTTTATTTCCATGCAAGCAATTAATGAATCACATAAACAATTATGGCAAGTGTGCATGATTGTATGTACATTACTTTACTGAAGCAGCATTAAAATAAAAGTGGCACATTCGGAGATCCATCCATCTTTCCCCATGCATTATTTAATCATATTGCAACATATTTTTAAATGATCCAGCGATGAACAGCGAAAATAATGTCAAATAGGGTCTGGGTCGAGAAACAGATCAAATCAACCTATGAGATGAAGCAGGAATTATGCCCTACTTTTCAAGCAATATGAGTGGCACAGTTTAAGCGATCTTCATCCACACCACCTGTAGATGTGGCCAGATACCCTTTAATGCATCAATCATTTTTTTACTGAGAAGATGAATGTAGAAAATAATGTAGCCTTCCCAACGAAAATAAATTGCAGACTACATATTTAATGCAATGCCAATTTAATTGTCTGAGTGTCCGATTGCAAACAGCTGTGTTTGAATGGTCTAAAAGACGTCGGTAGCCTATGCATTTACAACCGCTAGTGCGGGCAGATATGACAGAGAAAAAGGTTAAAGTCCTGATAGATATTAGGATGAGACAAGGACTAGAGCATGCAATCACGTAGTTACTTATTGGCGTCAAGTGCGTTTGCCTTTCTGAATGACAGTATTATAATGTCACGGAGCAACCGAGTAATGGAGATGATATGGCAGCCTGTAGGCTATGTGAGGGTTTTCCCAAGTGGAGACCAGTGAATCACAAACATTTGCACACAGTTTAGAACAAGAACACTTAACCAGACATACCGTTTTTGAGTCTAATTCGTGGTGCGGCTGGGCTAAGACTTTATCTACACTGCCAGCATCCGCAAACGTAACGAACCCAAATCCCCTGAAAGAAAAAAACACACACAGAGACCAAAATATTACTAAGACCAGTCACGGGAACAACGTGATACAGTGATGACAACTTACATAAATCGTGAATGTCAAGCTTTAATTTGTTATGTTACGAACATAATAGTCCAAATGCGGATGTGTGGGCTATATCTTGAGGTAAGAAAACTCGACCTCAGGCATATCAAAATGAAAATGTTTGATGAACATGACATCGGCACCTTCTTTAAATATGCAATATTCATTGTGATTAATTGTTTGCATCCGCTTAAATAAAGTGCAAATAAACAAACATACCGTGTAGTCCTAACTCAATGTCAAATTCTGGTAGGCTACCTTTGCAAATCGCTGATTCAATGGCTTAAGAAAGCGCATCGAAGGATGCCTGATTCAAAATGATCGCCTCACTGCCCAAGCCTGAGGCGATTTTAATGTCGCATAACCACGCGAAAGTGAAGAAGAGAAACACCTTTAAAACATTTTACCTGGAGCGTTTTGTTGTGGGATCTCTCATCACCATACATTCTCTTATTTCCCCGAATTTACTGAAATAGTCTCTAAGGCTGTCTGCAAAACAAAACAACAAGGATAACACATGTTAACGTGAAGTCGTTTGTGAGCACAACAATTATTGTAGCAATTTCAAAAGCCTGGATATACACAGGGGTCGAATAGAGGACTTCAAATGATTGGAAATCAAAATAACCTTGCGCGCACAACACATCCCGTACAGCGCCGCACGCTCGTTACACTGTAACTAGCACAGAACACACTCTGAAGGTAACAAAACACAGCCCCACAAAGCCACCCGATTGACAGCAAATGATTCTCTTACCTGGTGAAGTTTGCCAGCTGAGGCCACCGATAAACATTTTACTGTAAGAGGAAAACATAGCAGAAGTGAGTCCAGATGTCAGATCGGCCATTTTGACGTGTAGCTAACTACTTAGCTAGCTACAAAAAAAGATAGCTAAACGAAGGCAGAGCAAGCAGCAAGAGAGCTGTTTTAGTTAGCCCAGCAAGCTATCGTTGAAAAGGGGGCAGGCCCGTTCGCTAATATAATCAAACAACGGTGTAGTTGACTGCACGCAGAGGAGAATGTTACTGACAGTGCATCGCAAACGACAGTTCCTAAGCTTTTCATTATTAATTCAAATTAATAAAACAGCGACAAGTAAGTGCCGACGGAATTCTTTCTTACCCCGGGTCGTGTTGTGAATCATTAGGGCTTCCAGATGTGGCTTGGCTCCCTTCTCCCTCCATTGCTAACCCAACTATAGCCAGTAACTAATACACACAGTCACAGCAAACGCTACACGGAGCCCAGCTAAGAGAATATTACTGAGCCGGGAATGCAATCGTCACACGTGGGATCAGCTCTGGCTCCCTCCCCCTCCCTTGACCCACATGGGGCGGAGTAGTGGCCCGTCACCTAACCAATCCCATTGACGTCATTAAAAAGACACGCCCATTTATAGCTAAAGATCATGGTGGTGTTTTTCATGCGCCTGTGGGGAGCACCATGCAAGGGGACCATTACGTCATCGCTAAACACAACGCAATTTTAGCACAATTAATGCACACTCTGTTCCACCCAGATCCTTTGACTGAAATAAACCTTGCGTGTTAGGTGACAACCCTGACAGAGCCTGGGGCATAACCTCAGCAGAGAAGAACATATTAGGTGAGTTGTTTTTAGTCTGCTTAGTGATCTCAGAGGCCCAATCAATCTTAATTTCTCACAGAACTGGTATTTACAATAGCAGTGGCCACTTCATAGTCAACAGCACCCTCAGCTCTCTGATATAGGTTATGTGTAGCCTAGTTAGGGCCTTCATAAATAGCATGCAACACTGTATCCTTTACTTGTTTCAAAAATATTATAATAGTATAGCCTATTTGCAGTTGCAATTGCAGTTCTATCATAATTGTAACTGTTAACGCAATGTATGCCTCTGTTTTACATAGCCAAATGTTATCGATTAATGCATATGTTGTTCCGTTTTTTTTTGTTCATACTGTGAATACTTCATACTGTGAGACATGTTGATAAAATAAATTCAGCAACTTTGTTCAGCTGGTTTATGGATCTAGCATTGTCCTGCTCGGTCACAATATAATTCACCAGAAAAACAAGAGCATCACAAACTTGCTAAAAGCTCAGAACCATGGAACAGGCCATTTTAATAAGCTGTGAAAACTGAACTAAAACATGATTACAACAAGGGAAGAATAAGGGAAAGTTTCATAAAAGAGGGGAGTAAAAATGGGGATATTTATAATGACTAAAAAGTAGGTTTATTACCAAGAGTGTAGGAAGCAGTGCTGCCTTTCTATTAAATGTGAAAATGAATGCTCAATTAAGTCTGCTTGCTCAGTGAGTTCTGCTGTCATGCTACAGTGATTGCTGTTTATTTCCAAAAAGCCCCGTTTGAATTGAGCTTCCACGCCATATAAACAGCTCATAAATCTTTCTCTTTTTTCCTTTTCATTTGTCTTTTCCCACTTGTTTTCCACACCTCCTTCACCAACTTTTTTGTTGTTATGGTGGGGGGGGGTGCATAAAGTTTGGAGCCGCAGTAGCCCAGTGGAATGAAATGCAGGTTGATTGGCATGTTAGTGCCGTGGTCTCACCTCAGTGAATGGCAATTCAAGAGCTGTCTGCTTGTTAGTACTGCAAGAAGAAGAGAGAAAAATGCAGAGCAACAAAAAACCAACAAAAAAAACGTTAAAGAAGAATTGATATCAGTGCCCCTTGGTGTCAATATTCAATGCCTTTTAGCTGTAGATGGTACCCAGTTAATACAGAACGACTAAGAAAAAGGTCATGATGCTACGCAATCAACAACGTCACACAGTGCAAATATCAAGCATTCCAAGCGTGCATTGGCAATTTCAGAGAATTCTTTCTCCGTATTACAAGACAACGTAGCTTCAGAATGATTTTGAAGCTGTTATCGATCGATAGAAAATTCAGTGATGCATATCTGGAGAAATGGCCTCCTGGGTGATAGAGGGGCACCTTCATAGACTATTCTTTTTGATTATTACCTAAAAAAGTAGAGAGAAACAGGGCTTTATAGTAACAAGTGGTCGCTTTGTTTTCACTAAGTGGCCTAACAGCAGTTTTTACCGGTGATCAAAACTCAGCTCATTCATTTTTCATGAGCATATGACTTTGCAAAGAAGCATCTCGGTGTGTTTGAATTATGTCCATGCCGCCTGTGTGTTACTGTCACAGAGGGTTATTTAGTCAAATGTTATAGTCAAAACACACACACACACACACACACACACACACACACACACACACACACAAACAAGGTTTTATAGCCTAACAACTACTGTGAGTCACAATGACACTACTAATATATACATTTGAATTCTTGTAAGAACAGCAATAATAGAAGACATCCATCAATAACAGGCCATTAGAACATCAATACAGAATCTCCCAGCAAAAAGTGTGCACTAATTAAGTAGACAGAATAAATATAGTACAGGTTGGGCTATTACACCATTAGAAATTCCATTTCTTTACAGGTTGTGCATGAATGTTATAATTTATGTTATTTCAGTCACTTCAACCTGCTCTCACACACAGACATTACCTGTGAAGGTATCATGGGGGACCCCTGTTCACTTGTCAGGGAAGCCAGCAGAGATGATCTGTACCATGAGAGATTACCTTTACAGACATGAAAGCTACAAAAAGAATTACATCATCATTGCAAAATATATGGACTAAAAAATATATTTGTAAATGTACAAATATTTAAAGAATATATTTGACTACAACATAATTAAGTCTTTACAATCAGCTAAGAGAGTTATGACTGTGACTCCAATCTAAGTAAGCAGTGAGTGACATGGTCTTGTATGACCTGTGAAAATTAACCCAGAACATATTATGTCACTGAGCACTGAGCAGTGCGCCAACCACCTCTGGAACAGATCCATGCACATCTGGACACCATGGGTCAGCTATTAGAATCAGATCAAGGGCAGATATATTTCCCTCAGCTACTACTTGTCCTGGATGGTCCAGTGCACATGCTTTCAATGGGGAACGTATAGGCACTACACTTACGACAAAAAATGACCCATCAATCAGGAGACCAATGACCAATCACCTGAGGACATTTGGCTTGCATGTTTATGTAGACTTACCTCCCATTTTACAGTAAGTGGGTCACATGCGTGACCTGGAAGATAAGGCATTTGGGACACCTGCATTAATCACAAATGACTGTTGATAAATGTGCAATTATGCACCCTGAGCACAGGAGCTGAATTGCAGTTTAATAGTGTCACAGGTTAGGTGGATAGGATTTCTGCCATGACTATACAAATAGAGCATTTGTACCAGGCTATGGTGATTCAGTTATCCTGAATGCCTGAATGTCTTTTTAACCATGAAAGACACCTGTGCCTGGGTGTCCTTGGAGTAACCTGCTGTGAATGAGATATATTTTGTGGTGCAGCTGGCTTACAATAGGCATGCTTTAACATCACACAGCATGCTCCAGTTTGCATGAAATACATTGCTGAGAGTCTGAGAGTATTGTATTTATATATATATATATATATATATATATATATATATATATATATATATATACTGTATATATATATATATTTATAACCTTCTAAAAGCTTGAAGCCCCTCTCCCATCTCCCCCTATAGAGACCAGGCAGAACCATGCATTGTATGCCACATAGAAGCCAATGGCAATGGCATAAATAATTTAATTCAATTTAATAAAACAATTTAAGCTCTCAAAAGATATGTTAGGATGTGGATAAATGTCACATGGGCCTCTATAAATACAGTTTAGAGCTGCTGAGCCCTTTAATAATGGAGTTAAATATCCAATTTTTGTCTCACTGTAAATAATTTTATAATAATCTCTAAATCAAATATGTAAAACTTCTAGAGCATTTCCAGCCAGGGACCTTTATCAATTTTCAACACACTAGTTTTTCATACAGATCAGCGGACCAAAGCACTTCTCCTGAACTTTAGCTATTGGAGGTAGTCCAGTCCATTGGGATTAACTACCGCCAATAGGATTAAGTCCGAGATGCTAAAGATTTTTATTGAACTTCACAGAGTGTGTCTTTGCAGGAGGTGGAGCCTGTTCCACTATCACGACTGCAGTTAATGGAAAATGACATAGTGTGACTTAATTAATCAATGGGGGTGATGGAGGAGGCACTTAATTTCACTACACCCTGTCTGGACCCCAACTCAACAGAACCCACAGCATTTCCAGCAGTTTACAAAACTGTGATTAACTGATAGCAGCAGCAGACAGCATGAACTTACTGCAGCGAAATGAGGTCCATCAAATACATACATAGCAATAGTGATGATTTGTAGACTGTGGAGTGTGGTGATACATGTTGTGGGTTGTTAAATGTTGAGTATATGTGTTGAGTAATTTCTGAGACTGTGTAGGTATAACGACTATGATATGGAAGAACCTCAGCTCCAAGAAATAGTGAAATAGAGATAATATGTTATTACTGACCCACCTTCACTCTCAGTAAGATGCCTCAGGAATAGATTACTGTGTTTGCACATTATCTTAAAATATAGTCAAATACTATCGTTGGACACCCAGTTTTCCTCTGCCCTGCTTAAATGTATCTCCTGTTTAAACAGCATTTCCCAGGGAAGATCAGATTACAGTAGAAAATGCCCCTGTTTTATACCTCTTTCAGATCAAAAACAAGAGCAATCCCTTATCTTTTAAAGCGCTAATTAAAACACGCTTTATTTATTGGTAGTTTCTTGCATGCAGTTGGTGTTTCCAGTGCTTGACTTCTTTGATGTAGACCTATTCTCTTAGTCGTGTGTGTGTGTGTATTAATAAGTGAAGTAAGATGTGGAAGCCCAAAGAAATTGTCATAGTGAGAAACCATAATGTGGCACATTTGAGATGCTCTATCAAAACACTCTACTGTTACTGTTTATGTTTGTTATGGCCTTCAACTTTTTTATTTTCATTTCAAGAGGAGGAAGCGCCTATCTTTTTGGCTCAACTGCTCTTCCATGAGAGCTGCAGATCTGAATAACAAAACTTGAATGAGTGAGTCTTCCTCTCCTCATTCACCATCTGGTGGGATTTAACGCCGCAGTCTCATTCTGATCCATTGAGCCTGCATGGATGATGCCGGCTATCAGCACTACAGATAAGACATCCTCAGCATAAAAGAGAGCACAACCTCTGACACAAGATGGTGCTTTTATGATTTCTTATTGAACCATTAGAATCCGAGCCTGACCCAGCCTGGCATTTGCTCCTGTTTTGATAATAGGCAAATTAACTGATTCTCTCATTTCAAGAGCTGTTGTACTTACGACATATCAGATATCACAAACTATGGTTCAGTTCATATAGATATTACTACATAATGCTGTTTTTATATAATATTTTATAATGCTTATGGTTTAATTTAATCAGGAACAACAGTACATTTTTGTTTGGGTTAAAAGCTCTACTTTCTGGGAACTACGCATGAGAAATATTTTTATTTTTCACAAAGTAATTAGTTCTGATCAAAAGACTGCAGTGCTGCAATCGAAATGCAATTTCAAGCGACTGTTTAAATCCATAAACCACACAAATAACTTTCATCATCATCTTTTCTATTCAAGTCTAAAGGATAGAAACAAGTGCTAATTGTGTTAAATGATTGTAAACAGCTGATTGTGTAAAGGTGTCATGCGTTGTGATAAGAGAACCCAGTAAACTTTGTTTTCACCCATTCTAGACTAGATCATCTCCGTCCATATCCTGACCTCACACTCCATCTTGTGGAGATGTGAAGTCCTTAAACAGCCTTCCTCTTGCTGCTACACAAAAGTCACGACGCACAACGCTCCAAATCAATGATTCTACTCTGATCCTCTCAAATAACATACATTTATCTTATATGGTATTTAAATATATTCTAATGCCTGATCCTATCCTGTAGGTCACTGGCATTGCATAATCACTGTGGATGTATGTGAGGCCTTTGTCTTTGCTTTACAGAAGAATAAAACTGGATTCTATGTGATTTCAGGTGCTGGTGCTCGGGAGCTGGCTGCATCACTTAGCCTGTGCGCACTGACCAAGTGGCTGAGCTCCGGTCTGGAGTGCACTACTTAGCTAGTCAGCAGTGTAACGCACCACCTCACTGCTCTCCTCTAATGGAAAAACGAGAAGAGGAGTGAGGGAGCTGGAGAAAAAAAAGTTCACAGGCAGTCGGACTCAAAGCTAAGACTCTCTTTGTAATTCATGATTTCTTCTCCAGCATCCTCCTGCCTCACTCCCCTCTGTTCTCCAGCCTGCCTCCCCAGCCTCTTGGTCCTGATGAGAGGACCAGCAGCTCACCAGATGCCATAGCCAACCGAGTGCCCTCTCGGCAACACAGAGAAAGTGGAATATGTTTTGTTAGAATATGTCTCCCTGGCATGATGTGTATATGATAAATACACGTGGGACACAATTTCAGCATGGCTTTGACCCACAACAATAGAACTCATCTATGATATTTATTAAATATTTATTATATTAAATATTATATTTATTGTATTAAATCTCTCTTTTATATAAAAACAATGAAATGTCTGATACCTTCATTTTGTCATACTATTAGGTAAGGACTTTATGTATGGATTAAAGCAGAAAATACTGAAATGACTGCCTATTCTGAAATCAACAGGCAATAATATTTTAGGATGACAAACAGCCAATCATATTAAAGTATTCTGTCAGATAATCAGATTTCAGATTCTGACAGCGAGTCAGATTGCAAGAGTGACATATAATCAGAATGATGGATTACATTACTCTTATTTTTAATATCAGAGGGTAAAGTGTTAAATTCTTTGGGCTAAAAGTAGGGGATTTACGACAATAGCCGATCAACAGCCAAGCCAGAGGGTATTAACAATTGGCTGGTGGCAGTCGCCAACGTCCACGTTGTACCTGGGATCCTTAAAGGCCCTCTATCGTGGTACGCTGCCAGTTATTTGGAGGCCCCACCAAAGAGCTAAACATCACCAACAATCACCTTCATGAGCATGCTTACGTCCCATTAATGCAGGCTCTGAGCAAAGCCAGTTTGAGTGAACAAGTGCATATTTCACAAGGGATATTCAGCCTCTAAAATGTCACAAAAACGTTAAGCAATTAAATATTTGTTTGACCTACTTAACTCTATTATTAGGATAGGTTATAGCGTAGTAAAGGCTAACATAAAGACAAAGATCATTTGAATCTAATGTAGGTACATTTGTGCTGGTGTAACCTTAGAAAAAGAAAGAGTGATTATGTGGTGGACAATGTTTAGTACCCACCTGTTCTGTAACTTAATATTCTATAATCAGTGTATGTGAAAACCTAACATGTAAAAAACAAATACTTTGAAATGACAACAAGGCATGAAATGTTAAAAGATAATCTTCCATGTTATCTGGCTGGTGATGTTAAATCTCCTAGTTATATAGTCCTTTAATGCCCCCTGCAGGCCAAAAATACTCATAGCTCCTTTACCACAAGTTTGTAACTTAGTCGTGCTTAACCATGCAAATAAGCAAAAAAGGGTCACGTTATGTTATGGTGTGTAGACCACAGATACAAATGGAGGCAGAGTCGAAGTCTTAATCAGGAGCCACTTTCTGTAAGACACAGGCAGTTTCTGTTAGACTGATTCTAACATGAACTCTTGGAAATGGAATGCATCATCTATGCCTCAGAGATTTCAAAGACCAATGAAAGTCAAATTGTGTAAAAAGTGAACTCATCCCTTACGGGAAGTATAGTTATGGGACTTCTCACCTTCACTCAGATATGACAGTGAAGAGTGACGAGTGGGAGAGATGGAGGCTTGGCCACGGGTCAGAATGTGGTACGGATGCTGCTGCTTGTGCCACAGCTACCCCATCACAAGTTTCTGCAAGGGATTCATTTCGAGATAAGGCCAAGAGTAGTGCTTGACCTTGCCTACTTGGCTTTAGTAAAAACAGTCAAGATAATGGCAAAATGCATTTTAGTTAAAGAAACAAAAACAGACTAATAATATATATTTAAAAAGTAGATTTACAGCTGAACATATAATTAAGCTAACAAAATGCTTTTGAAATGATATATGGCGGTCAAGGCTGAACGAACAAGACAACAAATGTAACAACATCAAATGTGAAATAACATCCCATTGAAATTTATATTTATAATTTCTATGTTCACTACAATTACATATTAAAAAAATCAAAACTCACACAAAGTCTATCTTAATAACTTTATTTATTACTTTTCCCTCCCAATAGACCTGTACATCCCAAAGGAAAAAAAAACAAAGAAAAAAAAAATCAAACCTTTCACGAGTCTAGCACAAACTGACCTGTACATGCCTCAGCATCGGGGCAGGATTGCTTGCACTCATGTTAAATAGCCAATGATTACCCTAGCTAAGCAAACACTTCAAACCAGTCCTATGGACACAAGAACTGAGCACATCTCATTGGGAAGGGTGGCGGTGTTGGGGGTGGACACTTGGATGAACACAGTTCCCTTTTTTATTTCATGTCTCCTTATCGCTCTCCAGTGTGTTACAAAAGTACAGTGAAATATCTTATTTACACAGACTTGCACAATTTAATTATTTTTTTTGAAAGAAAACATCTTAAGCCACACACTCCACTTTAGCAAAGCGGAGATGGTCTGATGGTGTAAAATGTACACAATATATGCCTTAGATGCAGCGCTGCTCTGGATCGGCGTTGATAGATCAAGAATCTAGGGGTTTCAACTGACAGGGCAGGGCAATGGTCAAATAAAAGAGGAAGACGCCAACAGCACGACTTTCTACTTTCACAGGGAGACTTTAACCATCAGTATGTTTCAGTATTAATGATGTAAAACTGTCAGTATTAATGATGTAAAACTGTCAGTATTAATGATGTAAAACGGTTTTTAAAAAGCAAATGAATATGGAAACGTGAGTACAATGGTAGACTGTGGGCACTCAACCATAGCAAATGACACTAATGGATCAGGCTCTGGTCTAGCACTGACCACATGACCAATCACAGACCAACCACAAGGTCTATCTGCTTAAAAGGTAGGTCCTGTCCCTCTCGTTAGGTCACGTCACCCCCACATGACAAACCACAATGTGTGACATACCCAAACCATACAATAGGTGACATACACAACAATACAGAGATATGAAAATGCTTTGGAAGGTCAGTTCAGTACAATCATCGGGTTTCCTTCATCTCAACACAGTTACACATACCAGCTAATTCATGGGGGAAGTAATTTTACAATGCAATGTCAAAATAAGTGGTCCTCATAGTATGGACAACAAATTTAAAGTCATCCACCTTTCCTGAGGCTTGAACTACGAGACAGAGGCCTATACGTGACCATGAATAAATTAGACTTTCAAGTAACAAGGCGTAAACAAACACGCTCATCTTAAAACAGACACACTCAGGGTAGTGCCTTTCCAATGTGCTATTACATGGTCTTCTGCAATTCATATTAGAGTCAACGTCAGATTGAAACGGGGCCAAAGGCCCCCATAGTAGTGATATTGAAGGGCTTTTAAAACCACATTAGAGTACTTCATCAGTGCTTACAAAAGGTTACAAAGGCTCCAAATTCATTAGCAGAGCAGCCTCACCATGTGACTTCACCAAAAGCCCAAACGGTGGAAAATGTCTATGGAACCTGATGGCTTATGTATGACATTTGATGCTAGCAATGAGGTTACAGTGTTCTACAGAGACAGTATTTGGACACAAAGGAACTTGAAATGATCACAGCTGGTAGTGGTGATAGAAAACAAAAGATGGATGACGAATGAACACAAACAGCCTCAACAGAGCAGGCAGGGCAGCCTGGTGAATGCCCCACTGCAGACACACAGGGAAGTGACTGGAGAAAATAAACACACACTATTACTTGGTTGAACAAATAAACATGGGCGCACACATTGCAAATTTCCTTTACCATACCCAGCAAAAAATAAAAATAAAAAATACAAACAAAACTACAGATTCAGCATGTGAGCAACTGCATATCCCAAGTCCCTGTTCATTTGAACAACTTAACAAACTGAGAAAGTATTCTTACAGTACAGAGTACAGAGTTTTGATTTTGGTATTATTTTGACCACACTTTCTTTTAGATGTGACCCCCTGTTCACCTATGCCATGAAATGGGAGTGATGACGCTGTGTTAAGCTGGGTATAATAACTGGCCAAACAGCTAGATCACGACTGCCCACACACTGGCTTTGACTGAATAAAACAGTGAGGTGAGGACTATGGGCGGCCAGTGGGCTTGTGTTTGTTGAAAAGGGAGTTCTAGGTCTTGCGTATGAAGCAACACAGTGAAAACAACAGAGGCATGTGATCTTGTGGACAAGGCTTACATGCAAACCAGACACACACACATAGTTATCTTAGTTCTTTAACTAGTGGCCATTCTGACATTGGCCTGCATAAAAACTGTCCCTTTTGCTCCCATTCTTATCTTGCCACTGCCGTGGTTGGTGATCCGTAGTGTCCATAATCCACTGAGGATGCTGTAGTGTGTCCAACACCCCATGTCCCTCGCCGACACACACCACATGAATACTTTTGTTTGTGTTTCATGCTCCCGCACAGCGCTGACCCTCCCCAACATGGTGTGCACTCAAAGGACAATGTAGGATGGGGACACCAGACACAGCACACAACACTAAGGCTATTGCCACAGAACCAAGATGGCTTCTTGCCCACTAGCTGCCTCTTCTCTACAAAACACTAGGCCATCTCCAGTATCTTTGCCAAATGGAGCTCGGCTCTCCCTCAAAATTGCAAGCAAAGGATCAGAAATACGGTGAGAATGCACCGCGTTGCTTGGTCACCGCACCCTGAGGGTTGTGGTCAAGCAAGAGGTTTCTCATAGGACTGTCTGATGGGTAGGGGGAGGAGTGCAGAGAATGGCTCTTCTGCCTCCTCTGGTGGTCACAGGAGAGATGCCCCCCCAATTTCCTCCTGTTTAAGGCCACAGTGTTGTACAGACAGGAGATTTTGGGGGGTACAGGAGCAGACTTTGAGAAAGGGTGCCACCCACCAATCCCCACCCTTACAACACCGCCCCCAACCTCAGGACTCCCAGATCGGACGATTCTGATCTTGTTCCCTCACAGTGGTGTCTTACATGGATCAAAGTTCTTTTTTTTTTTTTTTTTTTTTTTGGTGGAATTTTTAAAAACTTGCTTGTTAACCCCACTTTATATTGATTACAGGTGTGACGATTCTTTGTTTCCCCTAAACATGACATTCGTAGAATCCAGCAAAGCACACACAGTGGACAAGATGAATCACTGTAATGGAAGCATACAACAATCTCACGACAAACGAGACCATCTGCTTTTGATGAGCGCCCCAATTCATTGTGTCTGCTATTACTGTACATGCGGAAAGAGATACCTAAAAAATTAATTTCCTCTGAAATATACATTATTCCTTTGAGTCAAGCATCCATGGAACAAAACATCCACAGACGTGTTTGTGCTGAACACCTGGAAGAGACTCTTTAGTGGCAGGACGGAGGGGGGGGGGGCTTTATGTAACTACAGCAATGTCCATTTTCCTTTTGTCCCCAATTTCTTCTGAAATGTACAAGCTGGAAAAGTAGCAGACGCTGCTATCCCAGGCCTCAGTGGGGAGAGGTGATGATTTGGTGTGTTCTGGTGTTGGGACAGTTGCTTTAATCTTAGCTTGACTTTATTTTTAAAATAAAGTACTTTAGATTTCTTTTTTTTTTTCCCGACAAAGAAAAAATAAACAATCCAAAAACTCAAATAAAGAAAAAAAAAAAAAAAAAATCTCCTCAAACCAATGGTGTGCACTTCAGGTTGAAAAGGGTAGGTGGGGTGGAGAGAGGAGGATGAGATTTTTTTGAGGGGGGTGGGGGTGGGGCTACAGATGAGGCGAGACTCAGAAGTTGTCCACCCAAGTGCCAAAACCTCGTTCTGCCAGGGTGCGGTTCAGAAGTACCAACTAGAGGAAAAAGATTTAGAACAATTAAAGTGATGCAACTGAGGGGTCTTTCTCCTACAGGTCAATGTCCTAGAAACTAATAAATTGACAGGTCCAAAAAAAAGTACAGTTTCAAATTTTCCAGAACCTCTTCAATTAGTGGATCTGGCTGGCATCTAATAACATCACCTATATAAATTAAGTGTTTCTTGTTCTGGGCTACATTCAGGAATGTTGTAACTGTTAGATTACATAGCATATCATATAACATACCTCATCTCCCACCATGTTCCACATCTGGACCATCGGAAGGCCTGTGTTGTTGTCGTAGTTTGTGACCTACAAGTGGATGAAAAAAGCAAATAACACACACAAGTACTGTTAGTACAACCCCACACAAACACACAATCAGGCGGCATTCAAAAACGCATGCTTCCCCTCAGGCGCCGCATTTAACTGTTTCCATATGGAACAATGCAACTTGTCCATTGTGACGGTGGCATTTTTCTTTCCAATAACGTGTTGTTGCTTGGCTAGCTGTCTTAAGCCAAGTCAGGAAGATAACATACAAACAAGTACACAATTCCCACCTAGCGTTTTTTTAATTAATTTTTTTTTTAAACATTAACTATTTTGGAATACTCGTGTTTTGGAGGTGAAAAAAGCATGTCAATGTGAATGCATCCTCAATCAGTGCTCATTACCTGTGCAAGCAGTGGCACGCCTCTAGTCATTTCCTCCAAAGCAGCATTTCCCTCTGTGGAGAATCGGTCTTCACCTGAGGGTCAAGGGTTAAAGAGTGCTGTTAACTAGCATTTAGAACTCCTTTGGACATCAGCTGCATAAAGTCCATCTTCACTCCAGATAATTCCTTCTATTAAAAAAATTATAATATCTCTGTACCTGGAAGAGGCAGGAGGTTATCCAGTAGTACTTCGGTTCCTTGGAAGGGTAAAGTAACAAAGTCTGACCTGGGAATACAGATTTCAAAAGAACAAGTCAGTACTACTGTAGCCACTTCAACCATAATGTCTTCACAAACTTTGAAAGTGTGTTTGGGGATTAACCTTATCTGCCGAAGTGTGTCGATCTTGACCCGCTCATAGCCACCGTAGTCCACGTAGCGGATCTCAACCTCGTTAGTGTCTTTGTAGAAGGAGATGACTTGCGCTCTCCACCATGCGCCTTCCCCAGCTGGGGCAGCACAGATCACCCCCACTAGAACACACAGGGAACACACAATTAGGAGACTCAACGGCAGAAGTGATGGAAATGAGAAAATCTCACATAATGAAATGGTGATCAGACAGAAAGAATGAGACTAAGGCCTCTGCTACACTACACCGAATCAGTTTCGATACGGGGTTCCGGATCAAATCCGATAGACACTGTAGCCTTGTTTGGGAAGCCTGAAAAAGCCTTAAAAATCATGACAAACGCATAGTCAATAAGTATGGATACAAGTGAATATAACCACCAGATAAAATCTGAAAACAGGGTGGAAATGGGATGTTTGCCAAGTTTAGGTTACTGCCTGGGTGCAAAAGACAGCATGCTACTTTGTAGAAATTCACGTTATAATGGCAGGTATTTGTCGACGAACGACACACAAACACTAATAATTAGGCTATGTTTTATAAAAAAAAAAAAAAAAGAAAAAAAAAATTTTTGATTCCGCTAGAAATAAATGGTGCCGGTCAAAGTGACCGGCAGAGGTATCGTTTTCCGGACATTTTGATGATATGCCGGTCAAATATCCTATTATCGCTTCTTAATTAGTCAAATTGAGGAAAACTGGAGACAGGCTATGTAGCTTAAAGAATGACATAATCAGGCTGTATAGAATGCAACATGTTCATTAGCCTAACTTAAACATGCCTAACAAGATCTAGCCAGTATCTTTACATGGACAGCAAGAGTCCGCTTCGTTCGATGTTTTAAAAAGGCTACGTTGTTTGTTGCTGCTACCCACGTTATCTCCAGTGGTGACTGTTTAACTTACACAGGTGCGCACACACAAGAATGAGCGCTCACACCACTACCCCCTAATACTATATGCTTCTTTATTTGATAACAATAAATTAAGAAATGTTTCCTATTCTGGGAAATGTTTCGTTTCTTTTTCTTTCGGCCGCGGTTCAATGATACCGTTTAATTGTGCCAGAAATGATCCGCGGACCGGTAATCTCCTCGTCGAGAAGGGCCTAACTCTGCAGATCATAGACAGAGACGCATAGGCCTACTGTATGCTTTGGGTAAAGAACACTTTGCATGTCCAGTGTAGGCTACACGGAGAATGACAGTGTATTGGAGCGGCACCACCCCCTGCAACTCCACTTCCAATGTCACTGATTCCGACATAGGCCTAAGCCCGACACTTCTGCTTTTTATCTGGTGGTGGTGGAGTTGACCGGACATCTGAGGCTTCAGACGTTACCAATTTATCATCCATCGCGTCTGGCCTCTGAAAAAACGTTTAAGGCTAGTCTGCCTGGGCCTGGCCATGTTTGAACCGCCACGTTTTAAGCGTGCACTTCCTATTTGAAATGCAGCATAGGCTATGCGTGTTGTTTAATAGCTTACTTTTCAAACGGTAGAGCCAGTTCATTTAAAAACATAGCCAGAGGACGTAGGCTATAATATAGGTTTACATATTAAGGCTTATTCTCAAATTCAGATTGCGTTAGGGGACGGGATTATTAGCCAATTTCAATCGGACAATTTGACCGGAGAGATTTAATTTTGTCGGACATTTCATTTTTTTTCTGGCCAATGTCCGGTAATTACCGGACAACGGAAACCCACACACACATGCACACTCTTTTGATACAGTGTGGGAAATTTGGTCTCTGCATTTATCCCAATCCGTGAAATAGTGAAACACACACAGCACACAGTGTACACACAGTGAGGTGAAGCACACACTAATCCCGGCGCAGTGAGCTGCCTGCATCAACAGTGGCGCTCGGGGAGCAGTGAGGGGTTAGGTGCCTTGCTCAAGGGCACTTCAGCCGTGCCTACTGGTCGGGGTTCGAACCGGCAACCCTCACACAGGTCCGAAGTGCTAACCAGTAGGCCACGGCTGCCCCGTCAACTTCTTGGTGAGCATGCTGCGACTTGGCAGTATTCAATGTAGGCTAGCCCATTCAGCTAGGCTATTGCATAGTATTATAATCTGTATAATTGGGTTGATTGTGAATTTCATGTGACCGCGCTGCACAAACATATTGGCTACCGTCATAGGTTATTTCTCCCACTGCGTCGTAGGTGCTTGTTTGCATGTCAACAACCACGGTTTCCAGCAAACTACATGAGTTTTTTTCAGTCATTGTATAAAGACCAACAACGAAATCAACTTAGACATTTAGATAAGTTTTTCGTTGCATCTATTGGTCGCTATTGCAGTGGAATAAGCATAGTTTATACAGAATGCCAGGTAGCTTTGTCGACAAAAGAATAAAATAGCCTACCTCGTGTGATAGACATTATAGAACATAGCCTACACAGTGCTTCAAATGATCAAAAGGGATTTATTTGTCACATAGCCTACACAGTATTCTATATAATAGCCTAGCGTCTTTAAATTGCACATAATCCGTTGCCATTCACTGTATGGTATGGTCAAATGAATAAATATAGGCTACTTCTCATGAAAACAAAGCAGCATGGCAATCACTACGTGAAACGAGCACAACGAATCAGGGAAGGGAACATGGGCTTGTACGTCATCTGTTTTCAGATGGTTCCGCAACACACTACAGATATAGTCCACATGCGTCCGATACGGCTGCGGAGCAAAATGAGTTCGGGGTCTCCAGCGGATCCAAATTGCTCCACTTCGGATACGCTGATCCGATGGTCTAATGTGGAATGGAGGGCGAATCATAACAGAAGTGTGTCGGATACATTTGTATCCGACAAAGTGTAGATGTAGCCTAAGACGAAGCATGGTCGTACACAAGAGTGGTTTGAGGGGTTTATATAGAAACTAGAACATGGGCTACTGCTAAGCACTAGGGCTGTCACTTTTGTAAAAAAATCCTGTTCGATTTTTGAGACATAAGTGTTCACTGAATCGATTGTAAAATCGATTTTTCATGTCTAAAGACGTTTCCATTTTCAACGCCAAAAATATAGGCCAATCCACAAACTATATCAGCCATTAGGCGCGCCTGCAGGTGTACGTCCGTACGCACTGTGCGTGCCATCAGGCTCAACAACGAGAGAAAATTTCCCTGTGTGTGTGTAATGTGTATTCACACCAAATTGGCCCACCATACCTTCCCAACTATGCACAGTATCCCATTAGCTGCCATCAGGCTATTTACAATTTTCTATTACGTAACTTAGTGAACACTTATCAAAATTAACGCGCACACATTTAGTTTGAGCAGGAGACACAATACGCATGCAGGCACGTACGCTACGTGTTTTCTTTTACTCGGCTACCTATCTATATATGGTTATCAGCACACAATGTTGAGCTAATTCACTAATTCAATACTCATGATGGATCACAAGTTTAAACAACAGAAAGTATGGAGGCAGCAAAGCTAGAGGAGTTATTCCAGATGGGCAAGAACAAGGTAGGCAATTGGTGTGCTTGTCAGAACGTTAGACTGCATTACAGCTGTTTAAAGCCAGACGTTAAGAACAAAACAAGGTAACTTTAGCCTGTATAGGGCTGTATCAAGTTGTCCAAATGAATAGGTCATAGTAGACGTTGTTGTTGTATTATTGCATGTGGATGTTGTTATGCTATGTAGGCTAATTTTTTGCTGACTAATGCACAGCTAAACCGGGAAACGGACAAATATTGTCCACGCGATGGGTCGGGTGTGCGTCCCATAGCATTAATTCCTGCAGGCGCCCCTGTAAAGAGGGCGCTTGTAGACGCAAGCCAGCAATATTTCTGATTTATTGGCGTGAAGTTTCGTGCACAATGACAAACAGGAGTGCAACATTCTCAAAAAACAATAAGACGAGTGCCATTACATCAGTGACAAACATTACTGCAGGCTTCAACGTAAACGTAACTGTGTCGGTGTTTACGATTAGAAATGTCAAACATATTTCGCCTACGTAGAACTCGATTGCAGTTTGCATAGCCTACCGCTTTGTTCTTCTCCATAGTTTGATATACCAAAAATTCGAAGTACTTCCACATCGAACTCCTCAAGTTATTAGGGCCTATCACTCGTCTCTCTCATGTTGCACAGATTGATCGCGTTGTCCTCTGCCTTTGCCATTTTTTGGCAAAACACGAGCAGCACAGCAGCTGATTGAAACAGCTGTTTCCGGTGCGTAAAATTGGTGGGAATTTTCTTTTTAGCTTTCGCAATGCTTACATGCACTTCTGAATTCTTTTATATTCTTATATTCTTGTTTGGGAATTTTGTTACATCCTTTTTATTTGTTTAATTCGTTTAAAATTAATAGTGTACATATTTGGTTAAAATCGATTCCCTATTTTAGTTTTCGAAACTTGTGTTGTTTGGTCCAATCGATTGTGCAATCGATTTTCGAACGTAAAGTGACAGCCCTACTAAGCACAAGGGCAGATACAGCTGGCAGAAAAAGCAGCGCCTGTAATTGTTGTTTGACCGAGCGCACGGTTCAGCCCTGCTCCTCCCCAGACTCAGACCTGCAACCAGGGAATGAGCATGCTAGTAAGGGAGCTAAAACCCATGTGCTAGCATTTATTACTAGCACGTGTTTCAAGGCATCAGGAAGGTGGTTCACTTAAGGGCTGTTCACACCAGGAATGAGATCTATAACTAATAATAAAAGACTCCTCACTGACCAACATTAAGGAAACTTTCTCATGTTGATGAATTTGATAGATTTTGATTGGCAGTCAGCTTTGTGATCCCAAACGATATTGTTCTTAATGTCATTATAATTATAGTTTATGTTTGGACGTTATCATTTATATTAGCTAGAACCACACTGTCAATACCATTATGGTCATCGTTCTTGGTGTGAACGGCCCTCACACACACACATACTGCACAGCTGTCGCACCAGCTGGCTCACCCCTCTAAATCTAACTCATCCGGATCACAGCACCAATGTAATGGTGTTGTGTGTGATCGGTGACTCGTTTCAGCCCTGCACCTACCCAGGCTCAAGCCCACAACTTGCACACCTTGGAGTTTTAGCACCCTAACTAGCATGCTCGCCTCTGCTGCACTGAAGCACAAAAATGGACAGGCTGCAGAGTGAGGTAACGGTGGGGTGAAAGCCAAAGGTACTAAGTGGGCAGATGCAGGCTGAAGTTGATCATTGATCATCTAATTTTATTCAATAGTTTTTAGTGTTGAAAGTTTAATTCATGTACAGGGTTTAAGACAACAAGCCTGAGTGGAATAGATCATTATGGTCAGCTGATATCTGTCAAACTAGTGACTACGGAGCAACAGGAGATGTACAACATGAGCACACACATCTACAAGAGAGGAATAGGACCACAAATGTTAAATAGTTTAGTGCTTAGCTGAATCACATGTTCAGTGACTTAGGTTCCCCAGTCTGTGCAGAACTCATCTCAGAGTTCCGCACATCCTTTCCCCTATTCAAGAACCCGTCACATTTCCGTAGCACCTCACCTTCAATGGGGGTGGGCAGGGCAGGCGTGCCGGGTTGCGAGTAGCACAGGAACATCTGCTGGTCCAGGCTGCGCAGCGCGTGGTAGGTAGGGTGGGTGTGCTGCTGCACGAACATGTGGCCAGGGGAGACGATGTTCACCACAATCACCTCCACCGTCACACCATTGGGGAGCAGGAGCTGCAGGGGGATTGGGAAACAATTACTCGACAGACAGACAAATACGGGTCCTGGAAGGAGAAAGAACACGCGTAAGAATAGAGGAAGCAGAACTCAGCCGTACCCAGGAGGTCATAGGCAGTGAAGGGAGTGTGAGTGGCATGGGAGGGGGTGCATACAGGTTGGTCAGGTCCAAGTCCTTGAACTTCTTCCCAATCAAGGCCAGCGCTTTATCCACCTGCTGCTGTGTACCTAAGAGAATGAGAACAGAAATCATTACTGTATGAGGAGGGGAAAGTTCAGAGAGCACAGAGGGGGTGTGGTGAGGCCAACAGGAAGCACTGTAAGAGCATGGATGCACCAGGGGAGGATTCTCTCCACACAAGAGATCCTCAAGGACTCCATGCAACTCACAACAGATATGCAATCAAAACCACTAGATAATGAAGTGCACCCTCCATCAGGTGCTTGTCAGAGAGCAGCCTACCTTCCATGTGGCATATCTGGAACTCCTGTGTGTAAGGCAGAGTTGAGATGTAAATCTTTGCTCCTGAGCTTTGCTTTAGGAAGCTCACATATCTCCCTTGTTTTCCAATGAGTCTCCCCACTAGATGCTGGAAGGCAATTTACATGAAGCAGATAATTAGTCTTCCTTTTCCGAGGTGACAATTACAATGCAGACAAACTAGAATTAAGGAAGGAAAACACAGGTATATCTTGGCTTGTCTTTTTTTTTTTTTAAATCAAAGTCACAGTGACATTCAGTGCTAAATGCATTTAACCATACAGTAGCACCCCTGTGGCACTTTTAGTACAGAAAGATAATCTTGACAAGTAAGAAAGATAATGTGACAAGTAATGTCAAATTAAGAGATTAGAGTATTTTGTATGGTTGAACCTGACTGCATCTGACTACAGATAGTTATTGTTAGGATCAAAACACTTAATAGCATAAAGCCACAAAAAGTCAAGTGTTTTGTAACATATTTTTAACATATGGGCCAAAGGGATGTCAAGCATTCAACAATTTTAGTTTATTATTAAAACAACAACAACTATATGTAACCAGATACGTTGAACAACAAACAGTGTGCTGTTGAGCTATATGCGAAAATAGATATATTTGGATAATCAATTAAAAGACTTTCAATAACATCTTGCCATGAGCAGACATCTAGCTGGTGTGAGCTAATAATACCCAAAAGGAGCCCTATACAGAAAAGACAAAAGGTTGTGGGACAGATAAGGTCAGATCTAGGGCATCAGAGGAAAGGGAGTAATCTTGCAGAGATGCAGGTCTCTGGTTACCTATGACACTACCAACAGCTGCCTGAAGGGGGCACAACTGCCTAACTAACCCCTTGATAGTCAACTCATCTCCATCTGTGGTCATGGATATCTTGTTACATTTAATACATTGCTTCCACATGTATAGCTCCTCTAACCATGTGGATGATGCACATACAGACACAGAATCACATCTCTTTTGCTTGATCCCATACCTTTTTCCAAACCTATAGGATGTGGTTCTGGTCTAAGAACCGTTTGCTATGCTGTGGATCTTTACCTTTGGCACCTCTATCTCCCACACGATGACCTCTGAGCTGGAGGAGGCCGACGGCGGGCCGCTGCTCTGGCCCTCTCCCGCTCCCAGCGTGCAGCCGCTGTCCACCGAGTCCATGCTGTTCACATCAGAGCCTGGCCACACACACACACACACAGGACACAAACACACATGAAAATGCATGAAACATTTAAATAAACAAGACAATTCTACAAATGTTGATACTACTGCTCCATTAGCCTCTTGCTTCCACATCAACTCAAAATCTATGACTAACTCAGTCTCACCAGAAACACTGAACAGTAAATATGGCATTTTGGGCAATTTCTCAGCACTGATTGTTAACAGGCTCCTTTCCCAGGCGTCTGTGCACAGGTTTGTGTGCCTATGTGTTCATGTGTGTCCGTGGCTACAGACAAACAGCAGCCCATCATGCAGTGTTTCCTTCAGCACACTCACTGCTTGCCAAGCAACAAATGGAATTACAACAAAGCCCTTGAGCCAACGAAAAATGCCTGAGTTCACATGATTTTACTATAGGACTGAGTGATAAACTAAATATATATTGACATTGTCCAACACTTCAAATATCATTATACCCAAGGCCCTTTCTAAAGATCATGTTACTAAGTATTTTGACAGCTAGACTGTAATATTAGATATTATACTAAGCTGCTATGGCCTGTTCAAAGATTTGAAAAATTTGCCATGACCAGCACCCTTACAGGGAGGCTACAGTAGTCACGTAACTGAAGTGTACCGTTCGTTGAGCATCTGCTGCAACAATTAGCTGCCACTAATCAATGGAACTGGCTACACCAGACGTGATGGCGGCACACACACACACCTTCCAATAAATGAGACCAAAACGATTTTACGCTCTGCTACCAGAGCACTTCAGTTACATGCCTGGTGTAGTTTAGAGAGCGAGACTACCAACTTTGCCCGCTCTCTTGCAAGAACAATGTGAATACTGGTGTCATTTAATGGTAAGAGTATGATGTAGGCTATGTGTACAAAACAAAAGAAAGGCAAACATGGATTATAGTACAGGCTTCCAAAAAGAGGACGCATGCAGAGGTCACCCTCAATTTCTACTGTCTAGGCACTAAGGATAGGCTTATTAATGGCGTGCTAAAGGTCTTGCTTTCACCTTCTTTTACCTTTCTAATGATTAAACATCTATAGACACTGGCAAACCTTCAGTCACACCCTATAAGGATTCAAGGTGAGCTTCTCCTGTGCACCATGTATGGTAGTCAAACTTCATTCCAAACGATTTGCTTCATAAAATAGGGTAGAATTAGCCTGGCGAGCCAGACCCACATTAAAATGTAGGGTCTGGGCACTCACCGTTCGCAGTGCTCAGCCCGAGGGGCGGGATAATCAGTTGTCTTTCAAATTCCCTCTGCACGCAATAGGATATTTGTTTTCAAGTAGCAGGGAATTCAAGCCAAACCGTTGCAACTCTGCCATCAATCATTATGTTAAGCCCACCAAACGACTCTATACACGATTTCAATGTCCTGATTAAGTTTTGATTTCTGGAGCTCACAAGCCAACAGAGAGTTGCTAGACTAGCCCTGGCAGCAAATGTAATTTGCTGCCGCTAGGGGCGCGTCTAGATTTCTAGGCTAGAGTAGAATACCTCTGCTGCATCCATGGACTACACAGAATCTACATGTCAGTAGTCAATGAGTTGCACTTTTTGATTTTCAATTACACTTAAAAAATGGGCAGATTGAGTAGCAATGCCAGTTTATTTCACGTTTATTCCTTGCCAAGTCAAATTGCAAGCCCCTTTGAAGTAGTCTTTAGGGTATGTGAAGACTAGGTGTATTTTATGCTGATGCCGGCGTCCATTTTAGATTATAATGCTATGGAGTACAGTGTTTTCAAAAAAAGTCCTCGGCTTCTTTTAAAACGCATCTTTTTCTGCAGCTCAGAGCTGGTTTTAAAGTTGAGAAATGTTCAACTTCTAGTGTAAAAAAGCCCTAAGTCCCGCTGATTTTTGACAGCTGAACAATCACAATCGGATACTTTGCAGATCACAAAAAGACGCTTCCTGCTGCTTTTTGGAACAAAAACTATGGCAGATTCTGCAACTCTTGTCAGAAAAGAGACTAGTCTAACATAGATAAGTACAGACAATCCTTCAGTAAATTAACCTTAGATTTGGGAGCTTTGCTTTGTTGGTGACCGAGAAAAATTAGACCAATCTTTAATTTAATCTTGATAACAGGTTTCACTTAAAATATTATCAGACAGGACAAACAGGTCAACAGTACCGACATCCACAAAAAGCCTGTACTTTTGAATAAATGCACTGAAATGAAATGATGATTTTTTTTAAAGTAAAGTTTAGTTTTGGTCTTAGGGAGGCTCATGTAAGATCACATGGATATGGAGTGAGGTCATCAGTTAAGGGGACTATAAGATTGGTGAGGTAGGGCAAAGATATCTGACCATCATACTTTGAAAACACAAAATTTCTGTTTTGTCGGCTAATGTCAAACTGGCATGTTTGCCAGGGCAATGCCAATGCACATAGATAACAGCACCTTAAATAGCAAATGACTTGTGCATAGTAATATATAAGGATAATTTGCTGGGTGTTGTGCACAATGCAAAATGAAGCACTCGTTGCACACTTGCTGCATTGGGTGTTATGCACAATACATGATCTAAATGAACACTTGCATTTACCTGTCTATCAGGGTCTCATACCAGTCATCAAGGATGCATAACTGCTTATTTATTGGCCCTTACACGTATTCTACATATCAATAGATTGCTTCAGTGTTCAGTGAGAAAAAGGAGCAACTTCAAGCACAAATAAAGAGCTTGCTTCAACTAACGCAAAATTCTACCTCACCACTACGTGACACACAATCATGCTCTGAACTGGGCTGGTAAATAAGTGTAGGGCACCCACCTCCAGACTGGTCGGCCTCAGCCTCGCTGTTGGCGTGGCCTCCATTCCTCAGGGAGGCTACGGTGAGGTGGGGCTGGAGAGCTGTGGCGGCTTCGTGCTGCTTCAGCACGGCCTCCTCCAGCAACACTCGAGCAGGGCTCCCCATCGGCTGCACCGCCTCTGGTTTGGAGGATGCCACAGACGATGCTGATGACGATGCTCGGACGACACCATCTTTTGCGTCGGTGGCTACCTGTGGTAGCCCTTTGCCATGAAGGAGAAGGTCATCACTGCTGACGCCCTCCTCAGACTGGTAGCAACCAGAGTCCTCCACTGCAGAGTGGGTTTCATCAGTCTGTGGTTTGGACTGACTGATGGCGGGTTCTCGCGGGTCATCTGACGTAGTGGCTGTGACCGGCTGCTCCTTTTCTGCAGTCCTCTCCGTGCAGCGTTCCCAAGTGGGTGCTGTCAGGCAACCGTTGGTCATCTCTTTGTCTGACTGGTCTGATGGCGGCAGTCCTTGCAGTCGTGTTGCCTGCATAGATCCCTCCACCTCATCTGCTATGAGCTGTTGTCCCAGGTCGTCTGTGGAACATGGCCTACCGTTGGGAACAGGCGTGTCCTGAGACGCTGCGGCTTGTGTGGCCGCCAGAGCATCAGCATCGCAGCTGCCGGTCATCTGGACCTGTTGGGTAGCAGCTGAGATGACCTCTGTGATGAGGCCAGCGGCAATGCGCTCAAACTCCTGCTGTTGCAGCGCGTGTTTGTCGTCGGTGTCATCGTCTTCCTGGACCTGACTCACAATGCCATTCTCCACCTGCCACTGGTCGTTGTCCTCGGCGCGTGCCTCTTCGGGGCCAGTGGGCGTGCTTGTGAAGAGGGGGGATGCCACATGCTGCACTGTGGGGGTTTCAGGGTGCACATGTGGGGCCTCCAGTCTAGACTCCGATGTCATGGGAGCGGGCTCTTCTTTGGTGACGGGGCTGGCGGAGATCGATGGGGTACAAGGAGTCACATTTCCGAGCGTCTTTTGTAGGGTCTTGGGTGTGAGCTGGGTGTGTGGTGTCTCTTCTGCTGCCACCTCTCCCTCTGGTTCGGGCCTCTCGTCTTTGGTCAGCTCCACAGCCACGTCCACTCTGGGTTCCACCCGGTCAGAGCGAGCAGCAGAAGCAAGCCTAGGCGCTTCACTGGCCACATCCGCGGACACCTCTTTGGCTGCTGTAGGCTCAGGCGCTTCTGATTGAGTGCTGCCTACATGCATCGGTCGTGTATAACTGCAGCTGAGGGCATCTCTTTCCGGTTCTGTGGAGCTTTTAGCTGCTGTAGTCTGCTGCTGCGATTCTACGCTGCTCTGGACAGGGGCTTCTCCACCTTTCCTGAGGCGGGGTGTGGATACTGGGGGTACTTCCGTCCTTCCCAGTCCCAGAGAGGGAGACGTGGAGATGGAGATAAGCTCAGGCTCAGGATCGGCCTCCACTGCTCTACCCAGAGGCGAGTGGACCTGAGCAGCCACCACCACTACCTCCTGCTCAGCGGATTTGGGCTCTGTGGCTTTGGGTCTGTCTCTGCTGGGCCTGCGGTGGACTGTGGTGGTGGCTGTGGGTTGGCAACAGGCTTTGTCCAGCAGACCATTACTGCCTTCAGTGGGGGAGCTGAGCAGGCCCATGGCTGGGGCCGCCCCCTCTTCTTCAGCCTGGAGGCTGGCTGGTCGAGCTTTCTTGCGGGAGATGTACCACCACCAGCCGATCAGCGCCAGCACCCCAGGAAGCGTGTACGGGGCAAAGGACCGAAACCTCAATGGCATCTCCTCTGGACCCTAGCTACTACACCTGATGGGGAAACAAACACACACACACACACACACACACACACATCAAAGGGATTAGGACCACGTCACAGACCGTATTTTACTGGCTAGAAAATCCACAAAGGGTAACTTTAGAAAAATTCAAAGCAACCATATTCTATTTGTAATCCTTAGCCATCCATCTAAAAAACCTATACTGTTAGGTTATAGTTTAATGTAGAACAAAGCAAGGAGACAAATCTAAAGAGCATGGCACCCAGAAGTGGACATAAGAGGAAGACGGGGGTCCCTGACTGGTGGAGCTCAAAAGAGCAGGACTCCTGTCTTCCCCTGAGCATAGTAATGACAGCTGGCTCACATGGTTAATGTGTAAGCCCTTAGACAGGACCTAGGCCTAGTTTTGCACGTCCCCACTCACCTCCGGCTCCTATTGGCAAAGCCAAGGCTCCCCCTCCCACCCACGGGAACCCACCTCCCTCATGTTTAAAAAAGGAAGTCCAGACATGCCTTTCCTTAACAGAACCTCAGCAGCTCAGCCTCAGACAGGAATGCGTCAAGGGGTGACTCCAGTAAACACCGGCAGGGGGCTATAGTGGGGCTATATAACACTACACTGCATAACTGTCAGGCTACCGTTGAACACTACTGAAAGATTGACACAATTCAGGATGCAGCTTTAAAATAGTTTTTAAGCTGTTGTTCACTGCAATGTCAAATTTGAATAAATTAAATCATTCTGTGTGCGTGTAAGGGCTGCCACCAAAAGAGGAAAGATTTTCCTACTCTTGAATAAAGCTGCAGGGGAAAGAATCTGACCACAAAAGATAGTCAAATAAACCATCAAGCAGTTTTACAGTGTTCATATGCAAAAACGATTCAGAAACTAAAATGCATCCAGTTACTGAAAGTGCTCTGGCAATGAAATCATCTTCACGGCAGCTGCAAAAACCAAAAAATGAATGGTTGTGGTTGTGGGGGGCAACACACTAGAAGTGAGGGACAACATTAGCACACCTTGAGTCTTCTCAATGGTAATTGTGTCACAATGGGAGGGGCCGTAGGTGCTCACCGGAGGATCTCTTTACTGAGATTACACTTTTAAGAGGCTCAGGGGTGAGTAATGCAGTACTGACAAGACACAAGAAAAGTGGAGAACCTCACCCCTCTTAAGGGTGAGAACGTATAGGCCTGTCGCTGAAGACGGCAGTTGCTAGGGGCAGCTGGGGCCCCTCTGCCTGTGTGGTAGAGATCAAGAGTCCTCAGAGAACTAAATGAACAAATGTCCACTGATGAAAGAATGAGTTAATTGGTCTGAGTGACCAGAACAAAGGGGTAAATCATGAAAACACAAACAAACAACAACATAAGGACCAAACTAACCTCAATCTCCTCAAAAGAGGAAAGGTTAATACCATCTGATCAACACTCAAACGCTGTGTGGGCTCCCCAGTGGCAACATCAACTGGACAAATACTAATGCTGGGCATGATACAATCACCTGAAAACTGAGCTTGCAGATTAGTGCTACAAGGTCATAAGGCAAAAGCCAGCAACAGGTCACCAGCTATTGCAAGTCCTTGGCCTGACCCTTAACCCCATAATGCTGGGGCTAACCCAGGACTCACACCATTAACTAGTCACCATAGCTGTAGTCATCATTATCAGAATAAATCATGACAACTTCAGAACCAACAACAAACATTTTGAGTGTTATGATTTGAGTGAAGTTTGAAAGCCCCAAGCATCCATTAGTTCAGGTCGCCTAACTGTAATAGAACACACAATGAACCTACAATGCCGATATGTACCACTGAAGTCACAGGGTGAGCAATCTATTAATTGTGTTCTCAATTATGAGCAACTATTGTCATAAAAAAAAAAGAATTAATGGAAATAAGACCGTCTTAAAACATCCACTGGAAGTTGTAGTTGCACCTCTGTCGTGGTGTGTCCACATGGTGGTGATACTTCACAACATGACTCAGGCAGGCTCTCTAGACGTTAACCTTCAATAAGGTTAAATAAATGCCGTGTAGGGAGGAGTCCTGTGATAAAAGAAACCGGGCTTTGAAAGCGACGCTCCCGCACCACTTCCTGGCCCGTGGTCCCCACAGTGGAAAGGCAAGAATCAAGCGACACTGTTGTACGACCTTGGGTGTAGATAACAGACAGGGTCACACCGCATTTGCTCAACACGCTACAAACCATTAAACACACGGTCAAAACGCATCGTTCACTGCTCAGTCGGGTGTTGCGGCTGCATTTAGAATATGACAAAACTCGGTAGTCACGAAGTAAAGAACGTACCTTCCAAGCTAACTTTTGTTAATGCCTGGCGTGCAGAAATGTCTGGAAATATCCATGCATGGTTATTCACGTCAATCTGAATGTAGATTGTTGTAAGAATATAAGTCTGTCATTCGTAACAGACGGTCTCCCCCTTACACATTTAGGTCAACGCAAATACCGGTAACGTTAGCAAACTTTCTCGAAAACACCCATGCGGTAGCTAGGTTTGCAGTTTGCGTTTATCTCGTGTCTGTGGTAACATACTAATAGCAGCGTGCTAGTCAAAGTTAGCTACCAAGGTAACTAGCATCCCAAATGCTGTAGTCTCGTGTATCACCAGAATGACAAAACCAGATAAATAGTCAAGCAACACTAAACTCACAGTAGCTGTTACATTTCACTGAATAAATCTCAAGGTCACTATAAGTTATGGAAGGCATTTTACCGTGTAAATAACAGGTTAATTGAATGAGAGCTGTGACCTCGCTGCATCTTGCCTATTAACAGCATGGTAGGCCGCAGCGTTTCATAAAACAATCTATCCAGCTAGCTAGCACAGCAGCTAACCACTGCAAAATTCCATCGGATGTCACTGGCAGTAACGTAATATATGATGGCTACGTTTTTTTTAAAACGATGTTCTTGCGTAACTACTGCATATTGAGACAAATATTTCGATATACTGCTCAAACAGTTTACACAGTCTGTCATCACATAACCAACTCAATGAGTATACTCATTGACTGACATTGTCACACTTACGTTACTGCAGTGTTGCAAACATGGTAAGCGTTGTGAATTTCACAGCGCACAAGGAAAATCACTCAGGTACATATCGTACCTAACTGAGAGAATTGTTGTCGCTGTGCGAATGCCCCCAACAGTTGTACAATTATTTTCGCAACCTATCGCAAACATTGCCCGGTTACTTGGGCCACGAACCAGAGCTGCTAGCTCGTAAGCAGGTTTAGCGGACTGGTTAGCTATCGAAATGAGTTAGCTTGCGTTATCCTACTTGCTGCCTAATGTTAGTTGGCCAGGCAAGCATAACTCTTGGGAGGTTAGCCTGCCTGTTAGCAAACGTCGTTGAACAGTTTTATGTAAATGGCCAACAATGATTATCTAAGTTGCTATTTTCTTCTCATATTCAGATCACGAGTTGCACAACCTTAACGTTAATGGCACTTTACATGTTGTCAGGTTTGAGATTAGTATGTAGCAAAGGTCGCCAATCAACCAAGGATGAGTTCTTGAGGCAGTCTAACATTATAGTTTATTTTGTTAGCCAATTTAGCAAGCTAGTTGGCCAGCAAACAAATTAATGATGGCCCACGAACAGAGCTGAAACGGGGCTCAGAGTACCATTCTCCATTCGACTCAAGATACTAAAGTAGCGTTACATCACACACACCTCAAAGACATATATTGGGTTACCTACTTTGTTTCAATGTTGTCTTCGCCGCCACTGTGAATTGCAGGCTCGTAATCTAATATTACGTACACTGGGCCCAACACAATCCCAACGTGTCCCCCCTTTCTGTGTGTATGCCTCTCTTTTCTCTCTCTCCACGTGTTGACCGTCCGAACGGCACACTCTAAAAACAGATCTATCAGCTGATCAAATCTCGCGTTAACTGCGTTGCGAGCAATGCCTGCGAGTCTCGCGAAACTCCGCGCCAGACATTTTCCATCTTTACGAAGGGGAGTTCATTTACCCTCCAGTTTTTGTAGATATAACAAAAATGTAACAATTAAGCAAATTTACATTAAGAAGAACACGTTTTACGTGATGAGCAGAATTAGAGATCAGCAAAGGCCTCCAGTCCATGCACCCATAAGCTATGGTTTGGTTCGCCACCCACATATCGAATTTTCACTAGGCCTGTGTAATTATTTGCCATTCAAAGTAAGCCGATTTTGGGTATACTTTGGGTCACTTAGTACTCATACCTAGTAAATCACACCTTTCTACTCTATCTTTTTTGTGTGATCTTGTGCCATGCACGTCACAAAAACAGCCCTAAAAGGGGCTCGAATTGGTAGGCCTGCAAAACAGTAGTCTACAGTAGGCCTACTGTTGTTTCAATATGGTCATTGAAACTAGAATCCATGTGACCCTCATGAAAGTCATGTTTGATTCAAATAAATTGCTCCGTAGGCCTGTGGGTGTGTACTGTAGCAGGCTAATGTTTCATTCTTTGATAGGCTAGGGGCGGAATGGATATGGATGTGGTTATGTTATGGTTATGCATGGATGGATGTAGGCCTATTTCTCCTAACAAGCCACCAACACAAATGCTATCCATAATTTCTCCAAGGTGTTGTGTAAAATCAGCCAACATAGAGTTGTAGAAGGGAAACTTTTATTACGAACACTGGAATAATTAAATTTGCATGTTACATCTACAGCAACTAACGGCTTTACAAAAAGGAAATAATACAATAAGACATGTATTTACAGTAGTAAATATACCTTTTTCCATTTTTACACAAAATATTTACAAAGGCAAAAAGTACAGACTTGTTTTTCCTCTGCAACTGTGGCCAATGTGCTAGACAAAGGTTTAGCCTTGCATAATCAAATTAAACATGCCATGTATTTGACTGAAAAATAAAAATGGAGAGTGGTGACATATGCTCTGAACCCTAAGCTATGTATATTTAAAAAGTGTCGGGTTCTTCTATTTTCACATTCAATCTGTACCTTTTTTGTCTTATAAAAGCACTCTTGGTAACAGTACCATATAGGCCATCTTTCTCACCTTACAAAGTATTTGGTGCAATTTAAACATTGATTACAAGGGCATACTTATAAAAACAAACAAAGAAAATAAAGAATAGAAACAAAGAATAAACAAGCAATAAAATAAAACAAACAAAAAATCACATGCATTTAACTCCTACTTAGACATACATTTTGGCACAATTTAACTTCAGGCTTCTGCACATACAGACCAGTATTGGGGAAACAACTGGTAATGCTTTTTTGTCCTTCAAAGACAGCCCATGGATTTAATAACAAGCTACACTTGTTTTATGTGCCGTTTTCAAAAAATGAGGGCTCTTTGATAGATTTTCAAATAATCCCGATCAGATGGATATCAGGTAAACAACATACTGTATCCATATGTACTCCGATGAGCCTGGAGGAGCCATGGGGAACATCGGAAAACAGCACTTTGGATTCATTTATTTCTAAGACAGATGCTCTCTCTCAGGAGTCAAAATTAGGATCTTGTGTTCCTTTGTCGTTTCAAGCAATATTTAAGATGCCACTAGTTGGGTTAAGAGACAATTAAGTGCAGTCTAAACCATGGTTTAAGTTACTGTACCATAAATCAAAGCATATTGTTAAAACATTACCAGGACAGATGCACATGGCCTTCATGTGGTTCTCTTGCAGCAAATGGTTTGAAAATGGACATCATAATGACACTCCTTTCACATACCACATAGGCTACTTCAAAACAAATTGTATATAGAGGTAATAAAATTTGTAGTATAACACTTGAAAAAATGTTCTTGTGTTTGGTCCCTATTTTTCCCCAGACAGAACTATGAGGAGACCCTCGATTCTCAATGCAATCAATAAATCAAATGTTTAAAGGGAACATGTTTCAAATGATAGTGGTCAGAGATAGCTTATGAGTTCTTTAGTACTTTTTAGGTATTTTATTAACTTTGGTTTCATCTTTATAGAGGTTAGGCCAAGTTTGTCCTGATGCTTGTATTCCATAGTTTTAGTTTCCCTTTGATATGATGAAGACCATGTCTACATAATTTAAAACATATTAAGCTGGCCATGTCAAGATCCTCTAATAATTTGGATCATACTAACTTCTCTACTTGATTGCCTAGCAGTCTCCCTTTTTCATAGAAACTACATGGCAAAATTCCATGATTTTAAGCACGTATGCAGCATCACTGGATGTCAGTAATGGTGTCAACAAACAGGCAAACATTCAAAGCTCAAGAAAATAAAAAAAGAATAATAAAAAAAAAACAATGGCAAAGATAATTTCACACCTATCCACTTACGTTCTGTAGGGAAGCAGTGGTTACTTGTTACAAGTCTTTCCTAGTTTATCCACTGAGACCAGTAATGTAAGCTCAAACTAAAATGATAATTTGCCATAGTGCAAGATAGTCTTTGGTGCAGTGTCACTATGTTTGCTGCCATGCATTCAGGATTTGCTTTCAGTCAAAGTTCTCAGTCAAAACCTCACATAAAGTCCTTAACTGGGATAAAATGTTTCCTACCTGTGGATTGACTGAAGTGAGGGAGAACAAACAATATCAATGTGCAGTCACAGAACTAGAGTTACAAACAATGAAGGAACGTTGTTTCTCACGTTGTTGCTAGACATTGAATACAACTTATAATTTTCTTATCACTGGGGCACAGAAGGGATATCCTTCACTTTGTGATGCTGTTAACTTCGAACAACTAATTGGCTTGATTGTTCCTGTAATTAGGTGGAGAGAAAAACTCAACGTTCTCATGCCTTACTTATTTTGGTGTTTTTTTGCATATTACACTGATTTCCTGGTCATATCACCAGACTGTAAACAAATCAACTCATTCCTCACCCATAAAGTAAAGCCTTTCGCACTATTTACATTTTTTTGCATTGATCTATATAGTTTGTTAGTGTCTTGCTATGGGTGTCAGTGGATGAACAATGCATAAAAGGAAAAGAAACAAAATAGCATGACTCCATCCTTACTTGAGGAGTCCCTTTACAAGTTAAATACTTTTTCAGGCAGAGTAATGATGCTTGTAATATTTCTGTCGATCATAGAATACTGTACTGTTTTACAATGCAGCACTCAAGTTATATGGACAAGAAAAAAGAAAAAGAAAAAGAACGAGTCTCTAGTAATTAGTACCTGTACTTCCCTTCGTCAGCAACATTTTACTTCATTTTTTCCTGTTTTCAAACTACAAAAACCCTGATGAAGGCACACCATGAATAAAACAACAACCCCAGTATATGTGAAGAGTCTTGCGATTTTGTCCTCTGTAATTATTTACATATATAACTTTGTATGACTTTCATATGTACATCTGGGTAAGATTAGTATGCTGTCCCCAATCCTCGCCAGGTTTCAAGACTGTGGATATCAGAGTTTCCCTACACAGGACATTTTTGGATTTCATCTCTCATCAAAATGTACCATGACAAACAACAGGTAGAAAGTGATGGAAAGCCATGTTTGGTTCACCACTGCCCTTTCTGTAGGGAGACATGAGGTCTTCTTTCTCCAAAGCTCATGGAGAATCAGAGGGAAAAGGGGATTCCTTGATGTAATGGTCATTCGGTCAGCTGTAACCTCTGTGGTCCAACTGAATGTCACATTTCTCTTTTTGTATACAATGATTTGAGTGGTTGCCTGAATAAGGCAGCCTGTGAGAGATCTGCTCACTTTCTGCGACCGTAAGGTAAATTCAGAATATTCACAACATGATGGGAACTTGAGCGGAGTTCCTTTGTTTCCAAAACTAAGGGTTGACTGTTCTCCATGGGAAAAACACAAAAGGCCACAATCTGTTGAACCAGGACACAAATGTGCAATTTGAGGCCCGCCAGCTCTGCCCTGATTGAGGTGCCCCACAAGCCCCTGTGGCTTTGCTTTGCTTTGTTTCACAAAGCTGTTGGTTCAAACAGGCCTCTACACTTTAGCAGAGTTTCATCTCCTGTGAGCAACTCTCCATATTCAGCTGGCCACTGTTGTGTGAATGCATCAACAACATCCAAGAACGAATGGCTGAGAGTCTGAATTTCAACGGAGCTTGGTAAAAAAAGGACAAGAGTTTAAAACGGAGAGATGCTTAAAAAACTGGAGCAGAGAGAGAGAAAAAGGAAGCACTTGGGGATGAGTGGAAGAGTGGGGTGGGCTGCGGGGCTGCCCGCTCCTCCCCTCTCTGCCCATCACCAGGGCTGCTCTCTGACCATCAGACGATCTTCTTTATGCTGGGCCTCTTGAAGCTGCCCGCACTGCGCTGCTTCTGTACTTGGCTTGCCGAGCCGTGCCGTGTGCGGCCACTGTTAGCGTGGCCTGTGGTAGGCGACAGCTCCACGTTCTCCTTATCGATACCTGAGGACAAAGGGGGGAAAGAAGTTAGAAAGTTACAGAGACTGCCAGAAAGTGAGAATAACCGTTACAGAGAATAACTGTACAGCTGATGTGCTCCAAGTCAAGTTTAGTTTAGTGAGGAGGAATGTCAGGGTTGCATATTACTTATTAATATTGACTTCACAGGTGTCTATCTTCTCCATTCCACTGACAGAGGAACAGATGCAAAAGTGAAAATGGGATTCAACTTTGATTGTTTTCTGCTGTTACCGCATTTACCATTTCTCTGTATTAATGTCAAATCTGCATTCATAGCATTCAAATTGATCTGCTCTAATATACAATCTGGCTATACTTAATATACTGGCTATACTTAATGGCAACTAAGGTTGCAACTAATTATTATTTTCATAGTCGATTAATCTGTTGATTATTTTATCAATTAAGTTGTTTAATCAATGAGATGATTCCCCTGAATCTAAGATTTTGTCCTCAAATGCCTTGTTTTTTCCAAACACCAAACATATTTAGTTTACTTACTGAAGAGTGAGTAAAGCAGAAAATATTAAAGTTTAAGAAGCTGCAATCTGCTAATTTTGAGGCATTTTCCTTAAAAAAATGACCTAAATTGATTGACCTAAATTGATTAACCAATAAATGTAATAGTTGCCAACTAATTGAATTATCACTTCATTGTTGCAGCCCTAATGGTAACACATATGCATAAAGTTCTTATGCTAAGTTTGACTTGAAATTAAATTGCTTATGATGTATTGTTACACTGCAATTATGCCATTAAGATGACAAAGGTGTTTTTTTGTGTGCTATTATTGATCATGGGGCTATTATTGATCCCATGCCCTCAACATACAAGGTGTCCCATCCACAATGATGTTATGCAGATAATCACAGCTTAATAAAACATTCAATGAAAGTGGCGATAATGCAAGCTAGAGATTTTAGGGTGTTTATACAGTATTAAAATGACTGGCCAATTACTCTGCTTTGATCTGCGGTTTAATTGACAGAGACAGCAATATTGGGGTTTACTTCTGCTTTTTTTGACAGGGGTTGCTAATACAAAAAGCACATGATGTCACCTACTCCTAGATAAGGCGAGATATAAGAGATATTTTTTTTTTAACACTTTCTCTCGCACACTGCATAGATTCAACCCTGGTCCTTATCCACACAAAACTATGTTTGATTGGCATCTTAAGACTGCTGTACAGCCATTATCCAAACATCCTATGCCCCCAAAAAGCAGGGGAACTGTTTTGGACCCACTCTCAACTGTATTGCATCATTACAGCATTACATTTCATTTCTGCTTTCTCTCTATATATGCATATATGGTTGCATGTGTATATAGGATCACAGAGAGAGAGGGTTTCTGTTCGGTGTGCTTTTGGGTAAAGGCTCCTACTTCACACCTGTCACAGCGGGCTGAAGGTGAGAGTAGTACCTGGTAGGACGAGGTGTTGTGGGAAAACGGCCGACTTAGAGCTCGGCAGAGAAGCTTGGCCCACAGAGACAAAGAGAAAGGGGAGAAGAGAGAATGGAAAAAGGAAAAAAAACAAGAATGAATGACTACAGCAATGAAAAAAAGAGAGAAAACAGATAGAAAATAAATGAAAGACATACCACAGTCATAGTAAACTTTCCCAGAGAAAGCAAAGCAAAATAAACGAACCTTAGAAAGCAAACTAATGCAACACCAAAAACAAAAAGATAAATATGATAATTTAAGATGGATGATTGTATCTGTGCCGTGGCTTATGACTTAAGAGGTGTTTATAGAAAGAAACATAGTATAGTATTAAGATGTGTTTCAAATATGACATACAAAAAGACTAATGACACTTATCCAAGCATGTCCTCACTGTCCTGCTATACAGTGCTGTCCTGAACATATCCACTAGAGGGCAGTACGGAACAAGCACAAGCAGAGCCATACAGATGTCTACAGCTCTGAGTAAAAGGACACAACAATTTAATAACACATTAGCAGCCCCAATGGAAGTGAAACATAGGCCTATAATGAATATATACAGTTCTTCTGCTTTCAGAATATTGCATTTTAAATGAATACTACTATATTTGGACAAATAGAGAAAACAAAAATTATTCCTTTTTGCACCTCAGTCAACATGACATAGAAAAACTTGGCCAGCACCTGTAAAGTCTAGTGCAAAAAGCAATGATGTAAGGGAGCGGGTAGAATATTCCAGACAGACATCAGCCATGGATATGAAAGGGTTCAAACAGACACTTAGTTGGAGGAGAAGGTCAGGGAAACATGCTATGACCAGCTGTTCCACAGACTAATACTACTAGCACTACAAAGGTGATGTTGAACAAGGAAAGGTGACCTTCACTATCGAAAAGTGATAGTGCCGGAAATTGATTCCATCATCTCTACGTTACACTTCAGGATGCCATGGAGGTGTGGGCTGTGTGTGTGTGTGTGTGTGTGTGTGTGTGTGTGTGTGTGTTTGTGTGTGTGTAGTGCGGGGTAGGTTACATTTAAAATGTATTCCACTACAGATTACAGAATACATGCCCTAAAATGTACTTTGTAACATATTCTGAATACTTTGGATTACATCAGCATTGCATTAATTTGTATTAGCAGTGGATGCAATAGTTATGTGATGTTATGGGAAGTTTTAAGACCCATAGCTAATGTCAACAATCCACAACCTGGTTTACAGTCAGTGAGGATGGATTAATATATCAGGCTATGAGCTATGAAACACTGTTTCATAGCACAGAGATGTTCTGCTTGCACATAGGCTAAAAGACTACCAAATCCCAAACAAGGTATACATAGGTTAATTTTAACAGCACAAGGGGTTATATGCCTTTTTTGCAGAACACTCTGTCAAGAAACGAGAACCTGGCTTAAAACATGCTGGCTGGATATAGGCCATATTGGCCTATACAACCAAACAAATTTTACATTCTTCATTTTCTGAGAGGTTTTTAATTTAGGCTATTGATATAAACAGAGAGGGAAAGAGAAAGAAGCCATCCGAAAGATATATAGGCTACAGTGTGATTAGAAAATATTTGAATTTGAGTTTCAAAAGCCTTGGCCTACATGTTATAATGATTTAAATTAATGATTTAACTTAAATTGATCAGTGTAATTGTATTCTGAATACCACCCATTTAATTTGCAATTGTATTTAAATACAGTTACTCATATTTTGTATTTTAAATACGTAATCCTGTTACATTACTTCCTGACGCTGTGTGTGTGTGTGTGTGTGTGTGTGTGTGTGTGTGTGTGTGTGTGTGTGTGTGTGTGTGTGTGTGTGTGTGTGTGTTTGGGAGAGCAGGAGAAGGGATAGAAAGGCAGGACAAACCACATGCAGGTGTGGAGCCGAGTGGGATACATGGATGACACAGGACCATTTCATACCAGGTTACAAGTGCAGAAGAACAGAAGAAACAGTAGCCACTATGCAACAGGTTTAGGTGACCACGCACCTGTGATTTCTGACCTGTGGTCTTGATTGTGTGTGTTTGTGTGTGATTAGTTCTAAGTATGCATAGTAACTATGCTTATGACCCTTCTCCACATGCACCAGAGTTTGGCCTGATGTTGGCTGGCTTATTATGCGTGCATACATGAATTCTGTACATGTGAACTGAAAAAGAAGTATGGTTGTCTGTGTGCATGTGCATAATGTGTGACTGTTTGTGTGTTTGTGTTTGTGTGTGTGTGTCTGGTGTGTGTGTGTGTGTGTGTATGTATGTACATGCAAAACGTATGAATGTACGTATGTATGGACGTATGTACCCATGTATGTATGTATGTACCCATGTATGTATGTACGTATGTATGTATGTATGTATGTACGTACCGGTATGTATGTATGTACGTATGCATGTATGTATGTAGCGCCTGGCTGACCTGGTGAGTGCTGTGAGGTGGCCAGCGAGGTCATGGAGTTGGAGAGGTTCAGGTTGGCCGTGATGCTGAGCTGACTCTGTTGGGGTGGTGGGTAAGGAGACGTGGGCGTGCGCAGAGACTCTTCACTGGCCTCCTCCTCGATTCCCGGCAGGTAGGTGTCGATCAGAGCGTCCAGGAACTTCACCACCAGCTCGGCATAGTCGGGGATCTGGGTTTGCTGAGGGCAGAGGTTGGCGAGTAGCAAACGTTTGGGATCAGAGTGAGTGACAAAGAGAGAGATGAAGATAAGGAAAAAAGAAATCAAAGGAAAAATAAAGAACGAATGAATCAAAGACAACATGAGTCATTTAGTTCCCAAATCACAAACATCAGTCTGACCGGCAAGTATGTGCTAGCCCTTGTGCTGTGCAGAGCATCATGAATTGGACTGAGACAAGAGCCCTCAGTGCAGATGAGCGGGAATAAGACTGAGATGTCTCTGACACACAGACGCGCACACACGCGCACACACACACACACGCACACGCACACGCACACGCACACGCACACGCACACGCACACGCACACTCACACGCACACGCACACACACACACGCACACACACACACACACGCAGCTGCAGAGAGAGCTGATGTTTGGGGAGGGGGGAGCAAGAGAAGCAGGGAGGGTATGGTGGCAACAAGATGGTGTCAGTTGATCCATTTCCAGCCAATCTGCAGATGTGGTTGGAGAAAAGAGGGAGGGGAGGAATGGCAGGGGAGGAGGGGGGGACTGCTTACCCGGCACTTTTTTTCCTTTACAGTGCTTCCTGCGGGGAAAATGAAAAGCAAATAAGAGGAGCTATTAATCTTACCTTTGAGAAGGGACCAGCGAACCTCCAGAGCCCGTTGAAGCCGAAGCCTGCCAGCCAGAGGGGAGGAGAGAGGAGAGAGAGAGAGAGAGAGAGAGAGAGAGAGAGAGAGAGAGAGAGAGAGAGAGAGAGAGAGGAGTGACAGTGAGAGAGGGAGAGAAAGAAAGAGAGGGGGAGAGGAGCCACATTGAGAGAGAGACACTATTATAGCTTTATAGCTAATATTATAGCTAATTACTTATATACTGTAAATGTAGTTATTCTTTTTATATACTACTGAATTGATTATGTTTTATTCCTCTCTTTTTCCCCCAAATATATTGTATCTGTTTGTATTATTTTGTTAAAATATGTATGTTTTGACAACACTGTTTCACTGAGTAATGTCAATAAAGCTCCATTGAATTGAATTGAATTAAATTGAATTGAAAGGAGTGACAGTGAGAGAAAGGGGGGGGTAGAGAGAGGAGCAATAGTGAGAGAGGGAGAGGGAGGGAGGGGGAGAGAGAGTGCAAGGGAGAGCTTGCGAGAGAATGAGAGAGAGAGCGAGGGGGGGGGGTAGAGAGAGGAGTAATAGTGAGAGACAGAGGGAGAGGGAGGGGGAGTGAGGAGAGAGAGAGAAAGAGAGGGAGAGAGGAACAACAGTAAGAGAGAGAGGGGGGTGGCGGGTCAAGGGAGGAAGGGACAATAATGTGAGCTGTGGTATAAAATGCACTCAAGGGCTAAACACAGCAGTCTGGGCTCACTAAACGCAGCCAGTTCAGCTCCATTGACAAGAGTGATAAATGTCAAGGTGGAAACCAATGGGGCACAAGCCTGTTAACGTCTGCAACTCATCCACTAAACAGAGAGCCTTACAGCCAGTCCGTACACAGCACATGAGCACAAACACTCCTGGGCGGACTGGCAGAGTGACTGACTAGCTCTGGGACAGGAAGTGTGTGAGTGTGAGTGACAGAGTCACATCAGTCAGATGCGTGGATGAGTCCGAGTGAAAGCTGTGTGTGCACTGCAAGTGGGTAGTGAAAGGAGAGTTCAAACGAGAACACAAAGATCAATGAGACAGTCTGGTAGATGTGGAAAGTGAAAGAGGACACTGGGCCTGTGCGCCAGATGAGAGGGCTGTGGGTTTACTCTGCAGGTATAGGGGCTGGTACTGCGGGGGCGACTCCTCGTGGTACACCACACTCTGCACGATGCCATGCACTGGGTTCAGCAGGTTCGGATCCTGGCACATGGACAGCAGGTTGTTGATCTTGGAGTCCAGGAGCGTGTGGCTGGATATCACACAGCACACACACATGCGCACGCACACACATGCACACACACACACACACACACGCACGCACACAAAAGCGCACACACACACACACACACACACACACACACACACACACACACACACACACACACACACACACACACACACACACACACAGAGACAGACAGACAGACAGACAGACACAGACAGAAAGAAACACAAACAGATTAGGCTCAAATGCAGGTTGGGCATCAGTGAGATAAGTGGGTGAAAGGAGAGCTTCTATAAGAACCTATAAAAGAAAAGTCTTACGCAAAGTCTAACAAAAAGTCTAACAAGTGGTGGCCGAACTGAGTTGCTGTGACATTATTCATTAAATTATTATGATTGTATTACAATGAAATCATAGTCATAGCCAAATAAAACAATGTCTTTATCATTTCTGTAATATTCATTATTATGCAATTTATTGTCTATCTGTTTATTAGCTTAAAAGCCAAAGAAAATGAACTTTTTAAGGCCCACCATTAAAAGTTACGTAGAGTTTTCTTAAGTATATAAAAGCTCCCAGGCTAACAGGAAGTGGATACGCCATATTGCTTTTCTAACCCATCAGCCCTTTTTATGCTGAATCACTCATTTCCTGAAGCTGGATAAGGCCAGTCTGTTACTGGTGGCAGTGGGCCTGCAGCCTGGCTGGACAGTCTGCCTGGAGTTAGTCCAGCAGACAGGGTCTGAGTCCAGCAGCAGCTGAGAGCCAGCAGCTAATCAGACAAGGGATCTAGTGAATGGTCACTTACACAACTGGGAAGACCTTTGGGAAGACCACACTGGCCTCGGCCAGGTACTCATACAGAATCCTCTGGTGAAATTCATCCGTGGTGTACTTCACCAAGGTTGCCTGGACGACACAAACACGAACACGAACACACACACACACACACACACACACACAAACAAACAAACAAACAAACAGGGCTTAATCAATATGGTCACTCATCCAGATAAAATCACTTGATTAATGCTTTAGGGGAGGGGGCAAGGAGAGCTGCTAAAACAACATGACAGGAATAGTGCACGATGAGATGGAGAGAGACGGACAGAGAGAGAGAATAAGAGAGAGAGCGAGAGTGACACGAGATGAAAGTGAGAGGGACAGATATCACAACAAGCAAGAGCAGCAGTGAAGGCAAGTGTGATGGAGACGGACAGAGAGACTAAATATGGACAAATTCCTAAACAGGGAGAGACAAATGAAGACAGAGCGCCAGGCAGATACAAATGGACACTGCAGGAGGAATATAGAAGAGGCCAAAAGCTCCTTCTCACCAGCACAGTGACCAGGAGAGCCTGGATTTTGGGGTCTTGGAGCACTTCCTCGTCCAGAAGCACGTTTGACTCGGACACAGACACCTTGCGGAGGTGAGAGTTGGCTATTCTTTGAGTCTCTGGGAGGCAGGACAGTCAAGAGTTACATTAATGTACACGTATACCACACACACACACACAAACTCCATACTGCACTCACACACTCCCTCTCGCTCCCTCGCACACACAAACTCCATACTGCACTCACACACTCTCTCTCTCACTCCCTCACACACACAAACTCCATACTGCACTCACACACTCTCTCTCACTCCCTCACACACACAAACTCCATACTGCACTCACACACTCCCTCTCGCTCCCTCGCACACACAAACTCCATACTGCACTCACACACTCTCTCTCTCACTCCCTCACACACACAAACTCCATACTGCACTCACACACTCTCTCTCACTCCCTCACACACACAAACTCCATACTGCACTCACACACTCTCTCTCGCTCCCACACACACACACACACACACACACACACACACACACACACACACACACACACACACACACACACACACACACACACACACACACACACACACACACACACACACACACACACACACACACACACACACACACCTTCTCACCTATCTCATAGTCGTTCTCAGCCACTCTCCTCATCTTTGGAGGAGTGGTCATGCCTGACTCCATGTCTGGCCTCTTTGGTGCTTTTGAGTCCGATATCAAGTGATCAAAGCTCTTCCTGGTGCCTAAGCATGCACGTGCACAAACACAAACACAAACACAAACACACAAGCAATCAGATTAGGTGTGTTACTAGGGAAACCAGTCAGTCACATACACACACGTTTAGTGCAGACCACACACCCCCAAATCACTGCATCTACCCAAGTCTGGTGGCTGTTAGCTGGTTAGCTTGGTAGTTTTAAATAAAAGCACCATAATGGCTTTTCTTTCATTTCTTTCTGGGGAAATGAAAGGGACATGATGGATGGGTTTTTCAGCCAGTGGACTGCCCTTAAGCATGTTCACAATCCCTTGCGGAAGTTGAATACGGCTGAATTGTATGATTGGTCTACCTAGTAGCTTCTTGGTGTTGGCCTGTGAGGGCTGCCCCATGTCCAGGCTCATGGACTTGCGTGTGCGAGGGCTGATCTGGCCGACAGTGGGGTAGTAAGCCGCCAGGTAGCGCTCAGTCACTTTGGGAGACGTCCAGGGTTGGTTCTCCCTCAGTGTCCTGTGACAAGATGGAGGATGGGGATGACCATGCAAACTCTACTCAAATTTCGCTCACCATAGCTTCATATTTAGCAGTGTTTCTGTTCTGTTACTTTTGATGATTTCAATAAATTGCATTCAACATAATATATTTAAGACATACCTGTAGACTAAAACAAAGAACATGCTACAGTTTAGAGAGCAGCAATCAACACAACAGAGTTAGCATTGCCATAATAATAATAAAAAAAACAAGCCAGAAAAGTCTATTTAGTACCTGCAGCCTGGGTCGCTATGGTACACAGAGAACGTGTCCATGGAAACGCTCTCCATGGTGACATCGGCGATTAGCAGCGACTTCCTGTGCTTGAGACTGCATCGGCTGCGCACTTCCTCTGAGACGGTGAGGAGAGCTGCACAGAGCGGAGCCAAAGTCACTTACTTGCTCCTACAAATCACACTTCAACAGCCCAATGCAGCAGAGAGCAAAGGAACACAGTGGAATGTGCTACAAGCACTACTCTACTGGCACGGTGTCATTTGTAGAGTTTGCCAGTGCTGCTAATATTGTCGGAAAGCCGAAAGTTGTTGTGTAGGTGATCCCGTTACAAAAAAAAGCACTTTACAGAACAAGAACATTAAACAAGAACATTAAAAGAACATTACAGAGACGTTATTTTGTAATTATAGTGGATGGAATCCACTATCTTGAAATCTAGCTTCTTCTTCTTATTATTATAACTAGGGCTGGGATAAACGATTATTTTTTAAACGATTAATCTAGCGATTATTTTTTCGATGCATCGATTAATCTAACGATTAATTTTTTCAGTCCGATTCGATTTCGATTCGATTCGATTATCTCCCCATTAATTGACTAATAGCAACTTATACATGTTGATTTACATATCTGAATGAAAAAAACATGAATTCCTTAACATTGGAATATATGTTTATTGCTCTTAAGATTCCAAAATAAAAGACTACACAAGTGCAAAGTAATGCATTCTTAGTCAGAGGTAGCATTCAGTTCAGTTCAGTAGGTCTAATTGAGTGCCTGCCACTTAAGACGACGTTTGTGAGGAAATCCCTGCAATTAACATTAACACCGTTAAAACGCTGCTGATGTGTGAATGCAATTCATAACGTAGTTAGTTCAAATAACGGTTCGTAGCCTACTTCTCCTTGGGACAAGCACTTTTGAGTCTTGGAAAACACTTTTCCATTTATTACATTGGGATTTTGCAAACATTCAGAGTCAATAAAATGAGCCCTACATGAGTAACGAAATTGACAAGCAGATGTAAGTAAGCATGCTAAACTTGACATCTGAACAGTATTCTAACGTTAGCTTTGAGATGCTTCTTGATTGCATAACTTAACTTAGTTTGGTCTCCTCAATGTAGGCTACTATGTTGTGATGAGACCTTAGCAGAGTTAACTTGACTGCAGCAGTTTTGAACAAATTTGCACAGCATGGTCATGATGCTAAGCGGATTTAATAGCAATTTAGCCAGCCGTGTTCTATGCAATGCTTCTACGTGGCAACAACAATCCTTCAACAATCGTGAATATTTTGTGTTAAATGCACATGCAGAAGAGGGGCAGCGGGCTCGTTACGAGAGAGAGCGGGCGAGGCAGGGAAAGGCTGCGTGCATAAAAAGTGCAGCTCAATGAAAGGATTTTATCTTATCTTTAATTTAAATAGTACAACATAGAACATCAATGTGTGACGACCGGTTTTGAGTTTGTGGCGCCCCACCACAGATTAGTCAACGTATGGAAAAAACTCTGAAGGTGTAAAATTCTAAATATTTGTCAGCACGCGTTTTGGGTCTGACAAATCGACGCGCATATTTTGCGTCGACGTATTTTTTACGTCGAAGTAATCGATTACGTCGACGCGTTGTCCCAGCCCTAATTATAACCTTTTCTTTTTACCTTTTCAAGAATGAATGCGACTCTAACCGCTTCACGTACAGACATGTTGAAATAACCATTCTGAAGGTCTGGAGTGGGGTTATTTTTCAGATTTTTAAAAAAGTTTATACATTTTGAGAAATAGGAGATTAAAAATGTTAAAAAGCTAATTTTCCCCCCATAGACTTGAATGGCTGTGATGTCATAATGGCCTAAAGCCAGCTGCGCTCGTTAAGCTCCCAGAATAGTTCCCGGGCTAATCAGAACGCTGGCACAGGTGTCACCTGTGAATCCAACTGTCTCAGCTTCTAATGCATACAATGTGGCCAAAGATACAATGCCTAGCAAGTTGGGTCGTCCTAGTTCATGTCTATGAGGGCAAAGTGGAGTTCAGTCAGAGACGGGCTCTGGTTCAGTCCCCACCTGCACAGGGGCGTGTCACAGACGTATGACTGACGTTTGAACGCCTCGGTTCCACGCCAGACAGAAGCCGGAGTACAAAACAAACTTGGTGTACACCTTCATTAATGTTGATTTTCTCCCGACTGGAGGGTCATACTGTCACGACATTCTCCTGAAATGGGGAGGAGGGTTTGGAGATCATGATACCGTGTCCGAAATGTGCATTCATTGCTCAGAAAAATAGGGCTTTGACAAATTCTGGGAAATTCTTGGATTCTGCCATAGACCAGGGGACAGGAAATGGCCTATCAGGAAGTATCTTCGTAATCAACCATCTTTGATGTGGCGCTCCCCAAAACTACACATCCTGTTTAAGTGTTTCCCGTGTGTCAAAATAAAAGTCACAGCCATATCTCATGCTTTGCGCATTATATCTCAAGAACGGTTTGACGCATATGCCTCAAATTTGGTACAAGTGTTTGTATGGACTCAAAGATAAAGTGAGTTGATGTTGGAGGTCAAAGGTCAAGTCCATGAACACTCTGAGCGCGATATCTCAAGAATGCCTTGACATACATACCTGAAATTCGGTATGAGTGTTTGTATGGACTCAAAGATGACTTGATTTGATGTTGGAGGTCAAAGGTCAAATGTCAAGGTCAAATGTCAAGGTCAAAAACACCTTGAATGTTATATCTCAAGAACGCCTTGACACACAAGGTTTTTTGCTACTATGGTTTGTATGAACTCAAAGATTAAGTGATTCAATGTTTTTTTTCCAGGAATCTCCCCACCAACATTAAGCCAGCAGCTTTCCATCCACTATTGTAATTCCTCTGGCATTACATTTCTAGTTGTGTATGTTATTCCAGACCCACCTGCTAGATAGGCCACACTCTGGGTGTTCACTTCAAAGCGGTCACAGCCCATGTGTTTGGCCACCAGCCCCAGTAGTGTGTGGAGGATGCGCACGGTCCGGGCTACCGTGCTGGACGAGGGGTGTCTGTAGCCTGCAGGAGGCACAGACACAGCAAGTTAAAAGGGATAGGAGAAGGGCATGAGGAGCAGATAAGTCAAGAAAAGAGAGAAGGATGAGATGCAGAAAAGAAGAGAGATGGAGGGGCTTTTACTTCACTTTAGTGCAGACCTATCCAATAACAGTCTTACAGCCAATGGCACAGACAAGACACCTTCACTGGCCAGGGCCACCTGCTATTTGGGATCTGTGAAGTACATCTTTCCCAGTGGGTCTCACCTTTCAGCAAGTGTCCCACTAGAGCAAAGTTGAAGTTGGAGGTGAAGTTGAGGCCCACAAAGTGATCCATCTGTTTGCAATGCCACTCCAGAGGCTTGCGAATCTCCATGAAGACTTCCTCAGGACTCTGGAGAGACAGAGGGCTCCTTTGAGATGCCACGCTAATGTCAGAGGACAGCCTCCGAGAACCACAAGGGTGCTGTTTCACACTGGTGTTATTCAAGTTATTCCTCCATTGTTAGTCACACAATCCAACACCTTTCAAGGAATTTGTTTTATGAGCGACTATATCATTTTGATGGAATATGGCCATGTAATGGACAAATAAAACACCTGTCATGTCCACAAGTTGTATAGGCTATGCAATGTGTAGTTCTGTGGTTCGAGTCAGAACACCATGCAAAAAAATTAATACAAAAGCGTTCATAACAGTAATAGCCCAAAAGATGCATTGTTGATGTTAAGTTTGCAAGCTTCAATTAGTGCCAATTTCTGGTAGGTGGTGGCACTTGCAAGGTTTCTACACATTGTAGAAAAGTAGCTCACTAGTTTTAGATCAAAACTCTAGAATGCCTCTTTAAACTCAGTAGCAACTGTTAAGAGATTTGTAGCGGTTATTTTATTTACTGATATTATGGGATTCTTTAAAATGCAAATCAGTAAAGTATCTAGACGGCTAGAACTAAAGGCTTCAGCAAATATTTTGATGTAACTGGCAGTCAAGGAAAAAACAAATCAAAAGTACAGCAGTACTAGGCACTGAGAGGCCCTTTCATACATGGGCAGCAGTATGAGGCCTTGAGGGCAGACCTAAACGTGGGGATAAATGTGTGGTCATTCAAAGTGCTGTGTGAAAAATGATCTTAAACTCTGAAGTACGAGCCACTACTAAAAATAATTCTCAGTTCTGCCCTGAGACTGGCTGAGCCTTAAGCAAAAGGCCAGAGGTCCTGACTTCTTCTGACAAGCCTGCATGCTACACAAGTCACAGGAGCGCTCTCACTTACATGGGCGCGCGCGCACACACACACACACACACACACATACACACACACACCCCTCAATATAGACACAGCAGTAGTAGTCCCATTCTATTGCACTACTTCTCCCTCTCTTGCATGCTCTATGGAGTCTCTCTGACTGCCTCAGTCTTTCTCTCTCCATCATACAGTTGCTCCTTGTCTCCTTCTCTTCATCTCAGTCACAGCCTGTCTCTCCCCGTACACACTGTGTGTGTGTGTGTGTGTGTGTGTGTGTATGACTGTCTATACATGTCGGTCACAAAGCCTTTGGGCTTTCACCCCACTGACAGGGCTCACTATGCGTCTTCATTTGTAAATTCATCAGCGAACAGAAAGGGGATAGAAGACAGACAGTCAGTCAGTCGGTCAGTAAGCAGCACTCTTCTGTCCTTACACAGAGCAACAGTGGGCTTGACCGCTGAGGGGGAACACTACGCCCACAAACTGGGACTATTGATTTCAAGTGATTCAATGAGGAATAGTACTGAGCGGTAGGCCTGTGGGTTTAAAGATTTAGAAGGCACCATAGGCATACTGCAGCGTGAGCAACTTTAATGACATTACGACTACCAGAAAAGTTGATTAAGAATATTTCTATTTCTTCACAAAGTGATATGAGTATGTACACAAAAGAATGTGTGAATGTCTGTGTGCGTGTGGGATTGTCTGCATATCAGCATATGCTCAAGTGTATGCTTATCTGGATGAGGACCTAGAGGCTACTGGTGTGGCTTGCTTGAAGTGCCCTGCTCGTGTGGTGTGTGTTAGTGTGTGTATGCACCTTATCGTTGAACACCCGGAGGCTGTCGAGGGTGTGCAGGTTCTGCTCCAGCAGTGCAGTGCCCGCCGAGTAGAGGTTCACCTCGTCCAGCTGCAGCACAGCCACCGCCACCCAGAACAGAGCCCTGTGCATGGGGGAGTCCTGGACACACACACACACACACACACACACACACACACTGAAACCAAATCATTGCTTCATCGCTACCTTACGTATGTAAAGTATTTATTGTTCATTATAGGTCTTCTATTGTACTGTAGCTTGAATGTTATTCCACACTTGTCACTTGAACTAACATTCCTTGGATATCCCCACTCATGGAATGTCTCTTGTCCAATCAGAAATTTAAGCTTACAAATTGTTCAACCTGACTTAACTGTTGTATAACTTAAAATAAACAGCAGATATAGGGTGTTTAAATATTTCACATAGTCTGCATTGGCAACATTGTATGAGATTACGATCAGAGGCGGACATCCGGTTCAGAAAGTTAAAGTCCTGCCAAGTATTTGATCCAACCATTTAGTAAACCAGCTTATCCTAATTAGCAGCCAGGTAGATCAGATAACTAGTAATATCACCTGTGTTAAGTGCACAGGTAGAAAGAATATGACAGGACTTTTACTTTCTGGAACCAGGATGTCCGCCTCTGATTACGATACATGATAAAATATTTTTTTCTTGTCTTCAGTATATAGGACACACACACACAAATTAATTTAAAAGCCACAAAGCCACAGTAAAAGGAAATGGACCTTGTACAAGCTTTTACGGAGCACAAATATAACACATGAACTAAACTCAACTACACAAACCAATTGAATATCAATAATTTATTTAAACTAATTGTGAAACAACTCTAACAAATCTATACTCAAGATCTACTTTTAATGAAATACAATAATTCATTCTGAGCAGTGCAGGGTGCCATCGGGTAATGTAGGCACTAATCTAGCTATCTAGAGGCTTCAAAGGATGCCAGCGGTTTTCATACCTTAGGCAGGAGGGGCTGCAGTTTGGTCAGAGCGATGACTGTAGCCTCAATGAGAACCTGACTGTTGTAATTATCTGAGCCCTTTAAACAACACTCCAGACCCTGGGTGAGCGTGAGAGACAGAGACAGGAGAGGAGAGGAGAGGGGGAGTAACAATGAGGTAGATGAGGAGAGAGAGGGAGACAGTGATGGAGAGAGAGAGATAGATAGAGTCAATGAGGGAGGGAGGAATGGGTTCATTAAATCAGCTGAGGCATTGGGGCGAGGACAAGGAGAGCAGGAGACAACCTGCAGAGGCATGGCACCACAGCACCACCGCACAGCTCTGCACAGCACCCAGAGCTGACAACAACAGAGTCACTGTGCAGAGAGCGCTTAGTACAAAGGCATGTGTCCATGCTATCATACATAACACAAACACAGATAAGCTAAAGAACATCACCGTGAACACATCAACAGCCCAACTGTAGCTATACATTATTTCATTTGATTTAAAAATGTAGTTCAGATGAAATTCTGTATGCATTTCTGAAGCATTATTTTGGCACTGGTGCAGTAAAATCAAATTAGTCTACAAAAGCATACAGTTCTCCATTTGTGTGTGTGTGTGTGTGTATGTGTGTGTGTGTGTGTGTGTGTGTTGGGGTCCGAGATGACACTCACTCGATCGATGCTGAGCAGGGGGCTGGCCTTGCTGAGGATGCGGATGATCTGCTTGATCTGGCCGTGAGTCACACGCTTACTGATGCAGCCAAAAACCACCAGAGCCCGCGGCTGCAGAGAAGGGTTATACTGAAACGCAAACCTGAGAGATGGAGACAGAGAGAGAGAGAGAGAGAGAGAGAGAGAGAAAGAGAGAGGGAGAGAGAGAGGGAGAGAGAGAGGCGGAGGTGGTAAAGTGAAACAGAAGGAAAGCATCAGAGTATGAAAGGCAAAAACAGACATCGACATGAAGAGATGCGAAGAGAAAAAAACAAACAAAAAAAGACAGCATGTGGTAAACGGAAATAAAGATGGACGATGTCCAGATAAAGAATGGCCCCTCAGCAGAGTGAGACTGATGGGCAGGGCTGCCATAAGCCTTGCTGCTGCAGCACGTCTACTCACTTTTGGGCCAGTTCTGTCCACTGATCCAGCCACTTGCAGCCTGGGATGTCTCTCATACAGGCCTATGGGGAACATAGCAGAGTTAGAGCACTACTCAGGGCCTCTCTAAGCAGGGCCGGACAGAGGAGACATGACAGGCTGGCGCTTGCTCACAGGTTTACATACATGCTCTGGAGTAGAGCACACATAGTGCTGCACATGTACTGTGCTGTGGGTTCTCAGTCAGCAACTAAGTATATGTTCAAAGTGTCAACAGCATGCCATGGAGAGGAGAGAGGGGAAGAGGAGGGAGACGATGACAACACACGTGTAGACAAAGGACAGAGACAGACGGACAAACTACAAACAGATGTTGGATGGCGACCTCCATGATCTCCAGCAGGGCCTCGGTGACCGTCTCCAGTGAGGACAGGGCAAACGTCTCGCGCTCGTACGACCCCGGGGAGAACGACCGGTCGCGGTAACTGGAGCGGAAAGCGATGACAGCTGCCGATTTCACCTTGCTGATGCCAAATAGCAGGTAAAACTTGGGCAGTGAGAATTCTGTCAAACTTAGGCGAAGAACCTGCTTCGTCTCCTCTGTCATAAAAGAAAAAAAGAAAAAAACAGATGTTAGGATGTTTCAGTAAAATGACACCTACATGATTACCTTCTTCTGAGGCCTTTGTCCTGATCAGCTAATTAATTGTTACATCTAAGGACTTGGCAACTCCAAAGAGTGGGAATTGAGACAAATTAAGAAAACAACTCAAAGACAAAATTATATTATTTTTTTAATTTTTCAAGGATGACTGACTAGGAAGTTGCAGCTGTGGAACATCAGTACATTTTCAGTTCTGTTTCCTATCCCTGACCATCTTTGTTTCTCTCTATTGACAAAGAAGGCATTCAGGAACGAGTCATAAGGATGCGTGATTGTTCACCACCTGCTTCCGCATGAGTAACCTGACAATTACATTACATTACATTATATTAAGCAGTTTGATCAGGGGTTCCATTGTGTCACCTGGGATCAAAGCCACAACCATCTGGTGTTGGAAGCCCAGATCCATAAGCACCATCACCCCCCCCCCACTCATACTACTCTCTTGGACGTGAAAGTGGCAGGACGTGCGGTGGGCAGCTCACCGCTGAAGCAGAGCTGGGCGCACGTGCAGAGCGAGTGGATGATGTTGATGACCAGGCCGTGGGTGGAGGCGCGGAGCGACAGCGGGCCCGTGGCCACCAGCAGCGTCACCACGTGGAACAGGTAGGGCAGGTGCGCCGCCACGTCCAGCGAGTTGTTGAAGGACAGCATGAGCATGTAGCGCGCCAGGATGGCGATGTCGTCCCACATCAGGTGCTGCTCCAGCGTGGGCGTCGGCGACAGGCACGTCTTGTCAATGATCTTACACATGCGGCCGATCACCTGAGCAAATTAGTTCATGTTTACATGTGTCAAGTCAGCATAATCATGTGAAGCAGCCATTGTATCTGCACTACTTATATATTTGCATAACCACTTAGATTAAAGTCCTAACTAAGTCCACATACACAAAGACCTATGCTCAGCTTTACATCCAGAGACATCTAAGGAAGGGATCTAAGACACATCTAACACACTATGCTCTCACTATGGTCTTAATTCTTTTAACATACATATTCCTTTTCACTATATTTATATTTCATATTCAATTCTAGTATTACATTCTGTATCTTGCTGTACATGCACAATGACAACAAAGGCATTCATATTAGTATATGGATAAACATGAATAAAGATGTATAACCCATCAACATTTCACTGTTTTCATATCAACAGTACAAATGGCAGTGGCCACAAGTCCCCACAAGTCCATCCTTAAGGATGATCATTTGACAACCACAACTAGATGTGATCTATGCATTCTGAACACAAATAAATAGTATGTCTTTCTATCACTTTACTACTTCATCACCCCCTGCATACAATCTGAAACAAGAGAGAGACAGGCAGAGAGAGAGCCCATGCTGGACAGAAGGGTAGGGGCAGTAACATGGGCCTTGGGACTACTCTGCAGGAGAGAACGGGGGAGAGGGAGCTGGACAAAGCCGGCCGTTGTGCTCCCCAGAGTTGGCATGTTGGCACTGCGTGGTCAAAAGAGGCTGGCACTTAGCGTCGGTCACTCAGTGCCATGAAACAAGGAGTGAGGAGGACCACACCAAAACACATCAACAAATTAAGACTAGCAAGGATTAAACCACGTGTCCAAGCGTATAACTGCAGGATTCTGGGAGAGATCACAAAAGTAAGGTACTGTAAGACATTTTATTGGCAATGAAATGGGCCTTCCTTAAAAAAAAAAAGTAAAAATCCACAATGACTACTATTCATAGTTAAGCTCTCACAACTCATTGGGCAGACAGTGCCTGAGTTACTATCTTGTTTGCATGCATGTGTGTCCACTTGTGCCTGTGCGATACCAGGAGACGATGAGTGGACAGTGGAGATGATGGACCACTAGTAGTCTGGGTGGAAGGACCCTTACAGGCAGGGAAAAAAATTCTGGGAGGATCAAGAGGAATACTAGGCAAACTACAGATGAAAGACGATTCCTAAAAGCAGTAAGTCTCTCTCTGTTTAAATTAAGATTTGGGGAACAAACAATAAAGATGAGCCAAAAGTTTGAACTCAATGACCTCACGAAATCACTAAAAGAGCGCACCATTGTATGATTATTTAGTTCCATCTCCGTTACTTTTGCTTGAATTCCAGTCAGGGGCTTAATGTATGACAGATGCCAATGACCTAAGCTGTCTAAGGCACTGAGAAGCACCATTTTTAACCTCATCTTTGAGGCTGTGACCCTGAGAGGAACATGGGTGGGTTTTTTGTCTGATTGTTCCGACTGATGAAAGCTCAACTATGTCAGAGGGCTCTTTTGAAACAATGGCAGAAGTGTTAGCACGAGTGACGGCTGCTTCAGCACTGTTTATGCAGAGTTCTGCTTAAGGACTGAGAGGGAAGGCAAGAGAAGAACAGGAAAAGATAAGGCCAGAGAAGACAGAGATAGGACTGCTAGCAAACATTAACACAGAGTGACGGAGATAAGGGACAGAGGGACAGAGAGCACGGTCAGAAACCCTCACCTTGCTGGACACCAGCTTCACATTCCCAGAGGCCAGGGCCACGGCAGTGTCGGCCATCACCTCGGCCTTGATGGAGCCCAGGCCCCCGGTGGCGCTGGTCTTTATGAAGCTGTCCAGCACCACGTCCAGCAGGTCTGTTATCTGAGGGGGGAGCAGAGGGGGGGACACAGGCCAGTCAGTGAGGGGAACAGTGCTGGAGTACAGCAGAGCTGACACTGCAGGAACAGGGAGAGAGGGAGAGGAGAGGAGAGGAGAGGAGAGGAGAGGAGGTTTTCTGAAGTCTTCAGCTGCAATCTAACACCAAACAACCAACACACAGTCGCCAATACGATCGATGATGCAAATCCCGCTACACACACTCAAACTAATTTCCCCTTTTCTATTGAAATGAAGCTGTTCTACTTTGTTTGCGAGAAGTGACAATGAGATATTACTCTGCCTTTGTGCAGATAAACTTGAGTGGGAATGGAGCTTATCTTTATGGTCATTTATCTGTAGACTAGTTAAGACTGTTATTAGTGGCTCCCTTTACAAAACAAGACTTACACCTCCATAACCGGAGCAGACAGCTCACAGCACATTACCAAACAGAGCAGGGAGCCCATTAGCACTTGAAAGAGAGCGAGAGAAAGGAGAAAAGGAGAAACAAACAAAGTACTGAAACACAGATAGACGGAGAAATGGACAGAAGGGCCATACACTGGCTGAGTAAGAGATGGATGGACAGACAGACAGAGACAGACAGACAGAGACAGACAGACAGACAGACGTCATAGTGGGACTAATGCACAGGCAGGCAGACAGACAGACAGAAGTCATAGTCTGACTAATGCACAGGCAGGCAGACAGACAGCCCTAGGGTCCTTCAGACCTGTCCCAGACTGCCCCAGATCTTGGCCTGGATGGACGGGTACATCTGCTTCTCGTTGATGGTCATGGTGATGAGTTTGTCCAGGATGGCGGAGACCCGCTGGCGCTTGGCGTCGTCGTTGTGCTTGCAGAAGCGCACCAGATTCTGCAGCCACGGGGTCATGTACTCCAGACACAGGTGCTTCAGCTCAATACCTGCACACAGACACACGTGTGGGTCGCACCAAATCACTACACACATGCAACACAGAAGCTTCATCTGAAAACACAGAAAGTTATGCTACACACTATAGAGAAATACATGATGCTTAGTGATATATCAAGCAACAAATCATGTTTATATTTGTGAATATTTTGTCTCACCCAATATTTACAGTTAATTTGTTTAGCAGTCACAAACTTGCTATTGTTAGCACCTATCTCAACAGATGCTAAAAGCAGAAGAGCGTGTACTGAATATATGACTAACTGTTGACACTTAGAGAGTTGACATTTATGTCTGTGAGAGCATTAGCAAATCTTGATATGCAAGATTATGTGCATGTTTAAGCATGCATCTGATCATGCACATGCACATCTGTGCAGGCTGCATGCATACACAAAGGTGTGTGTGAGTGATGATGTTTGTTATCTGAGTGTGTTCTACTGACTGGACTTGCTGAAGCCCGAGATGCATTCCTCCAGGAACTCCAGGGTGAGGTGGGGCTCATTGGCCGCCAGAGTCTTGCTGATGGACACGATGAAGAGGGTGTTGTTGGCCGGGATGCAGAGGCCAGACGTCTCCAGCAGCTGGCCCTCGATCTTCAGGTTAAACGTGCAGGTTAAGGCACAGAGGAGGTTGTAGGCTGCTGACCTGCAATGACCAAGTGCTTAGAATTAGACCAAGATCTGAGTTTAGGAGAGAAAGCTAGACAGTGCTTCGTACTCTACTGCAAGCCATCAAAGAGGGAGGACCACACTGGACTGCAACCTCAGTGAGAGCAACTGCATTAGATTACTAATGTGACCACACACACAAACAAAACTGAGATTCTTAGAATTTTGTTCTCTGCTCGTTATGTGTGGAAAACACGATGACCCAGCAGCACTGATGCTCTTCCTCTTGACGACAGCTGAGTCATTTGGTGTGGTGGTGGTGGTCAGGCTACAGTTTGTGCCGTTCACGAGACTCAATCATGCTTCCTGAGTGCATATGAGCAGAACGGCTACAGTGCTCCTGAACGTCACCAACAGGAACATGAGAAATCCCTCCCCAAGTTCTCCTCCAACGTTCTGATGGCGTTCTGATGGCGTTCTGATGGCGTTCTGATGGCGTTCTTTGCATGACTCACCTGAGGCTGGGGTCCGAGCTGCCCAGGTTGAGCAGGGCGATGTTGAGCAGCGTGCCCGGCACGTCCTTGGGCCGGATCTTGGTGTGCTGGGGGATGGAGTCGGGCTGCGAGAGCTCCCAGCGCGTGCGGATGTGGATGATGCACTGCACGATGGCCTCGCACTCCTGGTGCATGAAGGTGAGCGGCGTGCCCTGGTTGGCGATGGTCAGCGTGAACTGGCTCTCGTCCACCAGGCAGATCTCCTCCACCTCCGAGGCGTAGTAGATGTCGTTGAGGAACACCGACTGGCCCAGGACGCGGGTCCGCTCCGCCGAGGTCACCTGTACCGCCGTGGAGCCCACCTGGCCAGAGTGGACACAGATACTAAGAATGAGCTGGAGGAAGACAACACTGTGGAATTGTTCTGGACGACAAATTGAAAACCCATTTTGACTCTGAAGCTACATCATACTCAATCAGGAATGTCCAATAGTTTTTCCTTCTCCTTTAAAAAGTTGTTTGAATGTGTTCTACAGCATAACACAATAAAAGCCCATTCACACAAATAAAACAGCATGTTGCAATGGAAAAAGCCTCCCCCGCTCTTCTCCTCTTTACAAACCCCCTTCATCCAATGTCATACCCCCCCTTCCAATGTCCCTTTTTTACAATGTGCCATTGCTGTTTGAGGAAACAACACAGGCACTGTGGAAAGTCCCCCTCCCACTCACTCAATCACTCTCACTCAGAGCAGTTTCACACACTTACAGTATGTCAACGTGTTTGTGTTTTACAATGCGGAAGTTGATTGATTTGAATTTGTATTCCCATCAATCTCAGGGTGCGTGTGAGCTGTTCAATGCTGCATGCCACAACTATGCCTGGAGCAGTACTGCATGCAGACATTAGACAGGGGGCTTTATTCAAATCTGTACTGTACAAAGGTTCTGTCAGCACATGTATGTATTCATGCTCCTTCTGCATGACAGACGAATGTGTGTGTCTGCCTTCAGATGCCTCACCTTGATGGACACTTTGGTGTCCTTGTGCGCCAGCTTGAGCGCGTTATGGAACACCTTCAGGTCTTCCTCTAGGGTGAGTGTGGCAGCAGGCAGCTTCTGTTGATCCGGCTCGATGTGGTCGGCCAGCCGCGCGGGCGAGTCGATAAACAGCAGCTTCTTGCTGCCCTTCAGGCCCGTGAGCAGCCGCTCGTGGTACTTGGTGTACTCGCGCACCCATGTGTTGCAGTTGTACACAAACACGGCGGCCACGTTCTCATAGGCGAAGTTCGGGAAGACCACAAACCACTTGGAAAGGAAGTCCGTCTTGAAGCGGTTGCTTGGGCCTACATGGGTCAGATCCACAACAATCTCGTAGGGCTTGGCGTAGTAGGGCTTGAGGGTCAGCAGCACGTGGTAGATGAGGAGGTCACCGTTGATCTGGCCTGTTTTGAACCTAGGGTCAGAAAGGAGAGGCGACACAAGGTCAGATCAATGTCATAAGGGAACTCTGGTTCAGTAGTGGTAGATAGTAGTAGTCATTTTGGCCACACTTTCTTACAAAAGTATTGTAGAATTCAATTCAATGTGAGTGAGTAAATGGATGTATACTGTATCTATAACCATGTGTCAATCAATCCATCCATCTTTCAGCTGTGAAAGCTGCAAGCTTCAAAAGCACTGAACAATCACACAGAACAAAAGTGAGGGGGGGGGGGGCAGAGTATGCATGCAGGTGTTTGATAGGCTGTTTTTTTTAGCTGTAACCACTCGCTGTGTCTACTTACCAACATTCATCATGTATCTTATTTTATCTTTGTTTCAGTAACCAAGACGTCTTCTAAACAAGACAGACACCCAAAGAGCACCCAAATAGCTCTGAGAGCTAAAGCAAGCCGAACTCATTCAGAGAACAACTTTTCTCTGCACACTTTGACATCTCCTGTGTCTACAAGAGCAGAGAGCATTTTGCAACACTCCTGTGCAGAACCTAGAAAAGCCTTCCACCCAAATCTCTTTACAACAACTTCGCTACGATCATGGTAGGTGTGGTACTGTTACTAATCATCTTGTCAAGCTATTTTTGACAAACATTTAATGAACTGTTTATCACTACCTTCAGAGTAGGCCAATATTTTTAATAATCCTGGCACTTTTAATTAAGCAAGAATAAATTCCAAGAGACCAGAAATGATGAGAAATGGTTGTGCTTAGATAATGTTGATGCTGAAACAATTAAAAATGTTTTGATCATAAAGTATTGCCACAGATGAAATGGAATTTATCGAATGGCAACCAAAAAAGTAAATCCAATGCCTGAAAAAATAAATCACTGTTACATTCTGTTATGTTTCTAGACAATGACTACCATCGATACATCCACACCATCACTCGAAATCAACTCCACGTCCTCAATCTATAACATGACAGAGACCATTACTGTCCCGGCCAACTCCACCGAGCAAGGTCTCGACTTCGGCTGCATTCCAGCAGAGGTGGCCTTTGTGGTGATGGCTTCAGTGGGCAGTCTAGTGGTCTTCCTCCTGGCCTCCATTCTGGTGCTGGCATGTCAGGTGTGTCGGCTGCAGTGCCGTCAGCAAACCGGCCGACACACCCGCAGCAACGTGGACCTGGTCAGTGGAGCAGGCTACTGGGGAGCGGGCAACCAAGCCGAGGGAGGGGGCATCGCCGGACCGTGTGATGCCAGCGTCATGCTGGAGGAGGTCAAGACGCAGGAGGAGCTAGAAGGCTCCGAGGAAGAGTTTGAGAACAGAAGCGAGGAGGGGAGCGAGGTGGTGGTGACCGAGGACAGCAGGGGTCAGCCAGGAATCACCGTGGCCCCTGTGGGGGAGCTAGTCGACGTGAGTGTGACGAAAACCGTCCCGCCCCCGCCCCCACCCCCACCCCCCATGCCAGGCTCCACTTCCACAGAGTCCTGCCTGGAGATGGGCAGAGATCTGGAGGGTATGCCACTGGTGGTGTGACATCAATGCAATCTTGAGAAGGGGGGATTATGAGAGGAATTTCTGCTCTTGTGAGAAGACTTGATCCGACTTGTTAAATCAGATGAAAAGAATATCATTTCATTTCTTTCTTTTGGATGCCTTAGTCACTTAGTTTTAAGACCCATGGTTATCAATAACCAGTCGAGTAGGAGGAAGTTATCATCTGAATAAACTTGTCACATACTGTAGAAGGGAAAAAGTTTAAGACACATCTCCATACTGTATGTCTGTTATTACCTAAGGATTAATTAGACTGAGACCTTTCAATATAATGCAATTTAAATACCTATTTTCTCAGAATGCTATGTTCACATACTGTAATTTACATACTACAATATTACTAGATATGTACAACTAGAGAGCCATGCTTCTGCTAAATGATTTGAATGTGGGTAATGAAATGATTCCTGAAATAACACAAACCTAACCAGGGAAAAGGGAAGTGCATCTATGTTATATGAATAACTGTTAACACTGAGGCAACCCATATGTGTGTCTACTTTGTCTATGTGGGGATATCGATGATTCAATTCTTTAGATAATATTTTACAAACTAATAAACAGTCTACTGTGGAATGGCATGATGGCTGTCATCTGAAATATGAACAGTTACCGCCACAGTTATTTGTAAATTCTGTAACTGTTTTGTGAGTTCCAAATTAAATAAACTCCTGCAAACCAACCTGATCCCCATGTACTGTGATCTATGAAGGTGTCACAGTCACAACAACAAAACTGTCATAGCACATACATGTAATCACCAGTGACTACGCTATGTCCACGGATAACAGCACCAAGTGGCATAATATGTCATCATACTATAATATGACAATCAGCATCATGGGTGGTGCCACCCGCATTCAACAATTGATGGGGTCACAATCAGCATAACCTACACTACCAAGTGCAATGTCAAGTTCTGATAAAAGGATGCTCCTCTCTCAAACTAAAATTCAGTAATACGTTTCAGAGAATATTAAATATTCGGGACAATGTATTTGAAGCTGAGCAAGCTAAGCAAGACAAAACTACTCAGACATCATCTGAACGCCTTTTTTTTTACAACTTCAGATTTGCAATTTCATTGCCCCAATCTTGCTTTAAATGATGTCCCCACCTTTGTAATGCAATGTACCCTTTGAATGGGGAACAAAGCCAAGCCCAGGCTAAATAGCTGAAATTGCAAACAGTGGCTTTTGTTGAGGGCACAAACTGCATTAAGATGAATGATGACAAGATGACAATTTTGTCAGTCTTGACGCCATTTTTTAGATGCTCTGCTGATCTGAGGTGATATACCATTTGTTTTTGCAAGTAAAATCCACTCTGAAATGGAAGGGGGTGGTGGTTTCACAGCACTTCCTGCCACTTTATGAAGCAACTGACTTGAGTTCCTTTTTCCACAAACCTCACACTTTTGACAAGATCAGTCACAGTTAAGGCGTGGTTTCATCAGTCGAGCGAACAAGTATATGTAATCAATACAAAGTTCGATAACCTTCCATATCAACCACGTGGGCATATGATACCTGGTCATCAGGAGTGAATGGGGTAGAAACAGCAGGTCAGTGCACGTTGAATTGTATTCTTTTTCTTGGTAGACAAGGACTTAAACTGCTACACAATGACCTTAACTACTGTGGGGATGGCAATAAAAATGCACTAGTACTGCATGCACATGATGTAATGGTCATGCTATTTGAGTAGTTCATTTTAATGGAGATATAAAGGAATGGATGATTTTGTTATCATCACAAGACAGCTGACCAGATTCTTGAATCTTGAAACTCCAGTGTCACAAATAGAAAACCTTTCTGAAAATTAAGAATAGAAATATGTTTACTATCAGGATTGATCTGTAAGGCCAAATGTCCTGCATACTGATGTCCGTACTGTACAACATGATATCATAAGCGACATGCATTTCTTCAACTGTGCAAGTATAATCTGAACACAGACGGGAAGTACATAACGTTCACAGAAACCCACCAACAGAGGACTTTTTATTCTTTGTTTTTTAGACTTCTCCAAAAACGTGTAATTTGAGTGTGGACAGAATGGAGCAGATCCGTGGTGGCCTTGTGCTGCTGTTCTGTGCCGCTGCTCTGTCACCACTGGAGCTGAATGGGGCCCCGCTGATTCACCACTCGACACCTTCCCAGCCTGAGAACACAACCCTGCATGCACCCAAACAACACACCATGATCACTACAGCCAAGCCAGCTGCTGCATTCACTGCTAGGCATGAGAGCAGGCTTGAGACAACAACGGGACCAGTATCCAAATCAACGAATCATACAACTCAGAGGCCCAGCCCTCCGATGGCCTTTCAACCAGTGTCAAATACAGAGAAACCAAATTCAACTTCTGCCGTGGAAATGAGCACAAATCACACAATAGCTTTAGACAAAGCAGTTACTACGGATCCCCATGTGTTGAGCACAACCTTAAGCCACTCTGACGCCAATCAGACGGGTTCGTTTGAAAGCCACAACCATACAGCAATGATCAGTGCTAAGCCATACACCAGCAAACCCACTCCGACAGCCAAGGGGGCATCCACACAGAGCTTGTCCACCTATGCTACGCCAAAAAACCCAGAACCAACCACTGCTCCTACTTCAGCGTATGCAAGTACAAGGACCACTAGAAGGACCACCACAAGGATAACCGCTCACCCATTTAAACCCAAAACTCCCGCAGCAAAAAAACAGTCTTCTGAGACAAATGGGATTGTTGCAGCCGTCTTGATTGGCTTGATTTTGCTAATGATGTTCGTGGGCATCATATTTATCTTGGTCAAAAAGCGCAAATGGCAGAGGAGGCAGCTGGAGAATTCAGAGTGGGCAGGTCCCTCCCCATTCCTTGATGGAAGCACCCAGCCTCACTTCAGCACGGATTCCACCAGGAAGGAGTCCAAGAGGATCTCCATCGCAGGGTTCCTTCCACAGAATCTCTCCAAAAGTAATTCTCTGCTCAATGATATGGAGGAGGGCATTGATATGGACATTCTGCCAGGTACCACATTTGGACAACACGACCACGTTGAAACTAAACCAGCAAATGGAACTTTTCAAGAGAAAAAAGAGGAAACTGAACATGAGCAGGACAATAAGAGCGCTAAGTCTGCTTCAGAAAATGTCCAAACGACCACTGATGCAGCTATCCATGACGCAAATCCAAAAGCCGAAATGGAGGACAATAACTCTGGCGTGAATCCAAACGAGACTCCCTCAGCTCAGCCACCACCAACGAGCACCTCCACAAACACCCCTCCTCCACCTCCAGACATTGACCTTCAACCTTCAGAGGACACAACACTAGCATCAGACGTGCAAGTCCCTCCAGCGCCGCCCTTACCTCAATCCTAATTCTTGTGACCGCCTACAAGTTACTCATCTTTGAAATACCAAAGAGAAACTAAACGACCTGACCAACCATTAAATACCACAAAGGAAGGATACCGTTTAACTGGAAAGGGCAGATGGAAATTTACAAGTAACACACTGTGATAGTAGTGTCTTATGACGAATGGAAAAAATTGTTAAAAAAAAGTGTGTTCAACAGTTTAATTCTTTCAATGCAGCATAAGACAAAATTAAACTGATCTGTTCATCAGTAGGATCAGAAACTGATAGGGTGCATATGAAATTATTTTTTCAACAAAATAACTTATTATGGAGTTCTAGGCTGAACTGCAGTGCTAAGACTTCAATAGAATAATATGTATTGAAGGCTTTGATACATATGCCTGTACTATGAAGTGTCATTTTTGTGAAGTGAAACAGCATTCATACTTAGGAAAGAGACAAACAGGTACTGTAGACAGACATAGGTACGATGAAACAGAAAGTTGGTAAAAAATGAAGTAAATAGGAATATCAACCTCAGAGAGAAAGGAAAGAGGAACGAGAAAGAGGGTGAGAGCACCTTCGGATGAATGGAAGCCATTTAACTGTGAATTACTGCAGTGCTACAGCCTCATCCAGCAACTGTCTGAGCCATGTAAGAAGAATGGCACTGGACAGCCACAAAAGAGAAAAGCTAAACAAGCCAGAGCCTATGCGTTCTGCACATTCAATTGTAATTGGACTAAATATACAGTAATTCCCCTGTATAAGATGCATCATGTATACAGTAAACAGCATGACTGTTTTTTCGGGGTGGGGGTAGGTGGAACATGTACTGAACACACCCGTGTATTAATCACAGTTTATTAAGCATTTCTTTATTGTGTCAAAAATTCTACATTTCAGGTGGCTACAGTACAAGTGTCAAGCTAACCGTAGTGCGTATGAAACCACTCAGTTGTAGTTTGAGTGCCCACAAGGGGCCCAGTAGCCCAACGAATCAGAATCAGTTTGTGCTTTCATCCAAAAGAAAAATGATAAAAAGAAACGCATTCCTGTATAGCCCATCCCCGGGTATGAACCTCACAGCTGAGATAACTTCCAAAATAAAATCCATGGCTACAAGACTTAAAGTTGTGACACCTATGTCAATATGTAAATAAGCAAATATAAGAGGTGGGCCCAAAATGACATCGCTACAGCTACTGCCACGCAACTCTGCATTAAAATGCAAGAGGACACTGGACATTTAACAGACATTGAGCACTGTCTTTCTTGACAACTTTCTTGAATGATTGCAGCTTCACAAGCAAGCACAAGTGTCATGTTAATTGCATCAGAAAACAAGAGGAAATGACAGCTGACTCAGGCAGAGACCATGCAACTATTTTAAGGCATCAAAAGCAACTTCCTTCCAGTTCTGAGGATATCCTGCAAGGACATGTGATGCTCACACCTGCTTTGGTGTGACAAAACAAATCTTTATCATAGTATAGTATCTGTTATTGTATATTTTGTTATGTAGCTGCATCGCCAAATAAAATATGTGTCTCTGTTTATTAGCTAAGATGTCAACTGGACCAATTATGTTATGGGAGGAAAACCAATATGTTTTTAAGCTTAAAAAGTCAGTGTAGTCTAATAATTCAAGATAATGTCTTTCATCTCTGTTGGTTGCAGAAAATTGTATAAATCAATGAAACACTGATATTATTACTAACATCTCTTATTCTGACTCCACTTTAAGGAGGCTGATAGTGTTGCAATAGAAGCTTTAACTCATTTGATTGGTGTTGCCAGGCAGTTCCGCATGCAGAGATCTGCTCATCCCTTCTGATTGGTGCAGCCGCCTGCTACAAATCTGAAGCTTCATGCCAATGCTGCCTCTGCAGCATGCGATGCGAGCACTTCTCATCAGTTCCCCCTCACACTAGACACACCACTGTAGCCAAGCCGGAAAAGGAATGCTTTTTGGCCCCCTGAAAGGCATTTTCCTGCTGATAATGGCAAGGAATTTAAATGAGGCTTACTAAGCCATCAAGTCAAATAGGGTTTTTTCATCCTCCACAATCATTTGTGTGCAACCAGATCAACATTTACAGTATATGTTGACTTTACTGTTACATTTAAAGAAATACAGACCTACTTCAGAGTTAGCAAGAAATATTTGGTTCATTCTTTACATTTCTAGTTATAACGATACATTAATTTAAGTAGACATGAAAAAATATTAGTGGGTATACACTGCAGATGCTACACATCCATCCATATGTATACTACACATCTTTCTGAATTAATTTTTAGTATTAACAACATTTCTTGTAAAAAGAAGTGAACTTGTCAAGAACAGGAAGGCATTTAATGCAACAACATTAGTATCTAGCCAGTGGCTGCTAGCATTTAGGCCAGCACTCATTACATTTTCATCTTTCAGCTAACTAATAGGTTCTAGGCAGAGTAGTCATGCTAACATTTTTCTTTGAAGCATATGCATAAGTTTCTGTACATAACTGATGCACTGCTTCTCAGTGTGTCTGAAACTGTATGGTAACACAAATAGCTGAGGCCCTGAAGTTCTGGTTAGCCCCACACTGCTATTTAGTGCATGCTTCCAAATTCATCCAAAGAAGATGGTGTCACATCAATGACCATCTCATATATTTAAACGAGAAACAAAAACAGCTCCGTCTCCTCATAAAGGATGAATAGAGCGTTCATGTACGTAACGCATCCTGAAACAGGAAGCAACATATACGTGAACACTTGACCCATTATCTACTTTCAAACGTTCACATGTCACTTTTGAGTAAAAGAAAACTTTGTGCACAGGCAAGAGAGTTAAATAGGAGGGTAGAAGCACACCATGGTCAGCATCATGGATCATAATCTGCTTTGCATAACGAGTCCAACAGTCTTGGGGGAGCAGTCTCATAAGCATACAGTACACAGGGTCTTTACTAATGATCTGTTTCTCTGTAATGATGACACATTTGTTCACCACTCCTCGTCTACTAGGTATTAAATGCAAATGAACTGACCGATACCTCACAGTAGGCAATAAACGAGCACATACTGTATGACTGCAGAACAACACATAGTAACACATTTCTAATTTTCATAAGACTTCAGAAGAACCATGAGGTCTAGAAGTGCCACTTCATTAACTTTGCTGAAAATAAAACACAGAGAGAGAAAAGGCAGCTGACAACGCAAGTATGCCAGACTCACTTCTCCTTTCATGTTCCTCAATTTAAGCATAAGATAATAAAACACCTTCCACTGTCTGTTTGATGCACAAGCCAGAGGAGACAACAGGACAATGCCCTGCTCAGATTCTGGCCGATTGTTGACTACAATGTTGCACATTTTTGAGATTACAAAAAGCATGCAAATGCTGACGTGACTATTTCAGTGTTAAGAATAGTAGCCCAGAGACCAACTGGGCATACACAGGCCCAATCAGAACTAGGGGCAGGAACTCACTTCACTCACTCACTTCCACCATAAAAGTAATTCTGCAGTCAGCCTGTGAGTGTGGTGTGAAAATAGGCAGGAGAGACTAATACAACCAAGCATGATGACCAACCAAACCAACCAAGCAACTGCATTGAGCCGTGGAGGCCTAGAGGCCAACATACACACCTGTGGACGAAAGGCACCGTTTGCAGCGGGAGAAAACCTGGGACGGGGAGTAGTCCTCATCCATTCTCAACATGGGCCCTTAAGCACATGACCCCCCTGAGTCACACGGCATTAATGTCACGCTAGCCAAGAAAGGACACATGAACTAGTGGAGAGGAACACAATTAGCCCCATCACATGATGTGGAGCATGTGTGTGTGTGTGTGTGTGTGTGTGTGTGTGTGTGTGTCTGTGTGTGTGTGTGTGTGTGTGTCTGTGTGTGTGTGTGTCTGTGTCTGTGTGTGTGTGTGTGTGTGTGTGTGTGTGTGTGTGTGTGTGTGTGTGTCTGTGTGTGTGTGTGTGTGTGTCTGTGTGTGTGTGTGTCTGTGTGTGTCTGTGTCTGTGTCTGTGTCTGTGTCTCTGTCTGTGTCTGTGTCTGTGTCTGTGTGTGTGTGTGTGTGTGTGTGTGTGTGTGTCTGTGTGCGTGCGTGCGTGCGTGCGTGCGTGTGTGTGTGTGCATGTGTGTGAAAGGCAGATAAGCAGTAGAGTGTTACTGGGTGATAAAACAGGTGCATCCAAGAGAGGGGGCTGGAAGGCTCAGAGTCCCTGGGTGCACACAACACAACCGAGCAGAAGCAGTGTTGTATTTATCTGCATGTCTATGCAGGGGTGTCTGCTAATGGGACATATATGTGGTGTATACAAAGATTTAAAAAGAAAATCTGCAGAAGAGAATGGTGCATGTGTGTGAAGATGAGTGTGTGCACATACATGCACAATGGAAATGGGGGAGAGTAGTAAGTGTGTGCCGAAAGGTTAGTTGAGGAGATGGAGCTTCTACTGGACAAGCAGCGAGGAGTAAGTATGTGAGGGACGGTAGACATGTCAGAAAGAGGCAGGGTTAGAACATAGTTGCTGAAAAGAAGGGAGGGAGGAAGGGAAGAGAGAGAGAGAGAGAGAGAGAGAGAGAGAGAGAGAGAGAGAGAGAGAGAGAGAGAGAGAGAGAGAGAGAGAGAGGGGGAGAGGGAGAGGGAGAGGGAGAGGGAGAGGGAGAGGGAGAGAGGGAGAGGGAGAGATCTGAATATAAAAGATTGCAGTCAGCACCTCGCGAGCTCCAGCCTCATCAGCAGCAGAGGGGGCACTCACTCACTCCCTCCCTCCCTCCCTCCCTCACAGTGCTGCAGTTCACCAGCTCAGCCGCCAGCATCTCCATCCCGAGCGCTCTGGCTCTCCCTCTCTGGACCCTCCCTCTCCCCACTCAGACAGTCTCATTTCTCTCCTCTCCTCTCTCTCTCTCACACATGCACACATTTACCCAACTGTCCTGCTCAGTCCTGCCCACTCGCTCCCCCTCTCTCCTAGTTACATAGTTAAGTGGTGAGTGAGCGGGTGAGCGAGCAGCCTGCGCAGCAGCAGAGAAGGAAGAGGAGGAAGAGGAGGAGGAGCAGCAGGAGAAGGAGGTGTCGTAGGACGCTTCTCATCGCAGGAGGAACAGGACATTATTGCTATGCCAGGGGGAGAGATCGCCGCAGGGGAGGGCTGACCAGAGCCACTGCCTGCCAACACCTAACCCCAAGACACTGCCATCCAGACAGAGGCAAGGAGGGGGCAAGGGACCAGTGGAGCGCTGGACAACAGGACCCAGTGAATGCACCTGGTCTCTAGGATTATATATACAGCGAGAAAAAGGACGACCGAACACAGAGGACAAGGGATCAACTTGGGAAAAGTCTGAAAATAAAATTGGTCTTTGCTTCCTTGGGTGCTGTAGGGGGGAAAAACAGCAGAGCAGCGCGACAGAAGGAGGGGAAGGGGGGGGTCGGAGAAAAAGAGGAGGTTGGAGGGTGGAGGACCGGACGAAGGCAACAAAACGACAGAGAGAAAAAGAGAGAGGAAGAGAGAGAAATGACTTCTAAGTGATGGACAGGATCAGGTAAGCAATAATTGGCATGGAAAGGCATGTCAGCAGAGGTGTGGGGAACGTATGCTGGAACACACACACACACACACACACACACACACACACACACACACACACACACACAAGCAGGACAGCGTCCATGCACACACATATTGCTATTCATACAGGCTATACTGAATTCTATTTTCTTCCACATTTACTGGGGCAGATTGCAGCAACAGCATTACATCTCACCAGCGAGCTTAAGAGGTGGAAGAGCCCTGCTCAGTCTCCCCAACAGCTGAGGCATAACAAATATGCTCTTCTACTCATCACAGCTTATATTGTCTGTGTTTGTGTTCTTCTAACTAGCTGCTCAACCGGCTAACTGGAAGAATAATGTTGCACATGCATGTGGACACACCAGGTTTAGTCACCTTGCAATTTTCATGCTTTGATTTGCACACATGACCTTAATAAAACAAAAGGCAGCCAGCAAAGACGAACGCTAGTGTGTGAGCATGCCCTGCGAGAAGTTTCTAGAAGCCGACTGTGTGCCTGATGCAACACACAAGACACACATAATTGGGAGTGGGGGCTGGGGGGGGGGGGGGTGTTTTACAGGAAATTAGACAAATATTGAGAGTACGTGATAGAGCGAGGGACACACACACCATAGTCTCTCCCTGAGCCCCACACACAGACTGTCCTGAGATGCCCCAGATTGTGCACTATGGCTCCGAGGTGCAGAGAGAGGACAGGGCAGGCAGAACAAGGCTGAACACATCCCAACAAGCACATTGCAGCAAAAACATTCCCGCTGGCAAGGACTCAAGCACCCCTACTGCATGCTACTAAGAGAACCAACAAGGGGCCCTGGAGTCCTCTAGCAACAGCCTCCCCCATCCCATAAGCACTATGCTCTTCATTCTGTTAGCCAGAGCTGGTGCTGATTTTCTGTTGGGACTGGTTGCAGCATGCATATGGTGACAGACAGGCAAGGGTGGACTGTCCAGGCTTCCAGAAGGCAGAGCCTGCAGACATAAACCAGACCCAAACTACAGAATGATCATGAACAAGTCCTGCTCATCTACTGCAGTGGACACTGATGACATCTGCGTGTCTCTATGCAACCTTGCTCACCCTCAATCACTGCTCACAGAGAGCTGGGCAGCGTGTTTAATGATGGCCATTGCAGCCTCATGCACTCAGCCATAGCTCAAATTTACTCCCTAATTCAGCGTGCTGACATTTATGACACATAGTCATGCAACGGTGCTCTCAGTAATAACACTGGTGAAGTTTAGTGCAGTGATACCAAGCACGACATGTCAGTGATGCAAATATTCAAATCTATATCACTCAACGACATATACAGGCCAAAAGGCCTTTAAACACTCAAACAATTCTCATATGAATCATTATATACAAAAGCATTGTCAGATCGTACAGTATTCTATAGCAGGACTCCAAAGTCTACTTTTCCCAGTCACTTGTTAATTGACCCTGTGCATGAAGTTGGTTCACATATTATATAGATTTGTTTACGGATGAACTTCTTTTCGGCTTCATTATGACCTCAGATGCGGTCAAGAGCACAGTAATGAAGGACATAATGACAACTTAAAGGAAAAGCCTGATGTTTACTTTTGGAAATTCAGAAATTCAAAAGTCCTGGGGAGATCAGTGAGTGCAATTCCTGGTCAAATCAGTGACAACTCCAGCTACAATTCCTAATAAGAAACAAACAGAAACCCCAGCACTTCACAAGCCATACCCAATTACATTAGTTTACATGGAAAGCTTTTTTGCCATTCCGATTAAACTACTCCGATTGAAAGATTTGTGCTGTCTGTTTACATGGGGTACGTTCTATTCTGATAAGGTGCTCTTAAGAGCTTTAGAATCTTTGATCGGAATAGCCGTTGTTGCCTACTTTTCCTTAAGAAGATACAGCAGTCAATCCGAATGACTATACATGGGTGTTCCTTCGGAATAGGAGCGGACTACACCACCTCTTTCATTCTGATTAAAATTCTGATCGGATCAGGAATTTTCATTCCGATTGAGGTGTTTATATGACAATTTTTATTCCGATTGAATCTTTATTCTGTTTATAATCGGAATTGAAGTGTCCATGTAAACGTGGCTATGGTGTCACTTAAAGCAATTCACTTGATACATATTGTGCAGAGAGAGTTACACAGATTTTGTTGAGCATCTGTTGAAGGCTGAAATCAAAATGTAATTCTTGTTATGTCTCTGATAACAGCGGTCACCGCACTGCATATAACTTTGTGGATACTTCCTTCATGTCCAGTGTAGTCCTGATCTGCGTGCTGACCCTGCATGTCGTTTTCCTCAGGACTTCATTTCTGACCATGAGTGCGTTGCTGTGCCGAGTGTGCCTGCTGGCTCCGCTGCTGCCCATGCTGCTGCTGGGGATGCGTGCGGTGGCCGTGTGTCCCTCCATGTGCTCCTGCAGCCGAGGCCACCGCACCGTCGACTGCTCCAACCGGGGACTCTCCCAGCTGCCTGACGGCCTCCAGCACAACATCCGCTTTCTCAACGTTTCTCACAACCACCTGCAGGACCTGGACGGTCTCCTCGGCCACTTTGCCCACCTGAGAACGCTGGACGTGTCCCACAACCGCTTGCACAAGTTCCCCTCGGGCCTCCCGCGGGCGCTGTGGGACATCCGTGCGTCCAGGAACTATATGCGGCACCTGGATAAGAACGACACCGCCTACCACTGGAACCTGCAAATGCTGGATCTGTCATGGAACGAGCTGGACCGTGTGGTGTTCATCAACAACACACTTCCGGCCTTGCAGGCACTGAACCTCAGCCACAACAAGTTCTGGACCATGCCCACCAACATGCCCCACAACCTGCAGACGGTGGACATCTCGCACAACTATCTTCTGCAGATCTTGCCCGGGTCACTCGACCGGCTGCCGAGACTAGAGAGGTTCTATCTCCATGGCAACCGCTTTGCTTGGGTAGGAGAGGGAACATTTGTGCATCTGGAGGGCCTAAAGTTGCTGACACTTGGGGACAACCCATGGGCTTGTGATGAAGAGGAGAACATCACACACCTGCTGGTGTGGGTGCAGCAAACCAACGCCCGCGTGTTGGGATGCCCGTGCCACACTCGGCACACCTGCGGGGAGGCCCACCTCGCCACAGGCACCTGGCATTCCTACGCCTCCTACACAGAACACCCGCTGGGCACTGACGCACGCAATCGTCTCCTACGTGAGCCGAGTGACCTCAACGGACCGTCAATGCAGGCAGTGACCTCAGGTTACCTGTCCAAGTGGGCGCTTATTAACCCACGCCACCAAGGCAATGAGAGCCTCTCGGCTGAGGTCTCAGAGCAGACACTATCCAGAGAGGCCAGCACAGTGCTGCCGGTCACGCCTCACCGCGGCCTTGGAGCCAAAACGAGCACAGCTGCCCACACAAGGGGCACCAAAAAAGTGATCCCAGTACGGGCACGCAGCACGAGCTGTGGCCTGCACGCTACAATGGGCCAGACGCTTGCCTCCAACCTTTTCATTGCCATAGCGATCCTCAAGGGCTTGTGATTGTCACACTCATGAACTTTAGCCTCATCTGTCCATCAGTAGTCTGTTCTTACCCTCTCTGCAAATGTGATGAAGTTGATTTTGGCTACTGATTATAAAGGCCTTCTGAATTGCCCTCTCTGGCCCGATCCTCCCATTGCCTCCCCGATTGTCTCCCTGTCTGGCTTGAATGTAAACAAAACAACAATAGACACAGAATGTGATAAAAAAACAACACATAACTAAACAGTGTGCATATGATGTATTGACTCTCTCTGTCTTTCTGCTTCCAAACTCATAAGCCGACCTATGAAAAATGTAGTTGGAAAAATGTATGGCTCTACAATGGATAACCATATATTCTGGAAAAAAGTAAAACTTACAATACATAAACAAGAACTAGTCTGCTTCATGCATCATGCTTGTCTACTGATCCACACCATGTGCCAAAGTGCAGTTTGTTGTGGCTATGGACCCCCCTCCCCATGTGGATGCTTGAGTGTCATGCACAGTTCACAGCTGACTGTCACACTAAGCTCACAGATATTCGCAGACAAGTACACATGCATAAATTGACTATTTACAATTAAATGAAACACATCACAATGAACTTCCTTTCCCTCAACCATCTTAAAACAGATACCAGAGGACCTGCGAAGAATTCATCCCATTGCTTAGAAGGTTCCTAACTGAGTGAAATGACCCAGAAGTGTCTAACTGGGAGCCATGATAAGAGCTGGCTTCAATGTCTCCTTTCTTATGTCCCATATACTATATAGCATTGGGCACACATTGGGATCATCATTTACAAAAGGAGAGGAGATAAAATCATCCCAAACAGCAACATTTAAACACCCACATCAATAACATTAGCTAGCTTAGGACTCTTGGATTCTCTTAGCACTAAGGGTTCTCTGGTTTTCTTTTTCTCTATGAATCTCTTCTTGACCTCATAATGTTCACTGAGGTCAAGGAAAAGTGACTGTCCAGCCACAGGCTGTATATAATGAAAGATTATATACCTTTTCATTTAAAAAAAAAAAAAGATTAACACTCTCCACTTCTCCACAAGTACAACCATGACCAATCTTATGGGGAAATTGTCTGGATCCTAGGCTTAATAGTTAAAAGCATTCTTCCAAAGTGCATAGAGATGAAAAATATTTTCGAGACAGTCTATAGATTATTTTAGCAAGGGGCAGAATTGATAACAGAAACTTGGGTAAATAAAACATTTTTTTACATATGCTCATTTCTCTTCCTAAAAAATGCTTATGACATACCACATAGCCCACAATTCAATGTACAAAATGCCTCTCAATACAATTGTATGTAAATAATTATTTCGTCACCACACTAATTTTCAAACATTTTATTATTCTAAACTATTCAAAACTATTTATTACATGCAGTAAGTGCAGACCTCCTGCAAGGCCAAAATGCCTGATCATGCAACGTTAGTGACAGAGGAATCATATTTGTTGAGCTCCCCCCTGTGGGGTTAAGGCGGCACTAACACGTAGGAGATTCGTACTTGTCGCATGCAATATCTTTCCACCAAGATTAATGAAAAATGGCAGTGTTTGTAGTGTCCTGCACACAAACAAACCTCACCAAAAACATAACCTTGTTGGCTGAGGTAACAATGCGTTGAAAGTGCAGCTTGAGAAGAGATTGCCACACACACACACACACACACACAGTAGAGTCACGGTTTCCTCTCACACAGTGTTCAGCCATCTCCTGCCCAGCACTAGCTCTGAGTCTACAGCCCACCTACTCTGGTTCCCCTGAATTCTGTACCACATCATCAGAACGTCACAATGCATTTGCATGGAGCAATAAAACGGTGTGTTCAGACCGGTTCCTCTTCTATCCTTCTCTTTCTGGAGCATACAACAGGTGAGTCTTAGACAAACCAAAACCTTCCATTTTGGGATTTAGACAAATGGATTCCTTTGGCTTAGAAAACTGAAAGATGAGTGCTATTTTACATCAGCCATGAAATGACATATGAGACAGAGTGAAATGCTGCAACTGCTTTGTAATCTGCTGTGTAATACAAAAAGTGCATAGTTCATAGTTAACATCATATTAAGGAGATTTACTTTATGGGAATTAATTTAGGTTTAATCTGAAAAAGACAAATGTATGTTGCTTGTGCTTGGCAATGCACCGGTCTCCAAAATTACCCTGACATTACCGATGGGGGGAAAGATATGTTGACCTGTGACTGGTACTGTACATCATTTTTACCACTAAATGTCAAATCTTACAAGAACAAAAAATGTTAGAATGCATACTACATTGTGCAGTGTCTTGCATTCAGGAATGTAGTGGTAAAATAAGGTGGGTAAACTATGAATTCTGTGATCAGAATTGTGGACTGCGCCATGCGGTATCCGATTTTTAGGAAAGGCATTCAGAACATGTTAGATGATGGTGGAGGTTATTGTCCAATGTTTACAGGGCTCCAGAGTGCGACCAATTTCCTGGGTCGCACTGGTGCACCTAATGTCATAAGGTTGAGCGCCTAGACTTTACTCGCATCTGCTGTCTCTCCACGAACTAAGTTGTTCTACTTTGACTAGTGGTGCATGGTGCACCAATACTGCAAAAGTATTGCAATACCCTGAAATTAGAAACCTCACAATACCTAATTGTATTAGTATCGATATAGCCTACGTTTAAGAATGACAGTCGTGCGCTTCCCGTAGCCTATGTGTCTCACACGCACACATCTGTTGTGATCCGAGCGAGTAGCGATGTTGATTTTGACCTGCACCTCTCAAGTTTGTGTTGCCTAGGGTATGGAATTTAGTTAATTTAGGCCTAGTGTTGAGTTTTCCGAAATAAGCTACACAACCTATTGGCAAACGTTTACATCTTGAGAGAGTTCCTTAGGTAACTGTTAGCTCACGTCAGGGTTTCCGTTGTCCGGTAATTACCGGACATTGGCCGGAAAAAAAATGAAATGTCCGACAAAATTAAATCTCTCCGGTCAAACTGTCCAATTGAAATTGGCTAATAATCCCGTCCCCTAACGCAATGTGAATTTGAGAATAAGCCTTAATATGTAAGCCTATATTATACGTCCTCTGGCTATGTTTTTAAATGAACAGGCTCTACCGTTTGAAAAGTAAGCTATTAAACAACACGCATAGCCTGCTGCATTTCAAATAGGAAGCGCACGCTTAAAACATCCATGTTAAACAACGAACAAATGAATGAGGCGGTTCAAACATGGCCAGGCCCAGGCAGAGCCTTAAAAGTTTTTTCAAAGGCCAGACGCGATGGATGATGATAAATTGGTAACGTCTGAAGCCTCAGATGTCCGGTCAACTCCACCACCACCAGATAAAAAGCAGAAGTGTCGGGCGTATCTGTCGGAATCAGTGAAGTGGTGGAGTTGCGGGGGGTGCGGCCGCTCCAAGACACTGTCATTCTCCGTGTTCACTGGACATGCAAAGTGTTCTTGTTCTTTACCCAAATCATACAGTAGGCCTATGCGTTCTCTGTCCATGATCTGCAGGGTTAGGGCCTCCTCGACGAGGCGATTACTGGTCCGCGGATAATTTCTGGCACAATTAAACAGTATCATTGAACTGCGGCCGAAAGAAAAGAAAAACTAAACATTTCCCAGAATAGGAAACATTTCTAAATTTATTGTTATCAAATAAAGAGGCATAGCATTAGGGGGTAGTGGTGTGAGCGCTCATTCTTGTGTGCGCGCATCTGTGTAAGTTAAACAGTCACCACTGGAGTGCTGAAAATATTGCTAATTCGGTTCGTGGGTAGCAGCAACAAACAATGTAGCCTTTTTAAAACAACGAACGAAGCGGACTCTTGCTGTCCATGAAAAGATACTGGCTAGATCTTGTTAGGCATGTTTAAGTTGGGCTAATGAACATGTTGCATTCTATACAGCCTGATTATGTCATTCTTTAAGCTACATAGCCTGTCTCCAGTTTTCCTAAATTTGACTAATTAAGAAGGGATAATAGGATATTTGACCGGCATATCATCAAAATGTCCGGAAAACAAAACCTTCTGGCACCATTTTTTTCTAGCGGAAACTCTGGCTCACGTGTCATGTCTATCATTATGATTTCAACAAAATCATAGAAATTAACATTGCAAGACACTTATCTCTTCTATGATCCCATAAATATTTTCTTTGACTTGTTAGTTTTTTGAACATTTATTTTATCAAATGACATAGAAAACATAATGAATTGCATCCATATATTCTTGGATGATGCGAGACTATTTTCCTCTAGCCATGAGAAAGAAAACTACTTTGACGTTCCTCTTAAAGTGACAGGCACTCAATTAGACCTACACACCACCACTGTAATAACATTAACACTGATGTGAATGATCACAGTATTCAATATTACTGATGTCGTCAAGGTGGTGGAGGCCCCAAATCAAATCAATAGTCATTCCTGGTCCATGCTCTGACAACAGCTCAGACACGGAATGTATATGGAGAGCAATAAAAAGGGGACCTTGAAATTGTGACGTTAAAGGTGCCGCGATGAAAAATAAGTACTCTTTTGATCCCGTGAGGGAAATTTGGTCCTCTGTGTACACACAGTGAGGTGAAGCACACACTAATCCCGGCGCAGTGAGCTGCCTGCATCAACAGCGGCGCTTGGGGAGCAGTGAGGGGTTAGGTGCCTTGCTCAAGGGCACTTCAGCCGTGCCTACTGGTCGGGGTTCGAACCGGCAACCCTCCGGTTACAGGTCCAAAGTGCTAACCAGTAGGCCACGGCTGCCCCCTCGATGGATCGAAATTTGGGTGCACCTAAATTTTGTGCTGGTGCACCTAAATAAAAAAGTTAAGCGCACTAGTGCAACCAATGCAACAAGTTAGTCTGGAGCCCTGGTTTATAACAATACAAGTGGCATTAAGTGTTGATGAGTGTACATATTGTGATTGTGGACAATACAGTGTGATTTTTAAATGTTAACAGTTGTACTTGGTGAATAAACTCTTAGGTGGGTAAACTGTGTTTACTTGCATTTAGCCTCCACTACATCCCTGCTTGCATTATCATTAAATGCCATATTCTTCATAACCACCTGATCAATCAAAACCCGTTTCAGATACATTTTTAACAGAAACCATCTTTGCACATAAAATGACAGTTATTTGCATTTTAAATTTTTGTTGCTTTCTTGTTGACCGAAAAATGGAAAAAGAACAACCTAACAGGCAGACCAGAAGGTGTTGACAAGAGAAAAAGGGAAAACCGAGGAGAAAAGAATATAATACAAACTACATTACTCTAAATTTGAGACATAAAACAATACAATGTTACAGAGCAGACATTTACAGGAGGATATTTCAATATCAAAAACCTCTCTGATTTTAAAGTTTTGTTTTGTTTTCTTTGAACCAGGTCACTGCAAACAATGTTTCTCCAAACACTGATCACCCTGATGCTCATAACCACAATTATGGGCAAAAGCACCATAAGCTCATCATCCATGACAGCAAACAACAATACTGCAAACAGCTCTGCCATCGCGCAGTCCATGCCTTTCAGAATGGCTGGAGTACTCACCCTCTCATTGACCTGCATGCTTCTTCACAACGATATTACTGCATCCTAAGCAATCTCTGACAAACACCACCCTTAGCCCTACTCAAGAGCATGCTGAAAATTCATGTGTTTTTTTTGGACTGCAGATACATTGCACTTGACAGTTTAAGAAAAGAAGAAGATGGTGAAGGAACTGAGATGATTGTGCATGTTGTGTTTCTTCTGTGCCTTTGGTAACTGAAAGAATGTTCTGAGTTTGCCATCTGAGTTCTAAGTTTGCCATTCTGAGTTTGCCATCCTACACTACATATATACATGTATACAAAATAAACTTTGAAGCATATATTGACAGCCTCAACTGAATTTCTTTAACATTTGAAAAAAATATTCCTATATTTTGACTAGACTAGATTCTGAATCCATAACAGTATATAGGTAGTGCTACAACAATAGTAGATATAGTCACAGTTATCATAGTAGAATTGGTGTGAAAGATGTCTGCACACTAGATGCTGCACCAAAACGGAATGTACAGGTGCATATGCCCAGATCTAGAAGTGGCGATCAGAGGGGTCCACCTAGCTTTGCAAATTTCACAAACTAGGGATAAAGCATGACAAATTTGAACATGTACATCACAAAATTGCACAAAATTGTAATGGCTGCTGAATTCTGATTGGCCAGTGGCCGCCATTTCTTGTGTGAGCCAAATTAAATTTAAGGAGATGTGAGTAAATGTGGCAAAGTGTGAACATCCCAAATTTCAAAATGTTTGACATAAAACTTACCTCCGTGCCACGTAATAGAACACAGGGTTCCCACTCTTTGAGGTCCCAGCTTGGTAAAAAATGTTGAGGGTCTTTAAGGCTTTGAACTCCTCCTTTTCATGAACTTGGTGCCTATGGACATATCAAAGTCTCAGATGTTTTACCCAGCAAGTTGAATTAATCATGTTGAGAAAAATGACATAGTTAATAAATAAATAAATAAATAAATAGTGTTAAATACTTTAACACACCAAAACAGAATAAGCTCTTGTTATATTACCTGGTCATAAACTCCTCAAACTTGGAGCTAGTGAGGTTAAGGCTGGACCAGTGAGTATCAGCCACAGGCTTATGTTCTGGAGGGCCTAGGTAAGCCAGGAGAGTCGCCATTTTGTCAAAGGGCCTCCGACCAACTGCTTTGTGATCTCTGTAAAGGATAAAGTGACTCTTTCATTAGAGCAAGAGGGCAAACTTAGGGCAAACTTTTTGGCTCATGGGCCACACTGGGTTTTGGAAAATTGGCCGGCGGGCCTAAAAAAAAGGTTTTATATAATTTAAATGATTATAATTTTGTTTTAAAATATTAATTGTAATCTGCTAATTTGATGATGTTTAACTAATTTATAAATGGTGCATTGTCACTTTAAGAGCAATTCATGTTTAGTTCTCAATGATCTTTTGCCAGCTCCTCTCAAATATAGCCTAATGCTAGTGCTATGCCTATGGCTGTGCCCTCTCACAGTTTATAAATGGTCAGTAGAAGGAACTTGGCGGGCCGGATTAAAGTGCTTGGCGGGCCGTAGTTTTCCCAACCCTGCATTAGAGGTCATTTTCCAGATATTCACCGACTTCTTCTGTGTGTATTACAAGCTGCATAATCACATTCTTAGATGTATATTTGCCAGTTAATAAAAAAGCTAATTGTGTACAATAAAAAAATATGTTTAAAGTAGATAGATAAAAGTCCAATTGCAAGGCCAAGTGTCCCTAGTGCTTTGATTATTAGAATTTTAATGACCCATTACTTTCCAGATACAATTGCCAATTGTGCAAAACTGTATGCATCTACACTTTAGGCTATTATACAGTATGTCTGGTTACGGTTCCTGCAGCACAGTTTGGAAGGCATATCACAAAACCCAAACCAAAGGTTAGATTTGTTAAAGCAAATCAATCAAATCAACTGAAGAAAACAGTGATGTTTTAATTTTGTGTATGATTACACAAAGTTCTGACTGCTCGTCTTAAAGTGTAACTCGCCAAAATGCAAGCTAGGATCTTTTTGTGAATGTACCCGAGTCAAACTTTAGAGTTTACTAAAAAGAAAGGTTTTGGACAACTCACTTCTTGACTGGCAAGATGGCGGAAAAATAGACAAAAACCTTCACCTACTGTATTGTGTATACATTAGTTTTTATAAAGTATAACAGCTACGAACACTGCATGATAAGTCACCAAATTAATCAAACTGACCTGCTGCTTGAAAGGTATTGGCCAATTCGCTCCTGATTGTTCCATAGGAGGCGGTGCAAGGCAAGGACATTCCCATCACTAATGAAAGACAGGCTGTGATTGATTGAGTCACTAGGGGGTGAGTCTGAGGCAATGTCCAGGAAGAACCTACGGAACAGACATTAGAAAATAAACAAGGTGCCCCAAGGTCTTCCTGCAACTACAGAGGTTACAATAACACAGGGGAAATTGCAGCTGTTTTGATCTGAATATAACTGAATAATATAATGCACATTTATGCATTCAGCAACAAAGCTGCAGTGAAAAGATATATACCGTCTGGCTGCATCAAAGTTGCTCTTCACAAAGTCATTAAAAGGCCTCATGTGTTCCTCTTTAGTGAATAGGACATGATTGGCGATGCTTTGTAGTATCTGTGAAATAAGAAAACGAAGAATGATGGCATGAAGACCGACAGAAAACGCACTAAAACTGAAATCTCTCAAGTGAGCGAGCTTAATATCCAGTGTTTCCCCTACGCTTTAAGCGCCTTTTTTCAGAATTTAAGTGAAAAGAAGTTGCCTAATTAAAAAAAAACATGCAAGTGAACTTTGGGAACAGCTGCCGTTCGTTCCTCTCCAGGTTTGATGTCAACAAATAAGAGGCTTACGTTGAAGGCACAGTCAGGGATTTCACAGGAAATCACGTTTGTTTGTTTTTATGTTTAAGTTTATTAGCAGACGCAATCACAAGCAAATAAACGTGGCGTACATTTTAACCAAGGAACCAAATTAAACACACCAGCGAGATAGCTCGCCCCTACCTTCAGTAGCCTATTCACAGATAAATTCCACGCAGGGTTTCGTTTTTGTTTGTTCTATATATACAGTCAATGCTGTCAAGCCCTGTGTTGCGATCATACCTATGCTGTGAAATTAAGGTCTAGACTACTGGTGGGTTTAATTGAATTTTAGTAATAGGATACGCAGCCATTTACATCTGGAGATAGTTATTTGTAATTCCTGTAGAGCTCACCAAAATCATAGAACTTATCATTACAAGACACTTAAACAAGCTATTAGTTGACCCTGAGACTGTTCATCATTAGTCTTCCCTTCACATTAGGGGTGTCACGATTTTCCAAATCCTTGATTCAATGTAATTTTCAATTTTAAAGTCACGATTCGTTCGATTTTCGATCTTTTTGTTAATATTACTATTAACGCATTCCTTATACTTTCAGGGCTGCCAACTTTTCAAAAAACCTTGGAGTGAGATTTGTTGGGGCCAACCAAAATTTTGCTGCGGACATTTTTGTTTGGCTCATTCAGCATTATACCGTACAGTAAAACGTACATCAGTGGTTATCAGGTGTAGGGACAAGGCATGGACGGATTATGATCATGTATTAAGGGCTCCCCACTAATTGTCGCATATGTGGAAGGGGGGTTTGGGGGTCCTCCCCCAGAATTTTCTTCATTTGTTTGATGTGATTTCCTGTATTCTGGTGCATTTTGGTAGCTTAGAAATCTAGACACACCCTAGCGGCAGCAAATTACATTTGCTTCCAGGGCTAGTCTAGCAACTCTCCGTTGGCTTGTGAGCTCGAAAAATTCAACTTCTATCAGGCCAATCAAATCGTCTATAGAGTCGTTAGGGGGGCATAACATAATGATTGATGGCAGAGTTGCAACGGTTTGGCTTAAATTCCCTGCTACTTGAAAACAAAGAAGACGGATATTGCTGTTGGCCAACAGTGTGACACGAGTTAAGCTTGTTTTGAGATGGCAAAAGTTTGAACTAGCCAACTAGCTCCGCTGGTGGGAAAACGCATGGGACTCAGTGCTGTCCTATTGCGTGCAGAGGGAATTTGAAAGACAACCAATTATCCCGCCCCTCAGACTGAGCACTGCGAACGGTGAGTGCCCAGACCCTACATTTTAATGTGGGTCTGGCTCGTCAGGCTAGCATTTTAGGGATGGCCAATACTAAATTCAATCAGATTCATAGCCTACATCCTGATGTGTTGATATTGAGGCAATGATTCCATACAAAGGCTTGGGCTTCAGGGCACCCTGACACCTTGGGCCCCTGGGTCTGGGCCCAGAAGGCCCGTGCAGTAATCCATCCCTGGGACCAGGGTCCCAGAGTTAAATGAACATTGGTATCAAAAGGATCTAGCCTACTACTAGGACCATGGGCGTCGGAGGCATTGTGAAAGTGGGTGGGACATTTCAGAGGGGGGGTATGGGTGTAGCTCAACAAGTAGCGATGCACTCTTTGACGCGGGAGACCGGGGTTCGATTCCTGCTCACTGCAACAATTTTGAAGGTGTATTTCTCACAGCTAAACCAAGATAGATAGGGAGATAGAAGGTTGGGCTTGTGGAACTTTAGGCTACATGGTCCTCGCTTTAGATTGGGGGGCTGCAAAATTTACTACAAATAGGTAAGAAAGGTCTTATAAGTGTATTAGTTATCCACCTATTTGTCTTATACACCATTAACAAGCATTAACAAGCTGCTTGTTAACACTTACAACTGTTAACAAATATGCTTGTAAGTAACTTAAAAGGCTGCTTATTATCACTTACAAGCTGCATGTTAACAGTTAGTTAATGTTATTAAAGGATAACAACAGTTAACTAACTGTTAGTAATGAATTGTTAACTGCTTATTATGCACTGTTAATACCTAATAAGCACATGTTATTCTAAAGCGTTACCATATAATCAAACAGTCCAAAAGTAAATTAAATATCAAACTAAACCGAAAATGTCATGCTTTTGAAGGCCTACCAGTATGCCGCTCCAAGAAACGCATGTCTCAAAATAAAACTCGCATAAGAAATAAAGGGCTGTCTCGATTACAATCCTGGCCCTAAAGGGCTGTACTTTGTCTTAAGACCCCGGCCATAATTTGAGTTTTTACAGTATCTAAGTAGACAAACTGGCTTCAGATATCCAACAGAGTGAATAGAGATTGTGCAGTCTTAGTTGTTGTTAGTGACGTGATGCTGTTAATGGGGAGTTTTACATAGCCTAGCGTAAACCTATAGGTTATTTTTTATTTGGCGTACCTATAATGCTTTTTACCTTATCAAAAGTGAGGGGGATGACTGATCTCTTCAACACTGCGGGGGATTTGGCGCTTGTTACTGTGTGTGTGACAGAAGAGGAATGGGAGAATGAGTGTAACAAAAAAAAAAAGTTTATGAGCGATTTACGCGCAAATGGGAGAATCCAATGAAAATGACAATGAAGCACTAAGCACTGGTATTTCGCACGGCAAAAGAGGGGGGGGGGGTCCAAACTAACAATTTTAAAAAGTGGGTGGGTGATTTGTAAGAATTTAAGAAATGTTTGTATATTTTAACTTTTAAATGCTGCATCAATCAGGTGCACTTTCAAAATAAATTCAGAGGTCAGACTTGCTTATTTTTATGGAAATATTTGTGCTGTAGCCTAAGCTATTTTGCACTTCAGAATTATAACCATGCACACACAGGTGGCATAGTTATGGTGATATTGCAATAAGTTCACAACCACAAAAACATATGCTACATTTCACAGTTCAGAAATGTTCAAAAATGTGTAAAAATGTGTGTACATTTCAGCACTCCATGAAATTATGCAGAAGTGGTCACCTGTGTTATTCAGCTAGTTTATTTAAGATAATATATTGGTCATTGTAATGGCCATAGCCTATAGCCTACATGCTATTCCTTCCTCCTATCCTTCAGGATGTACACATATATGCATGATGTGAATGTTTGCATATGGCTTATGTCCAGGGGTGAAAGTAAGCCGGTACTGGCCGGTACGGAGTACCACTAAAATATTTGGAGAGGGTACGCCGTACCGGAAAGAAAACTATACTGTCTCTGAAAAATATAGCACTTTCAGCATGACAACACAACTGCTAACGTCAAATTACCAGAAGCAACACGTTTCCCCCAAAATCGTTCTGAACTGTATCTGAATTGTGTCTAAACCTCCCGTGCAGCTGGACAGACAACGAGCAAGCTATAGCGCGCGTACAGTAGCTTACAGTAATTGCGCCAACGTGCACTGGTATCCAAAGTGTTTTAGCAGACGGACGTTTCTTGGAAAGTCTCCCAAATAAAAAAACCATACAGGCTAAAGAAAAGCGTGTACGGCTTAACCAGATCTTGCGCAGCAATAATGAAAGTGTTTTAGCGGACAGAAGTATGTTGCAGTCTCCCAAATAAAAAGGCATGACTCAAAGAAACGTGTTTCATGATATACAGTAGCCTATATAAAAAAAAACAATTGGAAGTGGGAGCGAGTATAGGCTAAATCAATAAATAAATGTTGAAATTAAGTGTTTGCAATTTATTCATAATCAAAAACAGATACATGTGGGTTAAAGAGTGATACTAGAGTGATAAGTCCTAGTGAATGCTTGATAAGTAGACTATAATACAGTAAACTAGATGTACCGCAGAGCGGTACAAAATATGACCGCCACCCAGTCCAGCACATTTTTTCCACAAAAAGAAATCACGCTGAAAGGCCTATATGATTCTAACTGTATCACTAAATTGCATTATCCACACTCAATTCTCACTGGTATCTGCTAGACAAAAAGTACCAAAACATGATTAGTTCATAGATATCACATGTAAAATTAATTTTATACAACCCCACCTCCATCTTACCTGTTCATAATTCTGAGAAATTCTTGATTGTTTGTGTTATGTTTATGTTATGTGTGTGTGAGTGTGTGTGTGTGTGTGTGTGTGTGTGTGTGTGTGTGTGTGTGTGTGTGTGTGTGTGCGTGCTTGTGTGTGTGCGTGCTTGTGTGTGTGCCTGCGTATGTGCCTGTGCATGCAAGTGTACATATGTCTACTGTGTGAGTATGTGTCATACGTATGATTACTGTGAATGTATGTGTGTGTGTGTGTATCTGTTTGTGCACATGTGTGCACATGAAATGGGTTAACATGACCCCTGGAGGCAAACATACGGAAAAAAATGGTCATCCTAGGCCCTACAGTTCTCAAGATATTCACAGAGAACTGTGTCTGCCCTACCCTCCTTTCGGGGGGTCCAGTCCAGCGGGGGGGCTACAGATCAAAACGAAAAATGACGGTTCCATGCTATCCATGTGGGGGCACATGCCCACCAAGTTTTGTGTACCCCGGTCTTTCAGTGTCCCGGGAATCCTTGTTTGTGTACGTCACTAAATGTACACATAAATTATTTTATTGTAAGGCCCCCCATGAACGAAAGTACACAAAACTTGACATGCATTCGGAGGGTGTCATAATGATCCTACACTTTTAATTTCGTGCAGTTTTGACCTTGTCAGCCAGAGATATTGTGATGAAAACACCTAATTTTTTGCTTTTTAATTTTTAACTAGGTGGCGCTATACATGAAATAAGTGGTAATGGGATGGGTTGACATGCCCCCTTAAGACCAACATACATAAAAAAGGTGGACCTCCTAGGCCCTACGGTTCTTGAGATATTCACAGAAAACTGTCTCCGGCCACCTACAGGCCAGTTGGTGTATAGTAACATAAATTAATTTATTGTGTGGCCCCCCATGAACGGAATTCCACAAAATTTGGCGTGCATACAGAAGGTGTCATAATGATCCTACACTTCCAATTTCGTGCAGTTTTGACTATGTTAGGTCACAGATACCTTCAATTACAACACCTCATTTTTACTTTTTTGTGTTTAACTAGGTGGCGCTATACATGAAATGAGTGGTTATGGAATGGGTTGACATGGCCCCTTGAGATCAACATACAAAAAAAAAATGGTCCTCCTACGGTTTTCAAGATATTCACAGAAAACTGTCTGCCCTACCCTCCTTTCGGGGGGTCCAGTCCAGCGGGGGGGCTACAGATCAAAACGAAAAACGATGGTTCCATGCTATCCATGTGGGGTTACATGCCCACCAAGTTTCGTGTACCCCGGTCTTTCAGTGTCCCGGGACTCATTGACGGAAATTTGGGCATGCGAAAAATAAATAAATAAAATAAATAAAAAATAAATAAAAAAAAAAAAATTCTGACTAAACCTATATGACCGCCAAGAAATAAAAAATACTTTCACCCCTGCTTATGTCAGGCTTTATATCAATATTTGTGTCTCGTTATTTGATTTTCTTCATATTTTTGCATGAATGTCACTAGGAAGCATGCCAATATAAATATATTCATTTATCTGTAATGGGATTGGCTGGAACCTGACAATATAAGAACCATGATAGTGGGATAATCTATGGCTGAGCAATTTACAAAAATGTATGTAGGCCTACTGACAAATAGTTTACATTAGAATACATTATAATTTCGCCCCAATGAGGCTATGTAGAAATGTGTTGCAATTTCAAAACCGGATTACTCAGGAACCACTTATTGCACAGAGGCATGCTTTATATCCTCGTATTCGGTACGGTTTGCTGTTTATTGTGATATTGGGTTTGCCACGTGTTGTGTGAAGGGTTAGTGAAATATTAAATCGAGAGTAATGGGTGTGCACTGTGTGCAAAATGCAAATATGATTAGCCTAAATTGCACGTCGGTTCAATGTTAATTTTCTCGCGAACCATTTATCACAGCAACTTGGCGCTAATATTATTAGAAAGCTTAGATTCCGCACGTTCACCTGATGTGTGATATCATATGTATAGGTTTAGTTTATTTTAACCTCATCTGCCAGGTATTTGACCTCAGACTACCCTCTCACCGTCTCTGAAAGCATAACCGTGGCTCAACAGGTAGATCTATAGATAGGCTAAACTCATTTTTCAGGCATCTGACCGACCGGGTTGACACTTCAGCGTGAGAAATCGGGTGTGGCGTGTGAGTGTGTGAAACTAATCAAATGCGTGTGTCTCACGGCCAATGCGTGAAATGTGGCACCTATGTACTTTTTTGGCCTTTTCCTTTTCTGTTTCGGGGGGCTTTTCTTTTGAAACCGTGTTTTATTTTGAAACCGTTCCAACCGCGAGGTTGTAATGTAAACAGAACTAACATTAGGCTAAAACAGAGACGTGAACATAGTGAAATTAAACAACACAGAATGATAATTTGATTGTTTCAGCACACTCCGAAGAGACCCAAGGTTAGTGTTAATTGAATATGTACTTATATCAATGTGCATTTTAAGCCTTAAAGTAATTTTGGACTGTAACTAGATCATCTTTTCACTTGCTAAGTTGAGTAGGCTAAGTTAGTGTTAATTGACGTGAATGAACGACAAAATACTTCCACACCGGTGATTTCAAAGTAGCAAGAGGGGCTTTGATTTCGGTAGGCTGATGTGTATATTTCAACTGTCTGCAGCCTAAAATTAGAGCAGTGTTGATGCTGCAGTTCAGCACGTGCGTTTGTGCGTCTTGGCATACATGCTGGACGTGACATAAGGGGTGTGGCTGCATCATTGATTCTATTTTTGAGCTCGAAGTTCGGGATTGAGATGTAATTTCGATCGATTCCGATATAAAATCGAAATCGTGACACCCCTACTTCACATACTGCACACTTCCTCAAATCATAGTTCATAGTATACACATCTATACTTTACCTTAGACATAAGTTTGAGCCCCCGTTCTATCCTGGGTGGAGGTTTCTTGTCCAGGATGCCAGCCTCATAAGGGGACACGATGGCAGGGTTGATGAAGCGCAGGAACATGGCACTACCCACCGCACCAATGCTGTTCTGAGGGAATCGCTGGCTCACCACCTGTATGGGGGCCGGGGAGAAGAGGATACAAGAGGGGAGTAGGTAGGGCATTGGGGGTGCATGTTGAGATGAGTTAAAGTAAGGGGCAGGGCGGTAGTCAGGCCAGGGGTTCCCATAGAGTTGGGTGTAATAGAAGAGCAGTATGTGAATAGAGGTATCAGGAAGTATGAGAGAGCAGCATGGAATAGAGGTATCAGGAGGTATGGGAGAGCAGTATGGAATAGAGGTATCAGGAGGTATGGGAGAGCAGTATGGAATAGAGGTATCAGGAGGTGTGGGAGAGCAGTATGGAATAGAGGTATTAGGAAGGAGCCAGAATAGACAAGCAGCAGGATAGAGAAGGGGGAGATGGGTAAAAGGTGAGAAGGGAACACAGTGGTCAGCAAGCGGAGCACATACTGTACACACTAGATGTCTACAGTCCATCAACCTTTTACCTTTCTCTACACCAGCCAACAGCCCCAAAGAAACACTGAAAACACAATCCCAACCACAACAAAATGACCCATGTAAAACAACAGAAATGAACCATGTAAAACAACCAAAAAGAAGTAAAGTGAAAGCCACAGAACCATAATGAAACGAAAGAGAAAGAAAAATGGGTTGAGTCCTACTGTTGATCACAAATGCGTTGAAAGACTGTTCAATGAAAACATTATGAGCATGAACACACAGCGAATCAACCATGGGCTAGAGGGGACACTGCAGCTTGGTTTTATCCCACACACACACACACACACACACACACAGAGATACACAAGCACGCACACACACACACACACACACACACACACACACACACACACACACACACACACACACACACACACACACACGCATGCACGCACACACATACACGCACGCACACACACTCATTTGTAGCCCTTTCAAGTATAACTGAGTTTGTTTCATAACATAAAATAACTTGCTTTTTTCAATACGTTTTCAGTTTAGCCCAACAGTAATGAACTACACCGTAAGACTAGGAGTCCAAAATCTTGAACACAGTTCAAATACACCATCCTTTCTGGTGACCCAAATTTTTTTTGAAAACATATTGCCTTAGTCCAATGTCACTTACAATCTCAAGGAGAGTCAGTATGACCCCTATCCACTAAAGGCGCTTTTTGACCAACAGAGTCCATTCTGAATTCTTTTAACCGTGGTGCTATCCAGTGAACCAGCCCGCACTTCCACCAGTTTTGAATGGAACCAAAGATACATCATCAACAGAGGGTGTTATGTGTAGATCGGAACTGTAGAATGGCATGCCTACTCTGGTTCACAGGGGGAAAATAAATAAATAAAAATGTTCCAGTTCCTACTTTTAAGTCGAAATGCTTTGTGCGGTTCAACATCTGGTGCGTGAACCAGAATGAAGCCAATAATCAATAATCTTAATAATATGCACCACTGTAATATGATGATAAAACATCTCTGTATTAGCAATATACACTATATTCCTTATAACAAACTTAATTTATCGATGATAAAGGTGAACTGGTAAAGCGGTTTTGGTCACACTGGGTTTAACCGGGTTTAGTCACATCTGGCTTCAACAGTCCAAGATATGTTCAGTTCCATGTGTTGCAATTCCTGTTTCCAAATTATGTGTAATGCACAGAGAAAAAAAAAATCAGCCTATTTCAGAATTGCTTTTCAAGACTGAGCAAAAATGCTGGATTAGGCAAAAACATACCAATTCATGTTATGATTACATAAGCACGTACTTAGTTTCTTTTCTTTTTTTTAAAGGAAAAGGACAACCTCAGACTATTGATTTATTGAAGTAGACCTAGGGCTGGGCTAATGAAACACTAATGATACATATATATATATATATATATATATATATATATATATATATATATATATATATATATATATATATATATATATATATATATAAATAGTGTGAGAAGTTTGACAATAAGAGTGGAAAGAAAAGTGCTTGATGAAGTCCTTGATATACTAAAGCTACAGTAGATAAAAATCTGTTCCATTTGGACAGCATGTGAGGCAGCAGTAGAAGCACAGGGCACACTCTCTTTAGCTCATAAAGAGGCATCACATCAGGGACCAGGTGTAGGACACACATACTGTAGATCCAATCATATGTTACACATGTTCTACAAGCATACATTTTTTACAAAACAGGGGTTTCAATTTTGATTGTACCGAGGCCTGGTTTTAACCAGAAACTAAGTATTCCACACAAAACAGACGAGGTTTACTTTCCAGAATGGCATTGGTGCATTGCCTGCTCACCACATCGCCACAGTAGAGAAACAGTCCTAGAAATTGCTCTCTGTATGCTATTAGCTAAAAGACTCTGCCTCATTATAACTTTAGTTGTGCACATTATAGTAAAAAAGATTAGTTTATGAGTAGTGACACTGCACTACTTTTTGCTAGTATCAACTCTAGATTGTCACAACATCATTACATTACATTACAGAAGAATCTACACAGTACGCATATATATTTCACCAAGTCAAATTCCTTGTTTCTTTTTCCATGTGAAAAAAAGAAAGAAAAAACTTGGCAATAAAACAATTCTGATTCTAATAAATCTGATATTTTCCCATGCATTTAATGGTGTTACTGTGTTTAAAGAAACAACTAAATAATTACACAAAACAAATCTTTTTTGGTAAATGTACCTTTTCTTCTCAATTTACCTTCTTGCTACTTTAGGGCCTTTCCTTTTAAAGTAGCCTTTACATTACTGGGTCCAAAATGGTCTTGATGTTTTGGCTGAAAACTTTTAGATTGTGGTTACATTTTTTGACACATCACCCAGCCCTAGGTCTAGTAGAGTTAATACTGGAACATCTATTATATCATAAGGAACACATTTACATACCAGGTAAATCATTATTATTGAACAGAATGACAATGTGAGAGAGAGAAAGAGAGAGAGAGAGAGAGAGAGAGAGAGAGAGAGAGAGAGAGAGAGAGAGAGAGAGAGAGAGAGATTTAGCAAAACGGAGAAATGAGTTGGTAATGAAGGGGTTAAAGATGTGCCGAAACCCTGTCCAGTGCCCGCATGCAGACGCAAACTCATCCACTCCACACACTCACCAAACACAAATAAAGCACAATATTAAATACAAGACAGTATTCTGAGTGACTCCAGTACAATGCTGGACAATTCACAGATAACTAGTATCGGTATGTTCTTTGTCTCACTTCAGTGAGAAACCCCAAACAGCTACTTCAGAATACTGTAAGATATACATACAAGCACAATCATGGTGATCGCTGTGAGCTGGTTATGACAAACACACGTTTTGAGCAGTCTAGCTGAGCACAATGCCATGGGCAAGCGGCAAGCTAGTATGTTTGTGGGAGGCAAGACACACCCCAGATAGCACATGCATCTTAACCCAACTAGCCACCCTTACAACTGCCTGCAGTCTTTACAAACACCATCAAACAGTCCACAAGGATGCACCAATGTAGCAGTTTAGTGCCAAATGTAAATTTGAATTTTACTAACAAATTTTATGGGCAGCCTATCAACACTAAATGTTTAGATTCTAAGGAAACAACATTTGCAACTCTGCCAGCAAATCGGCAAACATTTAAAGCAGCGCTTTAAATATCAGGAAGCATAAGGATAGGTAAGCCAAATGTCATGTACTTGCACTGCTTCAAAAGGGCTACATTGGTGCATCCTGGCCTGTAAGGTAAACGAAAAAAGAGGACCTAGCATAAAAATCAACACTTGAGAATCTGCCAGGACTGTCATCCCCATTGTCCAGACAGGAGCAGAGATGGACATGAAGTAGCCCAGGAAGACCAGAGCACTAAACAGCGCTGATTTCCTTTTGTTAGAGTGTTAAGTGGAAATGGAATAAAAAATATGGAGCTGGGAAGCTTTGAGTTAGTACAATGAATCCCCAGGACATTGTACACAGACTTTTGGGGCATGGATGCATTTCTGCGAGAACAGCATAAAACAACAGCACTCCACCAAACCAAGAGAGAATTTCTTGTTTTTTTTCCCCCCAAGGGGAACAAAATGCAAAAAAGACTTGCTTTTTTTGCTTCACGGAACTTAAAAAAAGGAAAGTGGCAAGAAAAGGTTCTCACAAACTTACTGATTTTTTGTTTTCCTTTTTCTCTTTAACTCTGGCTTTATTCAGTAGAGAGTGGCAAGTAGCCTACAGAATAGAGATGAGCACAAACAGGTCACAGCACCGGCTTCACAAAGGACACACACACACACACACACACACACACACACACACACACACACACACACACACACACACACACACACACACACACACACACACACACACACACACACACACCTGCATAGCAAACTCACTAACACATGCTGACAATGAAAGAGAAGCAAACCTCTATGTCCTGCAGGAGGACACAAACTCACAAACAAACAACCACACATGTACACACACGTACACACACACGTACAGTACACACACACACACACACTAACAAACTAGTCAGACTGTGGTAGAGGAAGTTTGCCATTCATTCATTTTAAGTAGTGGCCTTTTCATATTAACCTCCAGCTACACAATAATGATAGGACTGACAAAGAGCAAAGGCCTCAAAGAGGCAACTCAATCGCTCTTCCTTCATGTGGCTAACAACAGGCAGAGGTCTGTGTCCTTGAGGCTGGTCATCATTATGCCATCTCGGAACAAATACCTCTCTAATCCCATAATCTATGATGTGCACCCTCATGAAGTCCCAGATGAGGGCGGCCGCTAAAGCGATGCAGATGGTTAAAGGCAGTGCTATCCACCTGAGGTAAAAGTGACGCAACAAAGTGGCTGTGCTTGTGTGTCAGGAGAGCTGGAGCCCATCTAGCTGTGACACTTTTGAGGGGGGGTTAGAAAAGACAAATCTGAGGGGGGTTTGAGTGAGTGAGAAAAAAGGTTGCTGGTTAATAAAGGACAAAAGGCCCAAACCTATGTTGTACCACAGAGGCCAAGCTGACCATTTAGTTTTAAATACCAAGCTTTACCCCTGAAATACAAATACACATTAATGCTTCTAATATTCTCTTTCTTTCCTTCTTCTGTGGATTAGTTTGACCTCTCCTATACTTAAAATATAAGTAATAATGTTCACCCTAACCACAGCACCCTTATCAGTGTGAAGGTGAGAATGACACTGAATGTGAGAGCAAGTATAAGTATAAGTATATATACTCTTTTGATCCCGTGAGGGAAATTTGGTCTCTGCATTTATCCCAATCCATAAATTAGTGAAACACACAGCACAGTGTACACACAGTGAGGTGAAGCACACACTAATCCCGGCACAGTGAGCTGCCTGCATCAACAGCGGCGCTTGGGGAGCAGTGAGGGGTTAGGTGCCTTGCTCAAGGGCACTTCAGCCATGCCTACTGGTCGGGGTTCGAACCGGCAACCCTCCGGTTACAGGTCCGAAGTGCTAACCAGTAGGCCACGGCTGCCCCACATGTGAATAGAGAACTAGGGTGAGGGTGTCTGGACAACGCCTCATTTTAAAAGGGAGATCATCGTTGAGTATAGATTGATAGATTGAGTACAGATGGTTAAATCAAGAAAAAGATTCAACAGAAAACAGAACAAGAAAAGAGTTTAAAAATGGGCCATCGAAAAATTTGCCATGCAAATATGATGGGCAGGAAAACAGCACAAAGTTGATCCTGCCTCATGCATGGCTTGCATGCAGTCTGCTGTCTGACACTGCACACAGATGCTTTTGTGCAGAACTTAAGCCAAAACCAGGCAAGCAAACACTGTGAAACTAGAGACCGAACCCATATTTAAATCATGACAGTCTTTCAACAATGCCCTTGTCTGGGACCCATTTCATGGAAAAGAGGGGATTGTCTGGGCATTACCATTTTCAGAATTTACATGACCCTGGTTGGTTGAATTAGAGTAAACATTCTGCATGATCTGCTAACCAACACACGACACATTTCTAAATATAAGCTGGGACTCTTCCTAAGTGTGATGCGTCATCAAATTTTCCGTACATAAAACAAACAAACACAAGTAGCCAACATATTACAAGATACACTACATATTACAACATCCCCATCACACACTCATTTGCCTAGCAGCTATCTAGCAAAAGTCATAAATCAAATCAGTAGGACCATGTGGAGTGGATAAAAAAAAGAGCCAAAACAAGAGACTGTTCTACAAGGCATAAGAGCGTTCAGATCAGAGGAAATGAAGGCAAATAGACAAATAAGCAATTAGCTTAACAGAACTATTCCAGCCGTTGAGCCAGTTTGGTATGAAGGGTGAGATGAAAGCTATATTGGAAACACAGTAACCAGTGTGTGTGTGTGTGTGTGTGTGTGTGTGTGTGTGTGTGTGTGTGTGTGTGTGCACTTGAAATAAGGATGAAAAATGTGCAATTGAGCAGTGGGCAGAAAGCAGCATGTATGTTTTCTCAGTGCATGTAAATCTCAAGTAAGCAGCAAGGCTGGCTCAAGGTGTTTGTGAGTGTGAGCGTGCGGTGGGGGAGGGCAGCATGTACTCGGGCCTTAGCTGAAGCAGTGGCACAGGTGCCCATCATCAGCAGCGCACCCCCACCCACACGTGTGCAATGAGAGGATGCCGTATACGGATCAGGCTTAGGAGAAAAAAGGCTTGTGGTGCCTGTGGAGGGTGGAGGGTGGCATGAGACCGTCCTGCTGGGAGTACCTGATAGAGACAGTGGCAGACACTGCGTAGCTGGGGAGGGAACTCGCTGGAGGAGTTGATGATGGCTAGGAAGAAGCGGTCTGTGATCTGCAGAAGGTTCTTCTGGTTCTCCTCTAGGTTCTCCATTGGTTCTAGTCTAGAGCACACACATAATGCGAGAATCAGTAACATGTACTTTCAAGTCAAGTCAAGTCAAGTTTATTTATATAGCGCATTTCATACACAGAGGTCATTCAATGTGCTTTACCTAAACAAAACCAAACAATAATAACAAATAAAAGCATAGAAGGGCAATATAGTCAAAGAATAGTTCAAAAGGTAAAGATCATAATAAAAAGAAAACATAAAACACAAGGTAAAATCATTTAAAAATAAAGAATAATTAATAAGCAAAAATTATTAAAAAAAAAAAAAGAAGAAAAAAAAGAAAGCATCTTCAACTGACTGATGCTCTTGGTAAATACACTACAATCATGTCCAATAATACTTGGCCTTGGCATTCAATACTGTGCAGCAGCTGAAATATTTAGACACTGTGGTGTGCTTGATGTTAGTTATGCCACCTCTGGATCACACTAAACGGATAGCAAGAGACAGTATACAATTCAGATAAGTTCAGATTGAACCTGACATTCTAGGTTAAGTGCAAAGACGCATGATTTGTAGGCATAGGACAGACTGTGTTTCACTGTTTAATTGTTGTAATCATTTGTTATTTGTGCACGTGTCATTTGTAGCATTTGCCTCCTAAAAGTAGATTTTAAGTCTTTAACATAAAGACTTAATATCTAATCACTAGTAAATTGTGATGTCAGTCTCCCCAAGCATGAAAACTGGGTTTCATTGAGGTTGTCACATGCTGTACAACATATTCCCATCACACAGATGCTATAAATAGAAACTAGAACAATATCCCCCCAAGAGAACAATGTTAGAGATGGAATTTATGACCCAGATGTTACAAAAAGACAGCATCAGATTTTACACTTCCTGCCAAACGTCATGTTAAACAGCAGGTGACTGAGGTGAGGCCTACCTGGTGGGATCCACTTCAAAGCTAATCTGCTGCCACTCTGGTGTGGTGATCACCCCTCTGAGAAGAGGTTCCAGAAGTTTCTGTAGATATGCTGCCCCATACACCTATGGGTAGGTAAGAACCCCAGGAAGGTCAGTTGCATGAACAAAAACACTGACCAGATGATGCACACAAAAATATACAGCAACAGCAAATTAAGCATGGGGGGGGGGGGGTTTAATGTACAACACATGTGTGTTATTTATTAATGACAACTTTGTATCACCATCACGATATGTGATTCATATTCAAACATAATTTGTATACAGTGATGCCGCTCCATCTGCCATATAGGTTTTGTTTGATTTTTTATTATATTTGTACGTTTCTACAAAGTTTTCTTCTATTCATGTACTTACTCATCTTGCTAAACGTTTTAACTGTTTAACGTATAGATGTCATTTTCCATAGTTTCAAGCTTAGTCCTCGTAATGTCCTGCCGAGCATTAGTTGGCTGATACCCGTCTGTAATATTAATGTTACTCCACTGCACTAAAAAGCCATGCCTTAGACAGACCTATATTGCTAGATCTGTTGAGAGATCTGTCCAGTGTCCATCCATGAAGCACAAGCTCCACGTCCACTGTCTGGTCAGAGAGATCGCTCAGGACTGCTGTAGGTCTACTCTGTGAGAGATCTGTCACTGGCACAAGCTCACCGAGCTGCTGCTGAGCTGAGAGCTGCCATGGTAGGCTAGACACCTGGCGTCTGGACTGACAAATGGACAAATCCTCATGCTAGTTTGTTATCAGTCCAAAGTCCACCGAGCTGCTAATCTGTGTTTCCAGTGCTCTCCAGACGGCAAACAAGGCTTCAAGGTTGGTCTGCTCAATGTCACCATGTTGAGCCCGGTTTACATCATTGCCCATGGACATTTTCAGCTGGTTAAATTTCAGCAATGGACTGTTGCTGTTTGTGCATGAAAAATTCACTATATAAACGCTTACTTACTTTATTTACTCTCCTTGGACCACAAAGTGAACAACTAAATTGCTTGCACTATAACTACCAACAGCCAAAGACATCATTATTAGGGGTGTCACGATTCTCCAAATCCTTGATTCGATGTAATTTTCGATTTTAAAGTCACGATTCGATTCGATTTTCGATCTTTTTTAAATATTACTATTAATGCATTCCTTATATGTTATTTACTCTTTTTGGCCTTTTCCTTTTCTTTTTCGGGGGGCTTTTATTTTGAAACCATTCCAACCGCGAGGTTGTAATGTGAACAGAACTAACTTTAGGCCAGTGTTTCTCAAAGTGTGGTCCGGGGACCACTGGTGGTCCTCAAGCTATCCCGAGTGGTCCGCGAGCAGACGTGGTAAAAAATAATATAGAGGAGTTGTTTGCAATATTGAACCAACTTGTATGTAAATCCAAACAGTTCTGCAACACTGTCTATGTAAGATATGCCAGTTTAAATCATATGAATCCTCTGACACAATAAGCAAAGTGCAAAGACAATAAGCAAGGTGGTTCAGTGAGTAAGTTTAGGCCTATTGTGTAGGCTAATATACTGTTGAAGTAGGTCTAATCTTTTTTTTAGCTAGGTGGTCCGCGCGTTTCTTTTTTATTGGTTAAGTGGTCCTTCGTCTGAAAAAGTTTGAGAAACACTGACGTGAACATAGTAAAACGAAACAACACAGAATGTTAATTTGATTGTTTCAGCACACTCCGAAGAGACCCAAGGTTAGTGTTCATGGAATATGTACTTTTAAATGTGCATTTTAAGCCTTAAAGTAACTTTGGACTGTAATTAGACCATCTTTTCACTTGCTAAGTTGAGTAGGCTAAGTTAGTTTTAATTGACGTGAATGAACGAATACTTCCACACCGGTGATTTCAAAGTAGCAAGAGGGACTTTGATTTCGGTAGGTTGATGTGTAGGCCTATATTTTAACTGGCTGCAGCCTAAAATTAGAGGAGTGTTGACGCTGCAGTTCAGCACGTGCATGTGTGTTTGTGCGTCTTGGCATACATGCTGGACGTGACATTGGGGGTGTGGCTGCATCGTCGATTCTACTTTTAAGTTGGAAGTTAGAGATTGAGATGTAATTTCGATCGATTTCGAAATAAAATCGAAATTGTGACACCCTTAATCATTATAGACCATTAATTTGTCCAAGAGGGTAGAACGTACTAGTTTTATAAGAGGTCTATTAATTCTAACAGGGGCTGCAGTCAGTACTGGATATTGGACACCACTGAATCATTGTGGTGGAGCCTATTGGTTCTCCTTACCTTAAAACAGAAGGTCATGATTTTACTGGCCAGGCTGTTCCCCCTGAAGAGCGTCTGCATGGAGTCGGCCAGCTCTACTTCTTTAGAGAACATGTTCCACAGCAGCTGGTACAGCAGGTGCCTCGAGTCAAATAACGTCACCAGCACCCGAGCCAACTCATCCTGTGAGGAGACATCCAGTCAACAATCTCTCCATTATGCTAGTGTTGAGCCATTATAGAAATGCACTTATAGCAGTATTATGCACACAAACATACAATATATATGGTGCACATAAAAAAATATAGCTTAAACAATTATTTAACCCCTAAAAGTCATCACCATTTGCAAGAAACAATACATTCTCTATTTTTGTGAACAAAAAATGTATTTGTGTTCATTAATAAAAAACATTTTAAAAAAAATGGAGTGAGGTGACTTATACGCACCCACTGAGAGCAGGGCACCACATTGGCCAGCGCCATAGCAATGGGTAGCTCCCCTTGGTCCCCCATCATGGTGACGAGTTCCACTAGCCGTTCAAAGCGGTCAGCCAGAACAGTTTCAGCCAGAGTGTCAAACTCTGTGCCCTGCTGCAGGATCTTGGTCAGGACCTCCATGAAGGTGGCACGTGTCTGTAAGTCCTTATGGTAGCCCAGTCCTGTTGGAAACAAGTGTTGTGAACAGAGGTGAGGTTTTCAAAATGAGGAAAACTGGATACTGGAAATACTTCTGGAAAGAAGAAACATCAGGTAATCAATTTATGAATTTGTTCAGCTACTATGGGCTGCATATCCTAGGAGCATTCTATTTGATGACATTGTAATCGCTAGGCAACCAAAATGTTTGCATTAGAATGTTCAGCCTTAGAATGTTGGCAAGGTAGAACGTTCGTCAAAGTAGAATGTTGGAAAATTTTCTTAAGCCACTTCTTGTTTGAACAAGCTGAAGGCAAGTCACTTGTGATTAACCTCTGCGATTTCAAAGCAATTTTGACCTTTTCCATGGCTTTCTACCGAAGAACATTCAACCCAACAGGATCCTGGATTGGTACAGAACATCAGCTTCTGTCTCAGAGAAACCTGCTCTGGCTCAGCACTGCTGAGGAAAACAGAAACATGGCGCCACTCTGGACAACTCCAAATACCAACCAATACCAACATGTCCGGTCTACACGGTTTTCTGCAAGTAAGAACACAATCTTTCACTTGGACAGCTCTGAATAATTACATTAGTAGCAATAGTTCCATTATGATTGATATTTTTCTATACTTCTAGGTAAGTATTGGAGAGAGTGTGGAGACTGGCATGCTGCCCAGAAGGGGTATAGTGGTATGGTCAAGCTGCCCACCACAACACCTCGAGAGAAAATGGAAACCCTCACTTTTGTGGGCAACTTTAACCATCCTCAGCTCACCAGTGTCAGGAGTAGCCAGGTGGCTCCCATCAAGCCTGCAGCAGTGGCTCCAGTGAGGAAGGAGACATTTGTAGAGAACTTCTCTCATGCTTCAAACGTCACCCAGGACCAGTTCATTGCCCTGCTGAATTCAAGACAGGCCACCATCTCTGGAAGTGCAGTCATCCATGGTGTTTCATCCACCCAGAAGACACCACTCAATCCCACTTGGTCCCATAGTAGTGACAGTGGGAACATGAACTATGCCCACCCATCTACAAGTAAGACAGTCCATGTGCTTTATATGTGGCTAATATGAATAACTAACCATGAGAGTAACTAGTAGGTATGTTTCTTTTCAGGTGTTGATGCGCACATGCCAACACAAGAGCAGAGGCTGCAGTGTGCCACTGCTATTCACCCACGGGAAACTAGTGATTTGACCCACGTGGGCACAATAAGCTCACACACTAGATCATCTGCTGAGAGTGTGAAGTCTCTCAAAAATGTGATGAACCTCATGGCCAAATCTGATGACACAACTGCATTGCTGAAGGAGGCTGGACCCCTTAGATTTGTGGGGAACTTCACTCTCCCTGCAGAGGTCCTTCATGGTCAACAGTCAGCCCAGGTGCCTTGCAGTGTGTCCCAGGAAGGAGTAAATTCTCCGAGGGTCAGCCAAACTCCGTCCACCTCTGTAGCTCCAGCTAGCCTCCTCACTGGGGCCAGTGGTCAAATCCCTTCCCTCCCCAAGAGATCAACTGACTATTACAATAGAGTGAACTATGTGAAAATGATGGCGTACCACCGTGACATGGCCTCCTACTACAGGGAGCTCAAGCTCAAGGCTGAGCACATCCCAGCAATGGAGGGGTCATTGTGCACTACAGAGCTCCAGGGAAAGACAGGAAGCATCCATGACTGGAATGAGCCTCCACAGAAGACGTGGTGGGATGATGCCACAGAGGGCATTGTTCTTCCAGATGATGCCGTTGAAAAACTTGATGCCATTCCAGGCATCTGGGATTTAGCCATACAGATGGGCTTCCTGACTGTCTGCGAGGCAGATGACTGAAAGATTTTTAGTCCATTAAAAAGATAAAGCTTAGTTGACACACTATTTTTGTATTATATTTAAATAAAAGATGTACTATTATTAAAACCAATGACTCCTTACTCTTCTCTAGTATTAGTGAATAAGAGAGAAATATTAATTTAATACATTTTATTTTCCCCCACTATTTGAATTTGCTGCCCTTGCACAATGTAAGCACAGGTTAAGTTAATATTACAACGATATTGCAACTAGTGCAGTGCCCATATTAACCATGCCTCTCTCTCTCTCTAATAACTAATGATTTCTATGGATCAATAGGGACAAAACACTAACAGCTGTGAAGGTGATGAAATGTTACTGAATGACTAATGTACTTTGCTGAGAAATTTGCAACTGCGTAACCTATCCAAATTACTCCAGCCAGACAGTCAGCCAGACTGACATCACACTCTAGCACTCTGTCTCTTCCGCTGGAGTGGCCAGAGCCTACTCTGCTCTGAACTAATGCTCTGGAAATGTGACACTCTAAATAAATGAACGACAATACCAACAGCATTCCATATTTACGAATGGCTTCAAAGTGCTTCAATGTATGTCAGTCCACCTGCCATGTGTGAAGTTGGACAAACAGTTTGGGAGATGCAAGGAACGAACAGACAGACAGACAGACAGACAGTCAGTCATTTGTTGCATTACAGATAAATGAATATATAGATATTGATACACATGTTGTGCAGACATATTATCATCTTAGTTTGCCATTATTATTTACCCGTGCACAGATGACAAAACATCCTATTCTTTGTTTGCTTTTCCTCTTTAAAAATGTGTGGAAAAATATTCTGACATTTTTTACTTGTCCTCCTATTCTGCCAGCGAGCTTACCTCAAACAAGACTGCAAGTTCATCCTTAGTAAGCAACAAGCTTGCTTGATTTTTTTATGAAATGCCATAGGGACAGTAAAAAAGTTGTTACAGGAGTAATTGAGTTATTATAACAGTTAAATTGAAATATCATTGTAGGCTAAAGAACATTTCTTTTAAAAGAAACAACTGGTAAAAGTCCTCAAAAAATGCTAGGATACTTTTTACTTTTATACTTTAAGTACATTTCACAGCATGTACTTTTGTTACTTTTGCTTGAGTAAAGAAGTTGAATCACTACTTATACTTTTAGTAGTATTTTTTTACAGAAGTATCTGTACTTCTACTTGTGTATGGAAAGTGTGTACTTGTGTGGATCTCTGACCACTACATTTTGCATTGAGTTCCAAAATAGAAACCATTCAGTACTTTATTCATACGAGGGAAATTTTAGAGCACTGTATGATTTGAATACTCCACTATAAACACTAGGAAGTATTCATGTCACACATGACTGATATTTTGGCTAATATTTTAGTTTAAGGAACATGTTAAGCATTAATACATAACTAATATGTGTTTACATGCTCAACAAGACCTGTATTAAGCATCATTGCACATATCTAAGGTCTTTATTGAACAATTTGTTATTCTTTCTTTTTTTTTTAAGTACATATTTTTTGGACTTTTTGCCTTTATTTTGACAAGACAGTGAGGAGAGAGACAGGAAGTGTGTGGGAGAGAGAGATGAGGTGGGGTTGGGAAATGACCCGGGTCCCCATGGGCATTTGGACCCAAATGTGGTATGAGTGCAGGAGCCAGTTGCGCCACAGCGACCCCCAAACTATTTCTTATTCTTAATCAATAGGTACCGGTAATTTATTCTTGATAAATCCTTAATATGCAACTAGTTGGTCTTGATATAAGGTTACTGGTACATAGCATGGATCAAAATAGAGAGTATAAAGACACCTAATACACTGTCTGAATACATGACCTATAGTGACAGAATAGAACCAAATTTAGACAATGTAAAAGAAGGCCATTACGTTTCTGTTTTGAGCATATATCCTTAAATATGAACTTAAAATCAATACCAAGTAGTTGGTTATTAAGGATATATCGAGAATAAATAACCTATTCAGTAAGAACAAACTGTTGAATAAAGACCTAATAAATGTATACAGACCTTATTGAACACTAACACATACTACTTATTTTGTCATGGCTAACATGTGTTTGCTAAACTAAAGTGTATAAAATATTTTGCTTTGAAACCGTAACACTTCTGTCAAATCATCAAAAGGCTCTGGTAGTTTTATTAACCCTTAGAACCCTAAGCTGTTTTTAGGGCATTTTCACTACCTTTATTCATAAGGATTTATTCTGGTCATTGTAAGTGCCACACACATATATTATATATTGTTTTTTTCAGGAGAGTTTAGGCTATTCAGATCTGCCATCATTTCATGTATTAATACTAGCATTGATTTTATTTTGATTTTTAAAGAATTAAAATATAAAAAGTGTATTATAAAAATTCTTATATTTCGACATGTATCTCACCACAGCAAGCTCACAGCTCTACATGCATTTCATGTGTGTGTAGGGCAGACTGTCCTGAATCGGGCGATATAATTGCCATGTTGGAGGGATACTCTGGGGCTGAGCAATTTACAGAAATATTTGCTGTGTGATTTACGGAAATAAATGCTATTTTTTATTTAGTGATGAAAAATGACCTTTCTGCGCTCCATATCTGTGACACGAACTGATCTGACCTGACTTGACCCGAGGTTGCATGTTAGCCTGCGTGCCTGTGTGTATGCAGTCATAATAATTCTCAACTCTTTACTGCATTGCCATGAACAAAGTAAAGGCAAAAAAGGTGTTTATTTGTTGAACAAATTGGGATGCAATGTGAGCCTTGAATTGGATGCCATGCAGGAATTTGCTAGGATCACAAAACCGGAATATGAACATGCTTTGCCATAGAGAAACACATGATAGCATTGGATTATAAACATGCTTTGCCACAAGAACAGACAAAAACGTGGGGTAAGTCCAGCTATATGAAGTTATTATTTTGCTGTCACTTCGTCTGTTTTATAACCCAGAAGGATGTACTTGGTATCAAATGATAGCTCTGAGTCTCCTCTTTCATCTGACATGCATCGGCATATCTATGCGATCACGGGTCCGCGAGTAATTCAAACGAGAGTAATGAGTATGCAGTGTTGGTTTGTGTACATGACGTTATTATTTTGCAGTCACTTCGTCTGGTTTTATAAGCCAGAAGGATCGATAAACATGGTACCAATGGATAGCCCTGTGCCCCCTCTTTCATCTGATATGCTTGCCATATCGATGCGATCACGGGTTCGCGAGTAATTCAAACTAGAGTAATGTGTGTGCAGGTGAACGCAGAGAAGTATAGACTGTAAATATGATGCAATTTGATTTAATTTCATGATTTTTTTTAATTTTCATACTTGATCGTACAGACAAGTGTGTAGTCTCGTTGGAAAGCCCCACTTCTGCTCTGTCGTGCAATAAAGGTTTCATCTTGCTGCGATGAACCATTCCGGAGCAATGTAACAGAGAAGAAAGGGTGTGTTTTTTGACGCACTTTGCGTCAATCAGGTTCTAAGGGTTAATGCCCATTATAGAACTTCAACTTACCAATCGAGTGCATAAGACCACTGTCCACATTTGCATTGAGCAGATTGGACATTGCGAGGACAGTGCAGTGACGCAGCGATGCCAGGCGGCGAGACATGCCACGCTTCCTCCCCGCCACCTGCTGGCCCTCGTCCTCCACCTCACTGCAGTCATTCAACAGGTTCATGAAGAGAGTGAAGTATCTAAAGGACAGATGGAGGAGAGACCCAGAAAGAAAGATGGAGTGGGGTTGCAGAGAGAGAGAGAGAGAGAGAGAGAGAGAGAGAGAGAGAGAGAGAGAGAGAGAGAGACCATGAGAAAGAGAGATTGTAAGGGCATGGTCTGTGAATAAAATATCTGGCCGCATACAACAGTTCTAAACACAGATGATAAAAGTGCTACAACAAAGCATGGCATTAATTAGCATTGATAAAAGAACAAATGAACTCACAAGGGGACCAAGAGGTCAAAATCAGCACAGCCTCTCTTGTATAACAGTATCCTTGTCAGTTGCATGGTTTTGAAACTGTATAGTAATGAATTAATGTAGAAAGGGTATTCTTTCCCCCATCATGCTAAGGAGGAGGATACTGTATACTGTATGCTCACACCCCCCATTGGCACAATATTTTTCTCATTACTGAGAATTTGCTGTTCAATATCTAGCTTGCAGGGGCACATTGGCCGATAAAGCTCTGTACCACATCTGGATCTGGCCTTCCTCTCACTACAGCCCATCTGAAAGCGATGATGAGACAAAGAAGACAGAGGAAATGAAGAGAAGGGGGAAAAGGAGAGAGCAAAAACACTAGCAGTTTGGTTTTACTTGAGGAAGAGCTGGGACTTGGCCTCCATGAGCTCCACTCCGTCTCCCTCCTCTGGCTGCAGCGGTAACCCTGCCAGCAGCGACACCACTGCCTCCATACTGGCCTGGTCCAGGTCCCTGCCAAACACACAAACATACACAACACTCACAGATCCTCCCCAGTCTGCCATGCCCAAATGTGTCCTGCTGCTGAAAAGATCAGGGCCTCAGGTCTCTTGCTTTTATAAGTGTACCGTGTCAAACACTTGATGTCGTCATCTGCAGCTTGATTTGATGTACCCATCACCCAGTCCGTCAGGTACTCCACCATCTTGTTTCTGTTGGCATAAACAGCACAGCAGTCTAATCACTCACCCACATGTTACACTGCCATGTGAGAGACAAACAAACAAAAGTGAAGTGAAGTGAAGTGAAGTGAAGTGAAGGTGGCTGTGGTTCAGGAGAGCATTACTGCTGTAGTAGAAATACTTGGACAAATACGTAACGGCAGATGTGACTCAGACTGCATAGTACCGCGTGCAGATGTTTGATTGTGGACCGAGTCAGCTCACCTGAACTTCATCTCCTGGCAGAAGGACAAGTCATCCCTCCGCTCCATCATCACCTCCACCAGCTGGCACAGCTTAGTCTTGATCTGGATGGCATGGACCACGTTCCCCAGTACACGCACGTACCTGAGGAGCACACAAGTCAGGTCATCTTGCCCATAAAGGAAGGGCTATGAAGAAGAGAGACACTCCAGATTTTCAACTTTGTCAACTTTTAAGAGTCTCACAGGTCAAGGTTATGGGTAAAACAGGACATGCTAGCATTTACCTAAGAAACACAACAGAGGTTGCAATCCTGGATCCCCGCCTCTGACAACAAGGAGCTGTTAGTCTAGTCTTACTTCAAACTTAATCTAGACTGACCAGCACTTCACAGTTATTTTAAAGATATAGACACCTTTGAGAGGTGGTCTATTGTGGGGAGAAAGACAACAATTACTTTTTTCTGGAGAAAGGATTTTGTCATGAGTGAACATCACCGACCAAACTACCCTTCTCTCTTGCTCGTTTACAAAACACATCGGTTGGCCAGCCATAAAACAAGATTCATGTAAACCTAATAATTTTTTTCCTCCTCTATTTCACTGGACTGTGCCATCACCTTGCTGTACCAAACAATTACCACCACATTGTTGCATAGCGATAAAAAGTTCTCATCTCATCTTACACCTCCCACACTCTCACCTGACCAAATTGAGCATCATGGTCTCTATGCTGGCTAGGCCCAGGTGCTCCGAGCTGCCCTCTGTATGGCTATCCAGCAGGTTCTTCAAGATGGCGATAGTCTGCTCTACAAACTGAGTGTTGGTGTCATTAATGGGGACCTAGGAGGTTAGACAGAGCAACAACATTACAAATGCTCAGACAAAAAGACACGCTCACAAAATGTAAGAGACTTCTTGAGATAAACATAAATATACACAATGAATTCAACTGACATTGGATTTCAACAAAATGATTGATCTTTGTAGATTTCCAATGTCTTGAAATCAAAATGCTCCCAAGAGAACGGACAGACGGAGCAGTCATCATGCTGCTGGTACCCACCGGCCCCTGCATCTCAAAGAACCTGCCGATGCTGTTCTTGAGCTTGTTGAAGAGCATGGGGTAGAGCGCCGGGCTCAGCTCCAGCCCCACCAGGTCCTTGATGTTGTTGCGGATCTGCAGGCCCACGCGCTCGTGGTTGCACACCATCAGCGACAGCAGCCGGTCCAGGAAGCGGCCCAGCGACGTCTCGCTGCTCACCTCGCACGAGCCCATGGAGACCATGGAGCCCTTGCGCTCGCTCAGCGGGCCCATGGGGGGGCTGTAGGTGCCCGGGGCAGGCGTGTTGCGCCGCTGGAGGCACACCCCACCCAAGGCACACAGGAATCCAGTCATGTTGATCCACTCCTGGAGAGAGAAGAGCGCAGGGGTACATGACTATGTCAGAATCTCTTTTCCTGTCAGAGACAATGGTGCCCCCTGGTGTCATTGTTATTTTCAGCAGCCATGCTTTGTCCAAATGATTGCCTCTTGGCCTATTCAGTATAGCTCATTCAGACTGTTGGATAAGAACAGGACAACATTCTTAGACTGGATCTCCCAACCTGTCCATCTTCCACCTTGTTTTTTGGATGATTGAGAATCTGCTTGGTTGCTTGATCCCATTTTGCATACGTATCTTCCCAGGCCTGTAAAGAGAAGGATACATTGAAATGAACTGTGAAACTCACATTGAATATAAGAAAAGGAGATGTGTCATCACAAATAGCAAGCATGCAAACATGGAGCATGTTACACGTGACCTGACCTCAGTATTGCCAGCGGTAGGATGTTCTATTCTGCGGAGCAGTGCCATTACTCTTTTCTGCAGGGCAGAACGGCCTGTGTACACGTACAAAAAATACACACACATACACATATTTTCAAGAAATGTCTTAACATGAATGTTAAAATAAAACAGTGAATATAAGAGTATGGACTTCATATATGAGGGGGAAGAAAACAGTAATGAGCTGTGTCTTTTCCACAGACCTGTGGCCATCATGTTGCTGACCGAGGCGAACTCCATAAAGGTGTTGTAGTTGGGCAGGACGGTCTGCACCGGCACCTCGTCCACACCGCAGCGGATGTCAGCCTCTTCACACAGGTGGCGGAAACAGGACATGGCCACCAGCACGGCCTCCATGTCCTGGCTCCAGAGGAATGTGTAGAGGCACACCTCCAGTTTGGTCTGCGCCTCTTTACACGACGAGTTACCGCTGCCTACTGTGGCACTCTCCTGTAGGGGAGAACATGCAGATCAATCATCATTTCAATTATATGCTCCCTTTTTTTACGGCTAAATTCATTTAGAAGCTTCAGGGTTCATGGTTTCAGAGAAGAATGTGGTGGTCACACAAAGGGCCCCGAAAGTTGAGGTCACTTAAGCTGAGGTCATTAGCTAGATTCACAGTCACCTTCTCTTTTCATTTTATTCTGCGTTCCTCACCTTGTTCTTCAGGAGAAACTTGTTCCTGCAGATGAGAATCTCCCGTAGCCATTTCAGGATCTCTGTGCTGTTGATCATCTGGTGACCGATGAGCTTCTTACAGATGTAGCAGAGAATCTGGGAACTGGAATCCACAGAGATAGCACATACAATACCAACATGAAAAAATAAAACCAAAAACTCAGACCATTCACATCTATGGCACAACAATCAGTCTGCTTCTCAGAGTCCGGTAAAAATATATGGTTCAATGTGATCCTTTATTTATGGACTAATAAATATTAGTATATCTGCTACTCATAGACTGTCCTGCAATGTTAATGCTTATATCATAACCACTGGTGGAACAGTTTATGTGTGACTCAATGTGTGGTCAAGTGAAAAGATGAAACTTGAGGCTCTACTTCACCTGATGTCCCAGAATGCCTCGATGGGGGCGTCAGGGTTCCACAAGTCAATGGTTTCAGGCTGGTGCAACACTAACAACGCCTGAAAAAGAGACAGGGAGCAGAAGACCATAATTAGTAAGTCATTAAAAACACTGGTCAATAAAGCACTGTTGACACTGACAGTGAAGGAGAAGAATGCAGTTCAAAAGAACAAGTGAGGTGGAGGAGGAGGAGGACAGTAGTTGAGACTATTTTGTAATGCCCATGTGACATGAGAGAAGCCTATGGCACAGACCTCCATGGCCTCTGGGGAGATCTCAGCGGAGTTGGTGTAGGGCACCAGCTGCACCAGCCCAATGATGAGCTCCGCTGTGCTGCTCTGGATCTCCTGGCCATGCTTCCCAGGGTTCTGTGGGCACACAGCCATTAAACACAACCACACACACACACACACACACACACACATAAAAAACAGTGTGCTAGACCAGGATTTGAAGTGTGTGTATGTGCTTTTATCTCACGTGGAGCATGAGTTTGGGGTCAGCATGGATAAGCTTGACCAGGGCCAGCAGCAGACAGCGGGAGTCCAGGTCTGTGGACTTGTCTTTGAACTTAAGGCTTGTAGTCATCTTCTCTTTGAATGTTTGGCTCTGCATAGACAAAGGACATCACCAGTCAACTTCACATTTTATTGAATTGTTATTTTCACAGCACACAATCCCCCAATACTAGACTTTACATTAGGTACATGTGAAATTTCGACCTGATTGCATTGCTTTGACTAACTTTAAAGGTCTTTCTCCATCAAATATCTATGAAGTCTTAACCCCTTATTCCTCTGCACCTAGCAGTTATTTAGTACTCTTCAGTAGCCTTAAAATTCTGGCCATCCCAGAATCTTGCTTAAAATCTCAGCAGTAGAGCTAGAACAGATTTTATCCATATGTATGCTTTTTGAGATTTTAACCTATGGCCACTGGGTGGTAAGGACCTATTTCAACCCCGTTGCCCTACTAACAGGAGCACTCAGCAACACTGCATTGAAAACCAACCAGCATCTTCTAAAATCAGAGTGCCTGCTGTTCTGGGAGCAGATGTATAAATGCAGGGTGGTGTGTGTGTGTGTGTGTGTGTGTGTGTGTGTGTGTGTGTGTGTGTGTGTGTGTGTGTGTGTGTGTGTGTGTGTGTGTGTGTGTTTGTGTGTTTGTGTGTGTGTGTGTGTGTGTGTGTGTGTGTGTGTGTGTGTGTGTGTGTGTGTGTGTGTGTGTGTGCGCATCACCGTGGTCATGCGTAAGGGAGCGTGTGCACTGGCCCCCTGCATCACTCGGGCCAGCGTCTCTGCAAACATGGCGCGCAGCTCCCCCGAGTAGAAGTACACGGCGTCTATCTTAGGCCACCAGTCCAAATGAGACTAGAGCAAAGGGAGAGGAAAACACAACCAGATTTACGCACTCTGGAAATACACAAGCAGCGCTTGAAACCAATCATAACCAATCAGAAATTCTCTGGGTAGCCTGATGGATGTCATGAATTTGCCCTTAATCTTAAAAACAATCAGTAGGTCTATAAAGCTGAAGTGTATGAAATGCTGTTGGCCTAGATACATTATCTGCTATGAAGCCTGAGCAACCTATTAAAAATTACATTAAAATCAGAGGAGTGTAACATCTGTACTGAAACTGACAGTTACTCATTCATCAACAGATCCAATGGAACGATAGTGATGCTATGATTAGTGCAATTTAGGTGGATTCTGTTTGTTATGTGGGGAGCTTTGTACTCACATTGGTGATGATTCTGTGCAGAGAGTTGACCAGGACAAAGTGGAAGGTCTGAGGAGAGGAGGAGGCGAGGCAGACCTGAGGAGTGAGGGGTCAGAGTTGAGGTCATCCTATGACAATTCTGCACCAAAGTATGAATGAACTAACAACAACAACAACAACTATTTTTACTTTATTTTTCACAACTTATGTTCTGAACTCCTGAGATTTGAAAACTGAACACTACCTCTGCAGTGTTACCAAATGACTAAATGTGAAGGTTAACATGATCAATATTGAACCACCAACCAAGCAGAGTAGTGTAGAACAGACAGTGCTGTTTGTGTTTGCACAAGGTTCACACAGCCATTTTACCAGGAAAAACAGAAGCGCATTAAATCTGCTCTATCTGCAGACAGGGCCAGACCTTGAAGTGCTGGTTGTTGTGGGGGTTGATGCGGAAGCAGGAGACAAAGCAGTCAATCATGAGGTCCACATCTGCGCTCTGACTGCCTGTCCCCCGCGAGAAGGGCTTGGCTGGGTTAAAGAGTAAGGCCTGGGAGGGAAAGAGAGAAACTATTAGAACAACACCCAGAGATGCTGGCTCCAGTCCCTCCATGTTGGTCTCATATTTGTCTTTCAATGTGTGTGTGTGTGTGTGTGTGTGTGTGTGTGTGTGTGTGTGTGTCCTGCATGAGATACCTCACCCGACATGAAATGTGATCAGTTAAAATGTGTGGAATCTAGCATGTATTGTCCCAACACTAGCTACCCAACATATTCTCAATGTTCAAGTAGACCAACAGTTATGCACTATTCCATTCAAACTCATTCCATCCGTACTGAGGACCATTCCAGCCTCTGTGCACATCATGTACAGAACTGACCAAACCCATTACTAGTGTGTATCCACTTCCATTACATTCTGATACTTTTGGAGGATGTATGGCATGTCCACAAACCTTGAGGTCCATGACTATAGACTGCACCAGGAGGAAGATGACAGAATTGTCCTCCCAGTTGATGTAGGTGGAAGCCTTGCAGAGCTTCACACAGGCAATGGCTGCACTCTCGGTCAGCTGTTTACTGGTACCATGGCCAGTCAAGGCCTTACGCAAGTTATCCAGGAACAACTTCTGTAATGACCAAGAAAATGTAGAAAAAGTTGCTGGGTTCCTGAAGTTACCACTGCTACAAACAAATATATGAAGCCTAGGAGTCTGTAGTTTAATCAATCATATCATTATTTATTCATAATATGTAATCCCATGAGCAGTAAGCCTACAGACGGTCTAATTCTTACCTTGTTGGCCTTGCTGTCATCAATGGCCTCTTTGGTGATGCTCTGTATGATCTCTGGACAGAGGATGAGCAGTATGATCTGTAGTGGCCACACAGCGGCCTTACGCTTGGCACTCTCCGCAAAACTGTCCACCAGGTCAAAAAGCTTCTCTGCACAGTCTGAGACACATGTGCACACAAAGGTCCTTATTCTCATGTGCAAAGTTTTATCTATGCTACAGAGAGTATGATAACAGAGTATGACAAACTCCCTGTTCCCGACTGTCCACAATGAGAAGTAAAAACACATGTGCACACTGACCTGCCATGTCTGTCTGTGGGCGCTGGTACAGCATGGTAAACTCATCTGGGTAATAATCCACCCAGTTCCAAAAGGCCTACAGATAAAAGACAAAATTACTTTCATTAGTAAAATATATTGTGAGCTTGAGTGCTATTTTTTAACTATTTTTTAACATACACTACTTTATAACAGGATAATTCTTTTTATTTTCAATTATTTACTAATTATTCTGCAGCAACATTAAAACATTTGTGCACAGACATTTTGCGTCAACCAAAGCCAAAAATCTGAAAAAAAGCACAATAATGCTGAATAATGAATTGAAAGTAAAATCTAAAATTATTTCACCACAAATGAAGCCTCTTCAAAGATGTGGGTGAAGTACTGCACCACTGGGTGGCAGAGAAGAGCAAAAGAGCCCAATCGTGTCCACTCGAGCCCTGAAAGTGGGCTGCCTTTAACTCACCTTCTCTAAACTGTTGATAACAGAAAGCTGGGCAGGTTTCTTCAAAGTCTTGAATTTGAATACAGTCTCTGTAAAAAACGTAAACACCAAAATATTACTATTAAGTCATATAGGTACCACACAAAATACTTATTTATACAAATAAAACAGGAATCTCCATAGTAATTGCACTGGGTGTTTTTTATTGGAAGTTTTACCGTATTTGATTGATCTTATATGTGTGTGTATATTTTGCCATAGTAGGTAATATAATTGATAACATGACGCAAAAATGACACATAAAACAGATTCAAAATACTGCAAGCGGAAATGGGATTTGTCTGCATTAGGGATGCACGATATATCGGCGGCCGATATATTATTAGCCGATAAGTGAAAAAATGAAAATATTATTATCGGTCCGATAACAGAATTCTGGCCGACAATTTCTGTGACAGAATCTGTGCATCTCAAAATCCTCTCGTGAATGATCCGCCATTTAACCTTAACAGAGCGGAGCTCAGCCCTATCTAGAGTCGTCTTGTGCTGGTGTGTTTGCACTTTACCGCGCTGGTCGGGGAAACAAATAAACAAACTCGTTAGTGGGACGAGTACATAAGTAGGCCTAGTTCTAAGTTGTGTTTTAGTGTTATATTTGCATTACTTTAGCTTGGGTTTTGTATTATTACCTAGAAATATGCTAACCATTCGTGCTTCAGTTCCAGACAGGTCATCATAATAAGTTATTAAAACCTTCGGGGCTAACTCCTTTCATTTCTGCTGCAGCAGGTTGTGCACAACAGAGTAGACGGACATAAGATACAGTCTGAGGAGTTGCAGCTTTATTCAGTTACTCGCAGTTGAAACTAAACCTAAGTTTCCCTCACAAACACTGATTTGGTCGCTATACTGTAGCTTATTCCAAGCTGAGCCGTTTATGAGCGTTTAGTCCTAAATGAAAACGATTCAAACTCTCTAGCCACTCACTCGCAATACACTGACGTCAGGTTCACTTAAAGGAGCCACACATACTGTAGGGCTAGGCTACTGTTATGTTGTTGACTGCCGAGGACTATTATGAGTTCTGTCCATCATTTGGTGGTAGGTAAAATTACTGCAATAAAATTATGCTTATTAAATGCTTTCCCCAAATCACTTTTTTTCAAGAGTAATATTATTGGTTATCATATCAGTATCGGCCACAACAAACCAATAAATATCGGTTATCGTTATCGGCCCTAAAATTCCATATCGGTGCATCTCTAGTCTGCATCAGTTCAAATATGACATCCATTTAACACACGTCCCATGCTCACCTTGTAGCAGTCTTTTTAGCTTGGCACAGTCCACATTTATGTACTGAATGAGTTCGATGTCATGGACATCCACAGTGTCTTCTGAGCATACAGTGAGTTCCTGCATTCTAGGGTAAGAAGCAGAGAATTGCAGTTACGGATTCTGAATTTAGAAAAAAGTAAATAAGTACCATTTCAATAAAGGTGGATGACTTTCACCTCGGATCATCACCTCACCCCTTTCACCTCAGATCATCCTTAACTTTCCTCTCTACAAACTGGCAGCATTTACTAGTTAAGCAGTGGGGCTCAGCTCCAAAGCTCTAAACTCCTAAGCTCCACATGAGCGCACACACAAACCCTCCAGAAGCAGCTGCAGGGTGGTCAGAGCTTGTCGCCAGATAAAAGATTGGAATTCTTACATCTAGCTCATGCTACTTCTTATGAAATGCTAGTGTTCTATGCGACACAAAAGCTGCTCTGGCAGAGTTATGAAGCAGACTTTCATATCCTCCTGTGTATGGCACTATAGCAGTGGCAGGAAACCACAACAGACCCATGAGCTGTCTGGGGCAGGAGAGGGGCGCTGGGTGGGTATGGTAGAGTGCTAACTTCAGGAATGTCCCGAATGTGAGGGAGGCCGAGGGCCGAGCTGGATCCCAGTCTCTCTACCTGGTTGAGATGCGGCTGAAGACGGCGTTGAAGTTGTTGCAGCTGAGGGAGAAGAGGACTCCGGAGGCGGAGGCCCGCAGGTCGGCGGCATAGAGGTGGCCCTCGCGGTACGTGTGAATGAAGTGGCAGATTTCTGGCAGCAGCTGTTTCACCAGCATGGCCTCATCCAGACGCAGGCAGTCCTTTGGTTGCTACAGAGGGGAGAGACATCAAAGAGATGTTTAAGCAAACTCATGACATAGTCAGGGCTACCGTGACCCTTGATTTACGGAGTTCCCATACACTCACTCTAATGAGTTTGTTGAGATAACAGGGAGTCCTCTGGTGGCTCTAGATATAAGACTGAGATATGCTTCAGTTCAACCCACCAGTAGAACCCATTGGTTCCAGGGTCATACACATATCTTGCATAAATCTAAACTCACTTTGACAAGGTAACTTCATCCTTAGGATAGCTTGGAATCAGCATCCTGCCCTCACAGGAATAGATGAGCAAACAAATATCTTGGAGACATTCCAGCTCTCTGTGACCATCACCTTAATGGTGGTGATGTGGATGCAGTTCATTTTTGAAACGTAGTTGAAAATGCTGGTATGGATGAAGACTGTTTTCATTCTAAACGCAATAATGTGGACAGTCTCAATCTGGAGGACTATGAAGAGAAAGGCAAAAAGGGAGAGAGAAAAGGGACATCCTTTTGTCCGAGAAGGCGATCACTGCCAAAACAGCAGCAAACCTTCAAGGCCATCTGACTCTCATCTCCCATGGATCCATTGCATTTCCTCAGCCACATCCAAGGACACGGAGGGAGCCGCTCTAGAGCCAGCTGTTATTTGAGCAGGTGATCTCAGATGGAAGGATAAGAGCGCCACAGAGCTCCACATTGTGATATTGTGTACAGTAGGAACCAGAATATAATAGTAGTAGTATAGTAAAGGTCAAAGGAGTCATGAGCGAGATGACGGTATCACCCAGAGCCCCTGGTACCGACGGCTTCAGAGACGACAAACTGAAACATGATCATTTGCATGGGTGAGAGGGGGAGAGAGGGTATAGTGGACGAGTCCCTCATGATCATTTGCATGGGTGAGAGGGGGAGAGGGGGTATAGTGGACGAGTCCCTCATGATCATTTGCATGGGTGAGAGGGGGAGAGGGGGTATAGTGGACGAGTCCCTCGGCCAATCTTACTGTTGATTTATGGACAAAAAGTACGAGTCCTAATGTACTGTATAATGCATGAACAACTGAGAAGTATCTCAATGGAAACACTTAAAGATGTGAATGACAGCTGCGTATCCAGGTGAGTCACTACTGTGATGCTCCGGGGGCAGGAGGTCGTGAGAAACAAGTGAAATCGTCATATTTGACAGCCTGCTTCCCATCACACTGTAGGACAACAAACCACAAAAAGAGTCAAGAGTGAGTCATTCCCCACAGTGTAAAGCAAATCAGTAGCCCCCTTTTGGTGTTCCCTCAAGAAGCTCCTAGAATTAAATTCCTGTAGCAAGAGAGTTAACTGTTTATTTCAGTAATCACTACCTAGCAGGGTTGTGCAAAATTCGAATTGTAATTCTGCTTCCTGTTTGCTACCTCAATTGAAATGCAAGTGAAATTCAAGAATTGAATTGGAATTTAAGAGCCAGTTTCAATTAAATTCTGGAATTTTGCACAACCCTGCTACCTAGATCAACATTTCACATATTTAGCTATAATGTGCACATTTTTACTGTTCAAATAGGTTACTTACAGAATAATAATATATCCGTTATCCTGTTTTAAACTGACCAGCCTATAACACTAGGAAATTCATTAAAAAAGCCAAGATTCACTTTCAACAAACCCCACTGGTGCTTTTTGGCTGCAAATTATGTTGGCCAGAATTTTACTATTGATAGAACAAAAAAACAATAGGATCTAATGCGTATATGACCTGCCATGAGATGAATTTAATATGTGAGCGCTCTCTACGGTTACATGCACACTGCAGCTATTCAAGGTTAAGTGGCCCTCTCAAGTTCCACAACAGAAGGATACCCCACCAGGGACAAGGCAATCAAACCCAGCAACCCAGTCTGGAAACTACCGGACAACACTCCAGTCAAATGGCAGTTTAACCCTAGCATTACCTCCCTTTATGATTACGACTTTAAGAAGAAACCTGCATTGTACACACTAGGGCTACTCAGCTTGGACAAGGGTCCGGTCCCAATTCCATGAACTCAGAGGACCTAAGGAAGAGGCTCTGCGAAATACTTTTTTTTGTCATCAACTCTGGCAGAATCATTCAATTTCACAAGAATGTTCAGAATATCCTCCTCTCCAGAAAATCCTCATTAGATTTCAAAACTGCTTATGTGCATTCCTCATGCTTTACATTACATTTACAGAACAAAACTCAACATGCTCTTATAGTCAAGTCAAGTCCCTTTTATTTATATATTTATATAACAATAACAATATCGCCTCCACAAATTGAAATCCATTAGAAAAGCCAACTTAGCTGAAAAGGTATACCACAGTAGTACTCTCTGTAAATTAGACTGACGCATCATGATCTGATACCGAGGTTTAAACAACTCGGGCAGTGAATCTGTTCAGAGAAAAAAATATATGCACTGGGTTCCCCAAAAGAGGCAAATTAAAACGAATTCAGAGTAGGGGAAGGGTTTGGAGGGTGAGGCATCCGGGGGGGTTAAGGGATGGGGACTGGGCTTGGAGGTGGGGGGGGGGGGGGGGGGGGGGGGGGCGTAAGGGATGGGGACTGGGCGTGGAGGTGGGGGGGGGGGGGTTAAGGGATGGGGACTGGGCTTGGAGGTGGGGGGGTTAAGGGATGGGGACTGGGCTTGGAGGTGGGAGCTGCAGCTGGCTCCCATCTGACATCTTACATTAGTGAATAATCTATACAGGAAACTCCAGCCAATCCCAGTGGAGACTGTGAAAATGCTAAGTCAAGTCGAGGAAACACCTGCAAATGTAATCTTCAGCAAGTGGGCAGCCGGGAGCCGAAGACTTCTTGCTGGAGGGGGTGGGGACAGCAGGGCTGGAGGCCTGGCCTTTGGGGAGAGGAGCGAGGAGCTTTAAGTGCATTACCAGAGTTCTGTGAATGAGCACTGCCTACACAGAACAAGAAACCTCTCCACTGGGAGGCCAACGGAACACTCTCTCTCTCTCTCTCTCTCTCTCTCTTATATATAAGTGGCACAGGGAGGAGAAGAGCTTTCCTGACAAGGATAACCTCATTCCCAGCCTTGTCCATCACAACACAACAACGTTTTCCTTGACTTAATATATTGCTGATTTGATCTGATTTGTATAATGTCCCTCCAAAAACGTGCAGTGACTTTTTAACTGCTGTCAGTGCAAAGGGGGAGGAGGGAGGGAGTGCAGAGAGTCCACACACAGAGAGATGGATGAGGCTGTACTCAGGGTTCCCACATGGAGCAGTGGGAGCTGCAGTGGGAGACACACCGAGATGGTTCCACTCACCCCTGCCAGGCACTTCTCCAGCGTGTCCAGGATGATGAGCTGGGAGAGGTAAAGGTTCTTCTCCGCCGTTTCTCCAAAGATCCGCTGCAGAGAGGAGGAAAGCGTTACATCAGTGTTAGGGGAGTTTGATATGGCCCGAAGGAGCATTACACAGACAAATCCCCCAGAGAACAAACTCATGTGTTACGAGAGGACCCTCACTGCACTCATGCAGTTGAGCTCATGCAAGGTTTAATGGTTTGGTTCCCGCTGTGCAGACCATTGCTTGAGAACGTCCTACACTTTGTCCTTTTACAACATTTGGGGGCAGCCGTGGCCCACTGGTTAGCACTCTGGACTTGTAACCGGAGGGTTGCCAGTTCGAGCCCCGACCAGTGGGCAGCGGCTGAAGTGCCCTTGAGCAAGGCACCTAACCCCTCACTGCTCCCCGAGCGCCGCCGTTGTAGCAGGCAGCTCACTGCGCCGGGATTAGTGTGTGCTTCACCTCACTGTGTGTTCACTGTGTGCTGTTTGTGTTTCACTAATTCACCGATTGGGTTAAATGCAGAGACCAAATTTCCCTCACGGGATCAAAAAAGTATATATATACTTATACTTAACATGCCATCTCTTCTCAGCACCCCTGAAATATTAGCCAAATTCAGGAGGCTTCACTGGTCAGCCTAGAGTGGGATACTAGCTACATCAGTCATGAGTAATCTTCATCATTTGTGTTAATGTCAACTAACAACCAAAGGTGACAATGTATGTGACAAAAAATGTTTTAGCTTAGAAACTGTGTGACATCACTTAGAGCACCTTTAATAAATGAAAATTGGGGAAACTTTATAGCAGATAACCAAGAGATTATTTGTTATGATTAAGAATATAGCAGAAACATAAAGCCAATAAACACCTATTACACCAAAACACAAACCAGCTATAACAACTTCATTACAACTGAATCCACACTTACCATATTGTTCACATTTTTTAATATGTTAGTTAGGCCACTGATGACAAGGGTGAACTTGTACTTGGAGATGTTGATAAGGCATTCCTTGTTGTGCTCTGTGTTGACTTTGGAATGGGTGCTCTGTTGTCCTGTTTTGATCGGAAGCTGTAAAATGGGACAAAATACAAAATTAGACTAGATTAGATTACCTACTTCCCAGGGGTGCGTTTCCCAAAACCACTTTGTTGTTGCAATGCAATTTCCCATTGTCAACCAACTAAGTTGCTAACAGGTTAGCAACTATGGTTTTGGGAAAAGCACCCCAGATTACCAATCACAAAATGCAAAAAGTAAATAAAACATTTACTGGATTACTTGCACACAGTACACTGGGAACAGTGCACATTAGAATACATTTCAGAAATGGCTCATTAAAGCCCAGTTTTAAGCCTTATTCAACTGCGGCTCCTACTATTTGGCCCGTGTTCATGTCTGCGCCCCATCCTGCAATGAGACTTGAGTACCTCAGTGAGTCCTGAGCACTAGCAAGTCCAGTATGAGTTGCAATTGCATTTGCCCCACCTGGCCAATGAAGATGATAGCCAAGCGGCTTTAAGTAGCCAGAGGTTTCTAAATTGTGAAATCAGTTAAAGGAGGAAGGACCTTCAGTAGACCTCAGTGCCTGTGGATAGTGAAAGGAATAGATCCACAAACCTGCAACATCATACAACCAAAAGGTGCAAATCTCCCACCCCCCACACACACACCAAGTAAACCCTTGGCAAATATTCCACAGAGAAGTTCACAAACTGTACATTTTTTGATGGCACTCGTTTCTAAATTTGTGGTCGTTAGTAGTCGCAGAATTCAAAAGTGAACTCAATTAAGCAACGTGGAAGAGGCCAAAGTGGAGCAGTGATGCGATGCGCAGTGCAGTGCAGGGCAGTAACGTTAGTGTGCAGGAAAGCCAAAGCACCACCACATAACAAAGTTTGTCAGTTCTGTAGTAGCACTTGAGTGACCTTTTAAAGTATTCACACTGCCAAAAAACAGATGGTAGATTTAAGACTGTTTGGCCACAGTCTAGAGGCATGAAACTAGGGAAGAGGACGCTACGGTGTCAGCCTGAGTGATTCTCAAGAAGGAGCCCACTCACACTTACAGACCCGGCCCTCATGTGGCACAGAACTCTCTCCTTCCCCTTCTCCACACATTTCATTATTTTTATTTAATTTATGTCAGTCTGTCCAACACGCTCATTCAATTTCCTCCATCTTCCCCTCCATTCTGTTCCCTCCATTTCTCAGCTTCCATCCACACCTTTCACGCTTCACACCATTTCTCCTCCTTCCTACATTCCCCATCACGAGGCTTCACTCTTCGTGCTGGGTCTGGAGGTGTGCGTGTGCTGACAGCCCGTTGGCAGAGCCAAAACTCCAGCCTGGGTCTGGGTGAGAGTGAGCCCTGGGGCCAGGGCAGTACTACTGAGCCACAGGCCTGAAGGAGGATCTCTTAGGGCCCCCCCACTGCACATCCAGACTCTTTGGTCTTCCCTGGCCTCAGCTTCACTCATCCACAGGGCTTAGAGCATGAAGTCATCAGAAACTTTCAAAGTCAACATATATAATTATTTTTTTTCTCTCAAATCTTAAATGGCCTGGCCACACCTGAATGCAGGCACAGTGCCTGAGAACTTGGCCGCCCTTCTCTTTGCCCCTCTGCCTGACACAGTCTCTGCCTCCCCATTAACCCTTGGCATGTGTCTGGCTCTCTCTCTCCTACTCCTGAGCCACTGGCAACTCACTTCCCCCTCCCTCCCAGGAGCAGTGACTTCATCCCTACCTCTACTCTACTCTACGTCACTGTTTAACCACCCCATGCCTCCCCTCCCCTCCTCTCCCCTCGCCTCTCCTCTCCTCCTTCCTTCTTGCCTCCCAGGCCTGGGGGAAAAGCGCGTGCCTGGAAATGAAAGTCTCAAGACTGGAGAGTCAGGCATCTGAGCCCAGAGCATCCTCAACCACACACTCAACACACACACACACACACACACACACACACACACACGTCACCGTGTATAGCAGCACACGCGCACACACACAGACAAACACAAACACACACACACACACACACACACAGAGCAGTTGACATCAATTTCAATGCAGGATGGCTGAGGAGACAGTGAGCACTTTGTTTCACAGGCACAGTTAAAAATTCCTCAAAGGTCACACACCAATCTCTTCCCTGATGTGCACTTTGGCAGGGCTGCCTGATACAGTGCACACAACCACTAGATATTACATGAGTTCATAGTGTGTGTGTGTGTGTGTGTGTGTGTGTGTGTGTGTGTGTGTGTGTGTGTGTGTGTGTGTGTGTGTGTGTGTGTCTGTGTGTGTGTGTCTGTCTGTGTGTGTCTGTCTGTGTGTGTCTGTGTGTGTGAATTTTTATGAATGTGTTGTGTGCAGCTCTGTAGAAGTGAATGCAAGCCATCAAAATCAATTAAAATGACATGTTGTTGTTCCATCTTCATTCCATATCAGATTCCCAAGGACTGTACATGACAGACAATTATCACTAAAGTCATGGCAATAAACCCTTATACACACACACTTATAATATACACACATAGGATCACAAATTGCTTTTATCCACATGGCCAATCGGGTATGATCACTGTTAACAACACAATTATGCCTCATCAGATCCTTCAAACACAGAACTCTGTGGAGCTTTTTGCATGATTTAACCCCAACTCACAGGAATCAGCTTTCCAGAAAAATTGACTGATTATGGTGAAAAGTGATCCCTGATCCCTGTATGTATGCAGTTTATCATAAGCAGCATGGCAAAGCACCAGATATACCCTGAAGAGAGGTCATCCCTCCAGACAGAGGAAGGACAGAGCTGCAGGCTAGGTGGATTGAGTTTCCATGATGATGCACTGCTCAAAGGTCATTTTCTCTCAAGGTGCTCCTCTCCATACACCAATACTGAGAGGGCTAGGTTCTCACACACACACACGCCAAAACAGCAAGTGTATCAAGTACAATGCTGCAGACTCCCTAAAAGTATGCTCATATTTTAACAACATAAACACAAACATCAAACTACAGTACCAAAAAACTATTCAAATAAGTAATATTCTATCAAGAATTACAGCTATACTATACAATGAAAAAAGGGTAGCCAAGTAGGGATTCTGGAAATAGTATATACACATTACACAAGGGTTAGCGGAATTAGCTAGTTGTCAGGCTTAAGCAGTTTCAGACTGGCTTAGCATTAAGAAGGTGACTTAATTTGTATTATTCCTTCATCAAACTACAATGAGTCTTTCTCAGCAGCTAAGCTGTGAAAAATTCAAACTTTATGGCCACTGAAACCAGAGGCCTTGTAATGCCCAACCTGTAATGAACATGTTGCTTGACAAAGAAAAACAACACTCAAGTATTCTGCAGCCAGGACACAAGCAGTGTAGTGTCCGTTGTGTCGTCTGGCTCAGGCTACAGTTCCCCACTTCAACTGGCACTGGGACTATGACTAGAACAAGTTATGTCCAAAAGAAGAAAATGTATAACAGGTTAAATGGTTTAAAGATAGGACTAATGAGTTACGTAGCAAGTCATTTACCTAAGCAAGTGGTGACTGATCCAGCTGCTGCTATACTGGCACTAGCAGATGACTGAGCGCTAAGATTCTGCATTGGTTGAATAGAAAGAAGCTACATTGTTTTCAAATGCTCCTCATTGCTAGGCGAAGGCGATAACAACTTAACAACACATAATATATCATAGGTGAGGTAGTGTTGTAGTGGAACACCAGTAGGTTGTAAGTTCAATCTCAGGAAGTACCACTACTGTGTCCCTGAGCAATGCACTTAACCCTGAGTCACTCAGGGGGACTGTCCCTGTGGTTAGTTCACTGTACAATGTCATGTAATGTAAAGAGTCATTGGACGACAAAAACAAGGTCTAAAAGAAAGGCTGTTTTTTCCACACAAGATGGAAACTGATGGATTGAGTTACAAGGAGTTAAACAGAGCAACAGTCAGATGAGGAGAGTGAGTAGCATGCCGAGGAGCGTCTGTTACTCCCTTCACACTTGAACTGAACCCCAGACATTGTCCAGATATTAACCAGGTATGTGTGGACATCAAACTTCCCACATCTTCCTACACTGTCCACACATTACCTGGGTGAACTTAAATGTATACAGGGGCAAGACATATGGAAAGACACATTGATTCATCACATCTAGTGAGGGCAGAACCAAAGCAACAAAATCACAGAACTCAAGAATACTGCTGCGATAATGGAGAACACCAACTGGTGAGACAGTGATGTCAGGGAGGTTCTAATCTGTACTTAAGGGCAGAGGCAGAAATAATCAGGCAAATTACAAGCATAGCCCATTACAAGCACAGAGACTATTGCTTATTGTTTTAAACTTCACTGTTTATCAGTTCATGGGAACACTTGACTATGGTATATAGGGAAAGGTTTTTTTTCCCACAGAAGACTTTTTGGGTTATGTCTTGTCTCATTGCTAACTCCATCACATAACCCTTTCTAGCTGGCCAGGCGACTGGCTCTTTCAATTCCCTGCCCTGAGCTATGCGTGTGAAAGGGCAGCTCAAGACATTCTCCAGACCTTGTTCTCTGGACATTACCTTGGAGTTCATGCCTGGGGGCTGTGTAAGAGAAGGTAGCTCACCCAGGAGAACCACTGAATCTGTGATTAAGATTAGTGAGAGAGAGGGGGAATTGCTTAAGCAGTGCATTTCTGGTACAAAGCAAATGCATTCGCGGTCAAGAAAAACAAGTCTCTTCTTTATTTGTCAGCACCAGCCCACCAGTAGCCATAGGTTAGAAAAATGACTTCCCAGGTAAATGTTTATTCTTATTTTTAAACTCTTTCAGACACTAGAAGAAAGTGTTTGGCCATGCCAGGCTATAAGACATGTGGCAGTACAACAACTCCAGTTAACCACAAGGCTGAGTTGTTGACTACAATCTAAACAACCCCAGATCTACGTACCTGTTCTTTCTTTGATACAAGTTGATGCAGTGTTCACTTCAGCACTACATTCATGTAAATGCTGATGTGTTAGCTTGAATGGAACCTGCACAGGATCATTGGACCTAGGCACATGGGCCTGAAAACTGGTTGGACTTAACCCATAGTCTGAAATATTCAACATTTCAATTTTATCAAAGGGCTGTTGCCAAAACCTTTTCAGAGGTTACAAGAGTTACTACAATGACAGCACACGTGCCTGTACCACCAGAATGTCAAGAACACAGGGGTCTTTTCAAGCCCACCAAAACGGGGAAATGTGTTATATGCACAACTGCCTCGACCTTAGATACAAACGCATCTTCCCAATATAGGCTACATCCTTATGAAGGCGCGATGACAAGCCATGTCATCAGACAGTTTCCAGATTCCCGTGAACTGTACTCAAAGCATGTGTTTACCTACAGCACCTAACGTTAAAGTTTGCAACACTATGATAATTCAGAGACCCAAAAAGTTTTCATAATCATTATTGTGGCTGTGCACGAGCATGCCAAACATTCAGACAATCAGACTATTTCTCTACCATACACCTCGCAGGCCATGGCCTTGCCTGAGTGTAACTTTATGTGTCCATGCAGATGCAAACTGCAAAACCGTAGTCTACACCCACCTTAGCCAGCACCCATGGCTGGCTTTATGAATGAATCAGAGGCAAGAGTGCATGCTGAACATTTGCCATTGAAAGATCACAACTATAACAGGTTACATTCCAATACAATCTGTCAGAAAGACGATTTTTCCAGACTTACTCATTTCCCATCCTTACGTATGCAGTAACAGAAACTATCAGCGGACCAATGATTGCAGCATCTAATAACAATCATATTAGAGATCTATCTATTGCATTCTTAACTTCAAGTGCAGATTTTAAGTTTGTTTTGTTGTCGAAGGATGTGTCTCAACTGGCTGGAGTAGCTGCTAACCGTTTCATAAATCGGAGTGCTTAGTTTTTAAAGGTGGCTTAGCAAACATCAGGACAGGAGCTAAAAGCTAGCTATGGCTAGCAGTATGATTTCCACAATTTCTTCATGTCAACAGAGAGCTAGCATGCTAGTGCATACCCAGGCGGTCCATATTTTCTTTGTTTATATTTTGTCAGCTTGCTTCAGCGATCTTTCAAATATGATTAGCTGCAAACTACCTCGCTAGATATTGATGTTATTATTCAAGCAGTCTGCACATTGTGTCTTGGGTCATTTAAGTCCGACTGTTGCAACAAATAGAACAACTGGGTAACAATGCTGGCCGTGTACGTGTTTTAGCCATACTTACACAGAACTAGGTATGATAGCTAGCTAGCGTTTTATCTAACGTTACTCTTCACCGTCGCCCATCTTTGAAAAATCAGGTAAACATTGCTTAAGATGCTCGTGCAAGTTTGTGGCATAGGAAACACCTTCCTCCCCCTACAAAACAAACGATTGACAAATGCATTGATAGCAGTGCAACCTCTTTCCAAGCGCAGAACCCTATCTTACCTGCTCATCAAATTTATTTATAATGGCCTGGACCCATTCCACGGGCTTGTGTGCCGCCATGGCAGGGCGAATCGATCGTGCTGATCCCAAGTAAAATGTGTCTGTTCTTGATAATATTCAACGTAAAAATCCAATACCAGCTAGCGAAGGACGGCAGTGGGGGTTGGTTATTTTTTCACTTCAAGCATATTCTGCCATGCCGCCATGACACCACCGGAAGTTTCATTCCTCGGATCCAGTGAAACCGATGGGATGGAACCATAGGATGGAACTGAGTTAACTTGGTGAGGGATGGTGAACGCGCTTGCGTAAGGAGCACTCCTGTTTGTAGTTGACAGGAGTCATGCGCTTGTTCTGCACCTTATGACAGTGCATGGTTCATTGAATATTTTGGCACCCTAAATGATTTTATAATTAGAGATTAAGTTTGTCAAATATGGTTTGGTTCAGCTGTTATTTGGGATAATTACCTACATTATCAATACCATAGGCAGGCAATCAGGCAAAACTAATTGCCTGATGTTTACCTCTCTGTAACACTCTATATCATTCATACACTCTCACATTACGTTTCATTGATTCTATCAAATTCATTGAAAAAATCCTTTCAAACCATTTCCATTGACAGAAAATGTCATAATGCACAGCCTAACCAGCATTTGTAGAGGGAATGAACATGCAGAGAATAGCCTAAATGCACAGATATTAGACCTAAAAGAGAATACTACTGCAGATGATAGCACTGACCAATAATATATATGTGGATTATATTGAACGGTGATGTCCGGGAAGCCCAACCAGATGGACCAATATTGTCAATGAAATGTTGACATGAACAAAAATCTGAAAGTTTGAAAATGGCAAGCTCTACTGGTAAAAAATAGGTACTGCAGTGAATGCGAAAACCGTAGAACAGGTTGTCAGTTACAGTTTTTTGCCCTTTCAAACACAAAAACAGGTATTATGGCACAGTATTGAGAAAGCTCACTAGGCTATAATTGAGTAGGCCTAGGTATCCGTGAAGGTATTGCAATATGGTTACCATAAAGGAGAGCAAGTGTGAGAATAATAGGCTAATAGCCTACATAATATAAAAATACAAATCGGCAATCATTTTACAAACAACAAAAAAGTGCAATCACGCATGAAGGCTGATATCCAGTACCAGTCGAAAGACAGGTAGGCCTATTATTACCATGCCCATACATCAATTTCACCCTGCCTGTAGGCATATGGCCCTGACTCCAAAAGAGTTCCTCAGCCCCGTCAATAGAGCATGCAGCAGTAGTCTTGCCATACTCCTGTTTAATAAAAAGTGGCAGTCATTGTGCATGATGGACAGCCGTTTGTCCTCTTCACCAATGACATAAGGGACCAGTTCTGCCACACTGTAATCCCACATTTTGTTTGAACCTATAAAAAGTTGTACATTGCACACAAATCTCAGAATATCCCACATATTACACGCCAATTTTGAGTGAGGAGAATGGTTTTCATGAATTTGTAGAATCAACTGGGATCTTTCAGTTGTATCAACATTCTGAGCAACAGGTGGCCCAGGAAAGAAGATTTGATTGGATTCCGCCAAAATGCACTTTTTTCCCACTCCCAAACCTGGGGATTTCCCGCAGACGACAGAGATAGAAGTCACGGACGGTTCACGACAGCAAGTCACAGACTGCTTAAAATTGGAGCAAGACAGTAAAATGCCAAGGTATTTCCCACTCTTCGTTTCTTTTCTTGTTATCCGATTACCAACATAAGTTTGCCATTAGATAGCCTCCGCTAAGTAACGTTAGCAGTTTAACCAATAACTGTAAATAAGTTAGCATTCGCCATTTTACATTAGCTATTACATAGGCCTACAAGTGAACATGCTAACTTAACCTACTATCGCTGTTCCATATCAATGCTTATGAATGGTAATTATAACCAGTAGGACGACAGTTGAGCCTGGAGGCAGGCTTCGCAACAAAGGAATCAACTGTAAACAAGCTAACTGTCCATGCTATCAACGAAAGTTGTACAACAAGCTGAATTAGTGGGCTTCTTTTTAAACGGAGCCGTGTGTTTCCTTTGCTTGCTATAAAGGCATGGCTTTACAGTGGCAACCGGGGCATACGCGGGATAACGGCCTTCTAGGTGTGTCCAGTTATAAGGTATTAATAGACTCGGGTGGAGGCAACTCCGTTGCGCGTCAGGGAGTTCTTTGCCCCTTGCCCGCATAAGGACACCTTGGTGGCCGTTATCCCTTACATAACGTTCCGTCTTTCTGACAACATGCTACTGTAAATTATGCAGCAACATTAAAATAAAGAAAGGAACATAAATTGGAAATGCAAGTATCGCGCATTTAATTGCGAGAAGAGAGGACAAATATTAAAGCATTAAGACTGAAGCTGTGGAGCATGGTAGCTGTACTAGAAGCGAACCGTTTCGCTGTCCTTACAATGAGTGTTTGTGCACTTTAAGTTGGCACGCTTAGGACTCACATGTCCCGGTTTCATTTGCCAGGTTGGTCACAGCAATCTGCCCTTCACGTTGTCTTTTAGAAGAAAGGAGGTTGTGATGGACAAGCCTCCTGTGAGCCAGATGATACAGCGTTGGCCAGCACTCTTTGTTGAAAATCAGGTAAGGTTTGATTGTCTCTGTTAATGTCTGTAAAAGTCTGTAAAAGTCTAACATAATGCAGCCATGTGAAGTTAACATAATGTTACTGTAGCCTTTGATGTCACCCACACACACACACCCACCCTCACATACACACAGGTATGCCCTCCGCCCCCCCTCACACACAGGTAGGCTACACCCCCCCCCCCATCATTTCATCACCCCAATTCATTTTATGAGTACATGACAATAAACAAAAAACAGAGTAGATGGGACAGCCCTGTAATATGAAGTGTCAAGTGAACTACATAAATGATTGTTCACAGTGTCTTGATAAACATGATTTATTTCTGTCTCTGTTTCAGGTCTCCCAGGAAATTCAGCAGAGTGGCAGGGAAAAACCTGAAACAGGAATTATATGAGTCTCTGGATCGATCGTCTTTGCCCTAAACTTGTTGAAATCATCAGGTCAAAGAGAGGTCTAAAGGGACAACTTCTGGATGGTCTGTTGCGCCAAACAAAGGTTTGTAAGATGAAGTGATACTACTGATTTTGGTGTATGGATGTCTTGAATGATAGCTGTCTGTAATGTCACTGTCTCTTATGTTACTGTGTTAATGTCTCTAATGTCTCTGCTTTCACTGCAATCCAGACATCGGACACTGCTGACATCAGATGCCTTGTCCTGAGAGGGCTTCCAATACTCTTTGATGACAACTCAGCTGATTTCTTCAAGACTTGCTTTGTAAGTAGTATCACTGAAGTATAATTCTTCAGTTGTTAGATATATACCTAAGGCCAATAATGCCATGAAGAGTGAGTTAATTTGCTGTAAGACATTTGTGGTTCATCCTAATGGGACACAAAATTACAATTTATATTATAATATAAAATGTGAAATCAGCATGCCATTCCTTATGTAATCCAGGTTTCATTTCACTTTATAATCTCAAGTCAGTACTCAAATATGTTACTGTGTGCTCTGATTTTCCTTAGTACCTATAAGCCCAACATGACCACGAGGGTGGCTGGTAACAATTTTCAATCTGGACCTTTTTGTATTTCCAGTCTGAATATGTATTTGGTAATGTCAATGTACAATGCCCAATTATGATGTAATTTGTACTTGGTTAGGTTTTAAAAGTAAGAACAATGTGCTGTATTTCTAATTAAATATATATGTGTGTGTGTGTGTGTTATGTTTAGGTCACTAATGACGAGGGCGTATACAGACACATTGGAACAGGAATACTCTGCTTCACTGAGGAAGATATTGCACCGCATCCTCTGACTCCATCTTCTGTAGGAATCGTCTTGGAAGGGACTCCAAGAGTGTTTGAGAGTGAGCGTGAGTTTGGGAGACGGGGATAGAGCAATTGTATTGTGTACCTAGCTGTTTGCAGGCTGGTATTGTGGGGATGCTAAAAAGGAAAGTTTTAATGCTGACAAATCAGCTGTAAAGTGTGAATGTGAGTGAGTTTGTCTGAGTGAATGTGAGTGAGTGTGTCTGAGTGTTTGCAGGGTTGGATATTGTGGTGGATAATGTTTATAATAATACCTCAGTGTTTGTGTGTGTGTGCACGTATCCAGTGTTTGAGAGTGGTACTTTTTGACTGCCTTGTCAATGCCCATGTTTTGCATAAAGGTGCATTTTGATTATCTATTACTTATCATAGTATGCTCTGAGCTGTAATATAATTCCTTTGTGGATGTGTGTGGGGTCTGGCCCATTTTGCCTTTTACCACTTTGGGTATCAGCTGACACTTATAAATGTAGTGTGTTCTTGAAATTGTATTCATGGTGTATTCTACATCTGTGTGTGTATGTAGAGTTTCTATAGAGCTTGTATTTCTATTCTCTGTGATTTTGATCATGTGTATTTTGAAATTGTTGAGTTGAGTAACAATTGAATAAACACTCAAGTGTTCTGAATAAAGACTGTTTCTTTTACTTTCATAGCTTAAGCCCCATAAAACACATTTAACTATAAGAAATGTCTAATGAACTTTTAATTAAATTAAAAAGACATTTTATGCTCACTTAATTAAAAGTTTAAGTTAAAATAGTAAATATTTATAAGTTACATAAACATACATTGAAGGTATTCTTTCATCGCAAGTTTACGTTGTTGTAACATGCAAAACTAGTTTATTGTACTAAAATTCACCATGCATTACTATTTGGCACATGTCGTACACTTGACGTAAATTTGTTCGTTTATTGAACAATACATAACATAAAATATTTAGGGCAACGTGTTACCTCGAAAATGTTATGTTTATTGAACGAATTAGGGTTTACAGTGCAGTCAGAGAGCCAGGTCTCCTCACCAGCCTGTCCAGCTGCAGTGTCCCTCTTATTAATGTCCCCCCAAATCACTGCATAAAAGAGATTGCTGATCACAGACTGTAAAGAACCCGCAGAGATAGTGTTATCTAGAAATAGGGCCCCTTCCTGCCCAATCCTGTAAAGTGCATGAGTATAAAGCAGTTCAGTTTATTGTCCAGAGGTAAACCGATCCTGACCACCGCTATATTCACCCCTCAATGGAAACTGGTAGCAAAGTGGGCCTGAGCCTCTAGAAATTCACTACCCTCTCCATGGTCTTAGAGGTGTCCAGGTGCAAATGATTTAACACAAGGGTCTTCAACCTTTTTTTCTTTCAAGAGCTACTTTGACAAAATGATCATGGCTGAGATCTACTAGTGTTTTATAGTAGCATCATGTATTTACATAACTGATCTCCACCCAAAACAGCTGAATAAACTTATTATGTGTTTTAGGGCTCCTTTCAACCACTCCACCTCCTCTGCAGACTGTAAATTGGACAAGTTTACCAAGAGACTGAATTATCAGATTTATAATAAGATAATTTTCCTTGAACCTTTTGGAGAGCTACTTAGAAACAGGGAGCTACAGGTAAGTTAAAATCACTGGTTTAACAGCATTTCATCAAGTCCTTCACCACGCACCTGCTCCACCCTTAACACACCCCACAAATACTGACAGAGGAGCAGTCCCTCAGCCTGACAAACTGGGTCTCTCTGTGAGCTATATGTCTGCTATACAAATTTCATATTTTAAAACTTTAGATCTTACAGCTTTACCGCAGTCATGCCACATAAAAGAAAAACAAAAGGCAAATGTGACAACCTGGTGTCATGGAGGATTTCATTATTAACTATTTTAATTATGATTATATTTCAAAATGCTGTTCATAGTGTGGCTCAACTTACCCCACATATGTAGTCTTGGTGAACCCAGACAAACCTGTGTGCGTATTTTCATTTAGAGCATTTAACAAAATAATAGAGAAAAAATAATAATATACAAACAAACAAAACAATAAATAAAACATCGGATATTTAAAATTATGTAAAATGACAATTCACAAGATGGTAAGGAGATAGATACAACAACACATGCAATACAACTAATGGCGTGAAAATAGGAAGACCCTGTAAATGGGTGGTTGACATGACATGGCCTTTTTTTGGTCCAATGTGTCAAAGATAGGTCAATTATAAAAAAATATATCAAAAACTATGGTGATATTGTTCAGAAAATGCTGTTTTATATGAACATACAGAGCATTCATGGGATTAATCTTCCAGAAAAAGCTCATATGGCGTGACTGTCCCAGTCACATTTCACAAATTTTGATTTTGAATAAAAACAAGAAAATGAATTTATTTTCTGTTTATTCAATCATATATTGATAACCCAGATGCCTACTTGTGAGTCTGCTTGACTAAAAGTTCAGGCATAATATTGTGAAGCCACTCTTAACTAAAACACTTTGTCCCAGAAATGGATATCATATGGTGTGACGCCATATTACTTTTTTTTAAACGGGCAATTGTTTGGAGACCTTTGGGGAGTAGGGGTCCTCCTTCTTTCAGGAGGAAGAACAACACCTCAAAAGGACACTGAAAGTTACAAGGTGAGTTTTCTCTCCATGTTTTCAAAAAAATCAAGTATATCCGGCACTCCTGCTTCAGTTCCCTTTTGCATTGTCTTTTGGTGTGATGCATTTTACGCAAAAATGCCCAAATAAAATTACTTTTCAGTCAATATTACCTTTAAAACTATATTGTCATATTGCAGTTAGCATGTTTTTAGGATGTTAGCATGAAAGCACATTGCTTAATGTCATGCTAAGTACATGAAACTTCATATGGTGTGACCCCATATCATATAGTGTGACCGGGTTTTCTCATCACACCATATGATTTATTTGTCACACTGTATAATAGAAACTGCATTTTCCTGCATAAATAATGTTTTTTCATACATATGTTTAACTCATAATTAAGTGTAATATATATTTTTAAATATTTAACATGATTTAACATTTATTATTTAAGATGTGCAACTATTGCATGTATTGCGAATCACACACACATAAAACACAGAAATCACCCCCACACACACTATGACAGGACAAGACACAGTGCCGTGTAGACAGTAGTATACAGTTGGTTTATAGAAGGTGGTTTAGAGTAATATAAATTAAATATGTGCAGTGTATTAGTAGTTATCTTATAAGGGAAGAATAAATATGGCTAAATATGAACAATGTATGACAACATGTACAATGTAGTAACAAGTAATGGAATGTTGGAGAACATTAAGAACATTGAGAGATCCAGTTGAATGGAGAGAGACAGAGAAAAGGTTTCTTTTAACAGGGTTCCTACACATTTTCTATTTTAAAATCCCATACTTTTTCCATCCTTTAATTTACAAACTCTTTGGTAGATTTTTCTGACCATTCTCGACAATGCTACTCCAAAACCAAACGTTTGTCTCAGCATCCAGGAATCGTTGAGCACCTACATTTGTGCTTTAACATTGATGGTGTGCCACTTTTTAAATCCTCCAACTTCCAAATGTGGCCCATACTCTGCAACTTTCACAACTTTGCTCCTTTCATTGTGGCCATCTACTGTGGAGTTGCTAAACCAAATTCAGAGGAAGAGTACTTAAGTGACTTTCTCCAGGAGTTGCAGCAGTTACAGCAAGATGGCACTGTTCATGGAGGCAAAGCACTTCAACTGTCTGTGAAAGTATTCATATGTGATGCTCCTGCCAGGGCATTCTTTAAGTGCATTCTTGTTACCATTCTTGTGAGTGATGCACTATCAGAGGCACCTATGACGGGAAGGTTTGTTCTTGGGGCCAAAGAGCCAGGTGCGGTTCCAAGGGCTGAAGACTGTTTTGTTTAGGCCAGCTCTGCTGCCACTCTGCCTCCACCGTACTGCTGCCACCTGTGGACAAGGAGGAGTGCGAGTTATACAACAAAATGAGTTATTAGATGTTAGTGGCAGCACTAGTATAAAACCTCTAGAATCTCTAAAAACAATCACAAATAGGGCAGTTCATCACAGTTCAACAATTGTGGTTTGGAACTAGGCCTGCTGCAACTGGATTGATAAAAAGTAATGTAGTTGCAAACATCTCACCTGGCTACTTGTATTTGGGAAGAGCAAAAGCTATCAGCCATCAGCATGATCATGTTATTAGGTTGTTGTTGTAGAACAAGGAAAGGAATATCCAGTGTTTCCTCTACATTTATTTAAGCATGGCGGTCCGCCACGGTTTAAATCCTATCCCTCTCAAGCCCTCTGAAGTCACATTAAATGGGATAGGATTCAGGAACTAATTAATTTAAACCTCACTGACCAGAAAATGTAATGTAATGTAGACGCACACACCATACAATCGGCCTGACATTTTGAGTGAACTTAAATGAACTACCTAGCAACAATTCCAACACTCACAAGTTAAGGATGTCTTCAGAGAGTTACACTTGATAAGCATGATAGGTCTACTTTTGGCGCATCAACAATTGAAATGGAGGGGCAGCGTGACTATTTCGGTAAAGGCTACAATCTTTGATAGGTGTAATCTCAAAAGAAAGTTCACTTTATCCATCATCGAACTCTTGAATACAGTGATGGTACAAACCAATATCTGTAATGCAGTGGGTAAATTAACGTTACGTTAGCAGTAGTTTTTACGTTTTATGCAAAAAATATATGGTTTATGTAACAAACCCTTCAAATTTGAGAGAGACTGAACAAAAATATGAGTTTTTGTATAGTATATATAGTTTTTGATGGGGAATTCAGAGGAACCCATGTAAAAAAAAAAATGAAAAACTGATGCATTAAGTCCAAATTAACTGTGCTAAAAAAGTAAAGTGAATGGGTGTTCAACTCTTGAAATAGCATGCATCTCCTTCCATGCAATCCCCGCCCCACCCCCACCTCCCCTTTTTTCCCACGCTTAACGGTAGTGTTATATGTAGATAAATTACAATACTTACAGTATTTGAAGTAGCTGCACAACCATGCTAAATAGTATAGTTTTGGCACACAGTACACAAAGACACTTCTGCCATCATACCGGAATGTAAACTATACTCGTAAACGTGCTAATTACCAACCATTTCGTTTGAAAATTCTAAAATAACAATGTTTTTTAAAGGAACACGCCACCCAATGTCAGTAGTAATATATGTTCTTACCTTAACTTTCACGAGTTGAGTCATACCTCTCCCGTGTCCGTACGTGCACTCAAACGCTCTGGTGCGCGGCTGGACTGTGTTAGCATGTTGCTATGCTAGCGGGCTTTGACGGCAACTAAGCGTAGAAGTAATCAAAAACATCCACGTTTTACCGACTTAAATACAGTTGCACGAGTAGTTGATAGAAATGCTACGGCCACGCAACATGAAACGTGGCGATTTTCCAAGCGAATAAACCGGAGAACTACAATGTGTGGCGCAATAGCACTTGGGAGTACTTCGACCTAGCGTAGTAGTATTGTTAACACCTAATTGTAGATCCTATCCACCACAGAGTTTAGAATCCATGCTGGATCGACCCTCAGCCTCTCCCTCCCCTCTGAGCGAGAGAGAGGCACACACACTAGAGATGCGCTGATGGGCTATTATTTCAACCATAACTGCATAGCAAAACTAATCATCCATCAGCCATCCATCAACACCAAAGTTTTTTGACCAATCTTCGAAACGGCACCCGCCCACCATCCGCTGGTTGTTTTAATGTAGGGGGTGATGCAGCGCTGCTGACGTGAGGCTAGAAAGCCCTTGCCTGTTCTAGGAAGACTGATCCAATGCAGCAAATATATTAAAAGGCTAAAGTCGTACATTGGCTATGTTGTAGCCTATCCCCAGAATATCAGCAGCAAACTCAGTCTCTGTCTCGCAAAACAGTCTCCAAATAAAACGCACATCGGCCTGTTGCCTATATGCCAGCTTGTGACAATATATCGTCCAAAATGCTTGATTGCATTGCATTCTCCACATTTTTAGCTACATTTTCATGTACCACATCAGCATTTTTGTTCAGTAAATCTTTTGTAAATTGCTTTAAAATGAATTGCGCTGTCTGTCTGAAAAAGACGCGCTCGTGCAGTCAAAATTAATGGGAGTCTTCAGAACAGGCTTTCAGTCACCCTGACATAACAGTGTGTAAAGTAGCCTATAATGTGAATGACTTGTTATTTTATCAAGGATTTCTTTCTTTTTGCAAAAAATAAAGTACAATAGGCATTAATTAGTAGGCCAGGAGCATGTTGAAATTATGTGGCAAATTGCGTTTTTTATTACAATGATAAAATTGTAAAAGGACGTGACGAAGCTGAGGCAAGCCAGGCAATAGGCCTATAGGCCCGACGGTAATTGTAAAGCAATTTACAAAAGATTCACTGAACAAAAATGCTGATGTGGTACATGAAAATGTAGCTAAAAATGTGGAGAATGCAATGCAATCAAGCATTTTGGACGATATATTTTCACAAGCTGGCAGAAAAGGCAACAGGCCGATGTGCGTTTTATTTGGAGACTGTTTTGCGAGACAGAGACTGAGTTTGCTGCTGATATTCTGGGGATAGACTACAACATAGCCAATGTACGACTTTAGCCTTTTAATATATTTGCTGCATTGGATCAGTCTTCCTAGAACAGGCAAGGGCTTTCTAGCCTCACGTCAGCAGCGCTGCATCATCCATATAGCCTATATATATATATAGGGGAGAACCGGCACAATTGTAACACTTTTTTATTTTTCCAATTCAAACTCGATTTACACAAAGACGATAGACTTGAGAGTTGTGAAATTTGACCAGAACAGAGTCGTACATGTCTACTCCATGAAAGTTGAAACAGAATTTAAAAAGATGTTATAGTTTGTCAATAATTTAACTTAACAGCCATAAAAAAGTGCGGTACAGTTGTAACAGTAGCGTCATGAATGTAACAGTGCTAAAATCGTGAATCCTATAACATATTTTAACACAAAACAGTGCTGGGTTAAACAAAGAGCATCTGTTTTCATATAAAATCAAGAAAAAAAGTCCAAATGTATGACTGTTAAAGCTAATTTATTGCATTATTGATTAGCCATTGCAGACCATATTACGGTGTTATAGCTCACAATAACCTTTAAATATGCTTATTTTGGCCATATCCACTTGATAAAACCAGTAAATATAGTTGATAAACTGCTTATTTATTACATGTCTGAAGCATTTGGTCCAACAGTGATATTTCAAGTTGCTGTGTTAACTTTAATTGGGTGATGGCGGCACAAAAATCATAATCCATTACTCGCAATGAGAATGTTCGTGCATTCGCGATAAAATCAGTTCATTTTGCCATAGAGACTGGTGTTACAACTGACCCGCACAGGTCATGTTTTTATTTTCATTTAATTGCATGTGCTGTGACTACATAAATCAAATAGGACTCATGTTAACTTGAAACAGAGGGACTGAAGATATGAATGACATGTGATTGAAGTCCACACGCTCAAATTTCACAAAGCAAACTTAAACAAACAGTTGCGGTTAAAAATAAATAAAAAATCGCGATGCTTGAATTTTGCACCTTTTTGCTTAATATCTCTGGTCGTATTTATAGTAGACCATTCATATTTGGATGGCTGTAAGATTATACATAATTACATGATATGTGTCTGTTTACGTTTCCGTAGCTACACCATATCTTGAGAATAAAACACTGTTACATTTGTACCGCTGTTACAATTGTACCAGTTCTCCCCTACATTAAAACAACCAGCGGATGGTGGGCGGGTGCCGTTTCGAAAATTGGTCAAAAAACTTTGGTGTTGATGGATGGCTGATGGATGATAAGTTTTGCTATGCAGTTATGGTTGAAATAATAGCCCATCAGCGCATCTCTAGTGTGTGTGCCTCTCTCTCGCTCAGAGGGGAGGGAGAGGCTGAGGGTCGATCCAGCATGGATTCTAAACTCTGTGGTGGATAGGATCTACAATTAGGTGTTAACAATACTACTACGCTAGGTCGAAGTACTCCCAAGTGCTATTGCGCCACACATTGTAGTTCTCCGGTTTATTCGCTTGGAAAATCGCCACGTTTCACGTTGCGTGGCCGTAGCATTTCTATCAACTACTCGTGCAACTGTATTTAAGTCGGTAAAACGTGGATGTTTTTGATTACTTCTACGCTTAGTTGCCGTCAAAGCCCGCTAGCATAGCAACATGCTAACACAGTCCAGCCGCGCACCAGAGCGTTTGAGTGCACGTACAGACACGGGAGAGGTATGACTCAACTCGTGAAAGTTAAGGTAAGAACATATATTACTACTGACATTGGGTGGCGTGTTCCTTTAATACTTCAAAATAACATTGTGTGTGTGTGTGTGTGTGTGTGTCTTTACCTGGTGAGTGAACTCTCTTGCGAGCTTGGACGTGGCACACATTTGGAATATTCCAGAATGCACTCAGTGTTCTTACTGCAGCAATCCTCACAACACACCACCTGCAAACAGAGGGAGACTAAGATTAATATGTTGCAAAACACACAGAACATGAAAAGACCATCACTGAAGCACTACTACACTCACATGCATCTTAACACATGCCTCAGAGCAAGCCAGGTACATCAAACAAGGGGCAAATAAGGGCTATGAAATGAAGAACATGTAGCCTAACACTACCCTTCACAAACTAAAGATCCCTTTACTTGTAGGCATGATATTGAGGTGCCACCCACCCATCACATCCATTAAATGACAGGTCTGTTAATAAACATGGCTATATTAAACTGCAGTTCCTTAAATTAGTGGGTAGATAACTGATATATATATATATATATATATATATATATATATATATATATATATATATATATATATATATATATATATATATATTACTTAATTCATACAGGACCTCTTTGCAGTTATAGCAACACTATATTATGTATCAACACTAGCACTACATGTGTTTAAATACAGTGACCTAATGTTACCTATGTCCCATGGAAGTTCGCAAGGTAGAGCTAACGTTAACCGTTATTAATTCTAATGTTAACAACTTTCATCTGTGTCTGCTAGCCTGCATGGTAACAGCCATTTTAAATGTAGCTAACGTTACTTTAAATGTATAGCTAACTTACTTGCGCCTGATATTTCATTCTAAAACTAACAAACAGACAAACAGGCAAACAAACAGATATTCCACATAATAGTGAAGTTAGTCTGCTACTGGAAAAGTTAACATTAACAGCTAACATCGCTAGCGTTAGCTCACTAGCTAATTCTAAACATGATTAACATTCCATTATGAAAACAATATATTTCGAATAAATTCACGTTTTTAATTGGCATACAAAAGTACTGTAATTCTTACCTGCGATATGATGACGGCAGAGTTTGTACAGCTTACACATTCAGTCAGAGGCATGACAGAAAAGTGATGGTTGATTGTTGAAGTCACTGGTGACTGCAGTTGAAAAGGAGCAAACTCAGCGAAGATTCTAGAGTAGGGGTGGGCGGATCGATCTAAATATCGATAGTATCGATGCCAACACTGGTATTGGTATTTGATCGATACAACTGTAATTGAATCAATATTTTAATTTAAATATCTCTCCTCTACGTTCACTAGTTGCGTGTCTTCCACCTCTACAATCCTGAGCGAACGCTGCTTTCACATCTTGCCCACTTTGCTCCTCCTCCCCCTCCTGCTGCTCTGCTGTGATTTGTTGTTGTGTCGTCATGTATGGAGTCAAAATAGGGTCTTTAATATTGAGAGCTTGTGAAAAGATGTTCACATGTGTAATAAAGTTTTGCAGCTGTGCAAAAGGAGTTCTGCATGTGAAAAGAAATGTCGTACCTGTAGAAATATTTTGTACATGTGTGAAAAAATTATGTACCTGTAGAAATATTACGTACTTGTGTGAAAGAAATGTGTATCTGTAGAAATGTTTTGTACATATGTGGGGGGAAAATGCGGATCTGTAAAAATATTTTGTACACGTGTGGAAAAAATATGTACCTGCACAAATACTTTGTACGTGTGTGAATCTCCTACGCGATGCTTTCCTGCGCAACACTGAAAGTACGAAACTGAGATACAAGCTTACGGACTTTTGACCCTAATTTTACTGCCTTTCTGAAGAGCCAATCAACACATTGCTTACTGCCAACCAATCAGCGTTCCCCACCGACCACCCAGATTTTGCCGCTAACCCACAGATCTAGATTAGTTATTAAAACTGGTGGTAACAGCAAGGGCAGATAGGTCGTAACATTACTGTAAATGAACACCCATAAGTATTTCTGGACTAAAATATTGCAAAGCGATTTGGTTACTTTATTTGTCATGCTTTTATCAGTTGTAACATAGTCAAAACGTTAAGAATATCATACCAGAACATGAAATAATAACTGTATGATAGCTGCCATAGCTATCCTAGCTGACGTTTATCGTAGCTCATAGTGCTAGGGCTAATGTAACTCGTCAGTTTTTTACGTTGCCCAGCGAATAAGTAGGCTTAATTCTTACATGTCTTAAGTTAAAGAATTGAAAGAAATAGGAAATAAAGAAAACGCTTGAACGGGTTTATCCATTTACATTCAGATCTTGCCATAGACTTTGCCTAAGCTTGCTTGCTTGGTAGTCTACCGTCCTGTTCAGTCTATGGTTGCTATAGCAACCGCTGCTGTGCTTCATAAACTGACGAGATAACCGTGTGGTTAAAATACTCCCCAAACACAAAGAAAACAAAACTATGTAAGAAAATGGGATGTTGTATTCCAAACAACAAACCAACAGTCCTGGAAGGGCATTACTATAATCTTACTCACTATAATCTCCTAGCTGTGGATGTCCCATTACAACCCATTCATTTGATTCGTCTTTTTGCCGTTCACTAGGCTATTATTATAGGCTTGCAAAGGGTGATAAAATCTGTTTAGCACCAAAATCTAGGTGGTCGGTGGGGAACGCTGATTGGTTGGCAGTAAGCAATGTGTTGATTGGCTCTTCAGAAAGGCAGTAAAATTAGGGTCAAAAGTCCGTAAGCTTGTATCTCAGTTTCACACTCGTACTTCAGTGTTGCGCAGGAAAGCATCGCGTAGGAGATTCACACACGTACAAAGTATTTGTGCAGGTACATATTTTTTCCACACGTGTACAAAATATTTTTACAGATCCGCATTTTCCCCCCACATATGTACAAAATATTTCTACAGGTACGAAATTTCTTTTCACATGCAGAACTCCTTTTGCACAGCTGCAAAACTTTATTACACATGTGAACATCTTTTCACAAGCTCTCAATATTAAAGACCCTATTTTGACTCCATAGTATAGTCACGTGACTCACTGACACAACGCGCAGAGGAGCAGTGAGGCTGAATGAGAGATCAGGATGGCCGAGAGGAAAATAAGTTTTGTGTGGAGCTATTTTACGGCACTAATGATAGTACTGCAACTTGAGATACGTGTAAAAAGAGCATTCGATACTGTGGCAACACTGCAACCTATACAAACACTTAAAAACACATGTCAAGGAAAATGCTGAGCTACAAAAACGAAGAAATGAGGAGGGAAATCCATCCACTTCCAGACCCCCGGCACAGAGACAGAGTTCGTTGGGAGAGTCATTTCAGAGAGGCAGAGAATACCCAGGTAGCTTGTAAGAGTAGGCTAATATTATGTTAGCATGTCATATCCTGTCTTCAGTTAGTGTGATTGCTCAAGAATAAGACATCGCGAAGCTGAGAGCAACCTGACGAACTTTAATTCTTACATTTAGACCTGGGCTGTATTCACTTATTCTGCGCGCCCCCTCTAACATTAGATTACATTTGTGCAACTTGTGCACTTGTTATTTAGGCCTACTACAGCCTAACGGTGTGCTAATATAATGTCCATTGTCTAGCATGGCAAAAACCTTTGAGCTGTTGTCTAAGATAACAACTGGCTCGTCCATATGCTTGCATATAGGCTATCATGCACTCCTGATTGCTTCCATCTAGTCAAGCATGTCCATCATTACCGCATATTGATAAACTAGAAAATAAACATGAATGTTGTTGAGCAATCACACATTTTGTTGTAGGCCTAGTATAGATCAGACGTTCAAATAATATATGCAGCCCATTGAAACGTGTTATCTAAACATAGTATTTTTTGCTCATGTGACCTGCTATATTTAGGCTAAATTAAAACCAGAAAAAAGGGAGATTTTTGTTATTCGTTATTTATTTATTTTTTAAAAAGGCTGTACAATTTGGTTTGCATTTATTCTACAGTGCTTAATAACTAATAATTCTGTGCACTTCAATACATTAATAAAAACATATTGCCTAAAGAATTGATCATTCATTCACCTCAGAAATAATGACATCCTGCTCTCCCCTACACAAAAGTATTTAGTGAAAAAAGTAGTGAAAAAAGTATCGTATTGGTATCGGTATCGGCAATACGGACCCTATATGTATTTGGTATCGGATCGATACCAAATTTTGCAGTATCGCCCACCACTATTCTAGAGTGCTGCGCGAATTTGAATTTGATCAGGGGTGGGGGATGGGAATTGCTGTGTGTGCGCATGCGCTTATCAAGCGGTGATAAGCATCCGTTAAAAACAATCATGAAAATGATTACTGTTGGCATTTTAGTCTGTTATATTACCAGACTGGTTGGTAGAAGTGTCAAAACAATAGGAACATTAGCCTACTGGGCTATTATTACTACTATTAAGATTATTAACATTATTGGTTCTCATATGGTGGTCAATTCAATGACGTCAATTCCATATCATTTTGACGGCCTTTTTCCTATGCCTTTTTTCTTGATATCAAATCAACGTTGATTTAACATCAATCATATTGACCCAATTTATAGACCAGTGACTACATGTTAGATTGATCCCTTGTTGGACGTCTTTACAACCACAAGCAAGCCATAGCTTGTAATGCTAAAATAGTATGAAATTATAGATGCTCAACATGGTGGTCAAAACCTTGACTAATTCTTGACATCAAATTGACATCACGGTGCCCGCTGGGATATTCACCAGCGGAAAGTTGAATTCGGTATTTTGCACTTCAGACCCATTGTCTGACACTGTATTGGTGCAGTGGGCCCTGGGTTCCTCCTGGTGCATAACAATGGCTGGACACATGTATAGCGAGAATGTGCAGGCAGTTCCTGGAGGATGATGGCATTGATACCATTGACTGTCCCCCCACACTCCCCTGACTTAAATCCGATTGAACACCTCTGGGACATTATATTTTGGTCCATCCAACACCGCCAGGTTGCAACACCGACTGTCAAGGAGCTCAGTGATGGCCATGTCCACATCTGGGATCAGATACCCCAGGACACCATCTGCTGTTTCATTAAGAGCATGCCCCAATGCCATCAAGCATGTCGGGGCCATACAAACTACGGAGTACCATCATGAGTTGCTGCGCTGAAATTCAAGCAAAATGGACTAGCTTGCCACATCATTTTTTCCACTTAGATTTTCGGGGGGTCTTTTAATTCAGTCCTGTGGATTGATCATTTTCATTCCCAAATAACGAAGTGGCATCCTTTTGTTCCTAACATATTACCCAGACCATATCAGTTTGAATCCTACCTCACAGGATGCTCGTTTAACGTATCATGGCTTGGAGAGCTGTCCGCACCTCACCAGGGGTCTCCCAGGGCTCAGTACTGGGCCCCCTTCTCTTTGCTATCCACACCACTTCTTTGGGACAGATTATTCATTCACACAGCTTCTCATACCACTGTTATGCAGATGACACACAGCTTTATCTGTTCTTTCCACCTGATGACCCCTTGGTCTCGGCACGGACCTCGGATAGCCTCTCAGACATATCTACATGGATGAAGGCACACCACCTCCTGCTAAACCACTCATAAACCAAACTGCTGGTCTTCCCAGCTAAACCTACTGCTCCCACCTACTCGAATGCCCTCATACAGGCATATATGCTACCCCCCGAACATTGCGCTCTTCAGACAAACATCGTCTAGCTCTGCCACCTCAGGTCAATCCAAACTTTGTTCATCTGTTATTCCTCGTTGGTAGAACGCGCTACTAGTTCCTACTAGAGCTGAAGTCAAAAAACTCCTGAAGACCCAGCTTTTCAGAGAATATCTCCTCTCGTAGCACTACTTACAACTAGCTAATTCTAGCACTTACCACCTGACTTGACTGTATAAAAACAGCACTCACTGATGCACTTTTCTCTATTGTACTCTACCTTTTTGAATTGTTTTAAATTATTCTAGAATTGTTGAGAGAATTGTTTTAAAAGCGTTAAACTGTTTACCAGGTTGTAAGTCGCTTTGGCTAAAAATGCGTCAGCCAAATGTACAGTAATGTAGATATCCAGCATGATGTTTTTTCCCCATTGAGATCTGATGTGTTTTATTTTTTAAAGTGTATAATTTTTTTGAGAAGAAGGTAGAATAAGAATGTATTGATGATGTAGGTAGTTACTTCAATTAACCAAGATATAGAATAATTGGCTTATTTTCTTACACATAGTGGCCATATTGGAATCTTACCAGATTATACTTGATGCCTCGTATATGATTGAGGTTGTCATGTGATAAAATGACTGTTTGAACTTTGAAACTTTGAAATTGTTTTTGAATGATATTTCTATCATGAATAACAATAGAGATGGTCTATATTTTCACATTTGTTATCCGCCATATCGGATTTCAAAATGGCCAACATCAAGTTTGTTTGGAAATCATGTCAATAGCTTCCTTGACCCTAAAAATTGAGTGTTAAACTTAAAAGACTTTTTTTATCTTGTTTAATTTTGAAGTTGTAGCAACAATTCTATTAAGAATGATAGCCATATTTGAATTCAAGGTGGCAGCCACAAGGGGGCGCTATGTGTTGGGGTCCATTTCAATTTTTGATCACTAGGGGTAGTAGTATAACTGTGCCAAGTTTCATGCTTTCTGCAAAAACTGAACGATTCCGGTGCTTAGCCGCTGTACTAAGATGTTTTTGTTTATTTATAAATAAATAAATAAATAAATAAAATTATGCTGATACCTTTTGCTTTTCCCAAATACAATGTAGCCTACAGGTGTAAGTGACCTTTCATCAATCCAGTGAACTGCCCTACTTGTGATTGTTTAGAGATTTTAAAGGTTTTATAACAATGCTACATCTTCTTTGGCTATTCTACAATCTATTCACCTTTTCAGCACCAGTAGGCTACTTTCTGTGCAGCCGCACACACACACTCAGGCATGCCAAACAAGCATACACAAAAGTTTCAAGAGTGGGGAGTGGAGTAAAATATGGAGACAAATTGAAGTGTGATTTATTTTCGCGGAACGGATGTACAGGACTGAGCGGCGGTCATATTTTGTACCGCTATGCGGTACATCTAGTTGTTAGTAGTATTAGTAGTGTCATTGTCAGTTCATAAACATTCTCTTAAAGTGCAACAGGTCTAATGAAAACACAACCTCTTTAAAATATTGAAATACATTTATAAACATGCTATAATGGAGTGTAGCAAGGTCTATGGACGTGAGGTTCTGTCTTGCTAGTCTGACCATATTGACACTTCAAAATCCTGAGACATTTACAGAAACACTTCATTCTGGTCCAATGACATTCAAATGTCTTTCTTTCATCCTCAGGTAGGGCTACCTACTGTACATGGCATCTAGACACAGATATTGAGATCTGCTCACAGCAGTGGCGATTGCTGCTCTTTGGAACAGGGGAAGCTCTGGTAAAAATGGTAAATTATTAAATTAATATTATTAAGGTGCTATATTGTTCTTTGAGGGCAAAAAGTATCCCAAACAGTAGGCTATAGAGTTGGCATGGCAGACATGGCATGTAGCCTACACAGGCTACCTAATTTAGCCTAAATACACAACTGGAACAAAAGCAAGTCACAAACTCTGTAACTCCACATTACGGATTTTATTTACAGTATGCTATTTACAAAGACAAATAGAAACCGACTGTATTGCTCCCAAATTATGAGAATTTGAGCTGTAACTTGCCTTGTCTCTCGGCTTCACCTGCCAACACTAACGTTAACGCATCCCTGCCTTGAACTTGAACCACTTCCTGTCAGATCGCGACATATGCTGTCAATCAAAAAGAGTCCAGCCTCTATAACGGTTCCTCCAATCATCATACAGAAGCTCGGCGTCCGGGCCATCCCACTGTCCCATTCACTCCCAGAGACGCCGGGCTTCCCTGGAAATGACGATTTTGTGGCGCTTGTCCAATAAACGTGTAGCTTTTCTGCACTGAAATCAGCCCACTCTGTAGTGCCATTGAAAGCCAGTGAAGCCGAGCGTCTATGGGTTTTTTGCATGTTTTTTTGATAGATCGTGTTGTTACAGCAATGTATTACGGGTGCGAAATCACGATAAATGACCGGCAAAACCTTATTGCTGAACAAACTAGCCATGAAGTTGAACATTTTTTCAGCATGTTCTAGTTGGAATAGTAGGCTAGAAGCTAATGTAATAGTGTTATTTGATGCGATTTTCCGTGATATTTTAGAGGAGGCTGAGCTTCCCCTGTAGTCTTAGAGCAATCGCCTCTGGCTCACAGTACTCTAAGGTATGACTAGTCCATTAGCCAAGTCAAGTCACTTTTATTTATATAGCGCAATTTTGTATGCACAGAGTCTATAGAAATGTATTATACAGTACGTATGTATTATTAGCTACATTAGGAGTATCAGAGACAGCAAGCTTAAACCTACAGCCACAGTTACCCTAAAATTGTCACCAGACTTGTATCAGGTTGTGTGAATAGAAATAGACTCATATATTGTTTTTATCATTATTCTTTATTTGTACGTAATGTACATTTTGGTATTATTATACTAGCTTACATGTAAACTAGGCTATTGTGAAAAACATTTTGAGATTTACTTTTTTCCAGGAAAGCAAAAGAGGATACATTAGGTTAGTTAGTCATTTGATTATTGTGTTGTTGGTAAAATAGAATTGGTATATACCGGTACATCAACAATAAAGAAGATACAATTGTGATCTCTTGTGCTGAATGGTTTTGGTCATTTTCTGCCTAAACTGTGACAGAGTTGAGAGTCAAGTCTCCATCAACCTCCAACATATCGATCTCCTTAAGGTTGCTGTGGCGATGCCTGAAGGTGTGCACTTGATTGCCATTCACCATAACATTGTAAGTTTGAGGACTGCATACAATAGTCAGCTGAAACACAAAATCCAACATCATATTGAGTGAGATGATGAAAATATCATATAACTGAATGTAGCAATTCAGCATACTGTAGGCTACTATATTTATCATCACATGACATTGAAAATGGTATACCAACAACTGCATTGATAATACTACACCATAAGATATTGTATAGATTTCAGGTTTGATTACTGCTCTGCTTAACATTTTGTGTTGCATCTACAGTCAGCACAACTCACGTTGTGAATAATTTGCATTTCTGATCATTTATTAATAAGTATTTCCTCTAAGGATTAACAGAGGCTCAACAAAGGTTGTTCTAATTATTACCATGAACTGCTGGCCGCGGTGAAAGGGCATTCCACCTCCACGCTCCTCACTACCCCACTTCTCGTGCATATGGCTGTTACGCACCACTGTGTTCTCGTCAAAGCGCGGGTTGTAGTGGAGTGCTATACCAGTCCTGTGGCGCAGGTTCACAGCTATTCTGAAAGGGCAAAGGTCAGCAGCATTAGAGGAAAGTTAGAGGCACCTGTGAATGTGCTCCCATTGCATTGCATTTATTGCTGTCTTCTGCATCCAGTGGTAACTGAGCATTTGGAAATTACAGTTCTCTGTATGTGTTGCCAAGAGATATTTCGTTAGTTCTGGGTTGTACAGTTACTGCCTGTGATTGGTACGGAGCCCCTAAGGGGACATGAGCAAAAAAATCTAAAAAGTCAACATTATATTAGCCTACTATATAATACTGCATAATATAATGTTGACTTACAAACAAAGTCTTTATAGACTAATAAAGCCCATTGCTCTCCCATGTAGAACCTACAAAGCATCAATAGCCTACTTTTCATGTGCTCACGCGGAACTTTCAGGTGCTCACATAAACCTTTTCATGTGCGCACATGAAGGTTTCGTGTGAGCACATGAAAGTTTCGAGTGATCACATGAAGGTTTCACGTGAGCACATGAAAGTTTCGAGTGAGTACATGAAAGTTTTGCGTGAGCACATGAAACTAAACTTTAGATTTGTTTTGCTCATGTCCCCTTAGGGGCTCCGTAGATTGGCCAGTGTGGTGGGTCGGCAATATTTTTTTGGGATCTTAGTGTCAAATCAGATGTATGAGAAGCGCACACAAACAACAACGTTTCTTTTCTGAGTGACGCGTTCATGAATCAAACCTTGGCCTACTCAACAGAAGTCTCAGAAGCCCGACTCAGACAAACTGTATGTTAATGTAGCCTACGTTGTGGCCTACCTGGCCATGTTTACACTATTCTGGATTTGTTAGTGTCTAACCTTTTGGCAGCGCCGTTGATCACACCTTGGATTGTTATAGTCCTTCCAGGGTAGAGTCCACCATTTATGACGCTTTTGTATGGCACTGTCTTTTATAAGGAGAGATCACAAGACTATTCAGCCATAAAGTAACAGGTTTGCACATTAAAGTCATCACCAAATGGAATTTAGAAATATAGGTCATGTGAGATATAAATATTCTTACATAGACTACTGGTGGCGGATATGGAGAAGGAACCTGAGGATGAGAAAAGCACAACATGAACGGCAACATAAGACGAATGGAGACAAATGAAAATAGAGACAGAGTCAGACCCTACGGACCAAAACGGGTGATAAACATCTGTCATTTCTCATTACTACAGTGTATATTCTTACCCTGACCCTGACCCCTTGCCACAACACACCCACGCAGCAACTGAAAAATACTGTAAGAAGTCATAAACCTATAGAAGTAACAGGCCAACAACAGGTGATGCACATAAACATCACATGTTTTTATTATTTTATTTATACATATATACATATTTCCCCTCTTCTTTTCTCACTATTTTTATTCTTGTTTTAATTTGCCTTTTGTATATTTGTATTGTTCTTGTTTTGTTATTTTGATTTTTGTTGTTGTATGTTTTGTAACTCAGGGCATTGCTGTAAAAGAGCTTGATGCTCAGTCAATTTCTCCCTGAATAAAAAATGCTTGATGTTGATGATGATGTTTGTCTTGTCTTTATTTTTTATTAATGTCAATGTCTGTTAGTTAACGTCTGTTTTGATGTTCCTTTTTATCCATTATTACCCATTTTTATGTTTTTGCTTATATTTTGTTTGCTGTCTTCTGTATGTGTATCTGTATTAAAAAAAACTGTAAGAATATCTTGTGTCATCATCATTCTAATATTGTTATGATTAGAGTGCTACTACAGAATATCACTTTGTATGCTACTCATACAAATTGAATTGAATAACTTGTGATTGGTTTAACAACACACAACACTTACAGGATATCCAGCTGGGACGCCAGGAACAGCATACTGTGGCTGCAACAACAGTCAGTTTTTAAGTTACATGCTTACAAAAAGTATCAGTGTAATCAATGCAAAAGTACATACAACACACACACACAGGATATCCATGCGGCGGGAAAGCACACTGTGGCTGCAATGAAATGATGTTATTACAAGCTGACCAAACTAAAGAGAAGCTCCACAAGCTTTTTGTTGGTTTCGGGCTGTATTTTGGGCACCAGCGCATGGCGTAATACTCGTTATACACCCGCGGAAAGTTTAATTTGGTATTTTGCACGTTTACTTTTTAAGCATTGCGCCCAGGGGTGTGGCAATTAACAACCTAGGGAGGGGCCTGGCGCGTTGTCTAAAAATCGCTATCATACACCACCTAAACCTGGTCAGAAGTCAAGGGCGAGTTGTTCATATGCTATTTTAAGAGCGCATGTCAACAGTCATATTGGCAGGTGCACGCACCATCCTTCTATCATTCATGAACGCACACCAGCGCACGTCCATGCAAAGCATTACAAATTGCACGATTACAATGGGAAACATAATTAGAATAAAGATATTACAAAATACTGTACATCTCATGATGAGTAGTTATTCACCATCATTTGCAAACTGGTAATGACGGTTAAAAGTGATTAGGGGAGAGGCGAGAGACACGTATGGAGCACAGCTGAAGACGCACTGTCACGAGATATAAGCAACTCCTCTGCAGGATAAATGTTGTTTTATTCAATCATTTGAGCAACATACAAGGATACAAGGATACAAGGAAGTTTATTGTCACATGCATATAGTTACTGGAAGTAAGAAATGCAGTGAAATTATGTCTGGTGTCAGCCTATTTGTGCATTAATGGGGGGGGGGTGGGGGGGGGGGTAAAAAGTGCAGTAGAAAAGGGGTTTAGTAGATTAAGTGGCAAGGGCTGCATAAAAAAGGTGGGGGAGGATTGGGATTGGGTGGGGGGCACCAACAAGGAGCACCCAAGAGCAACAGGGGCAAGGAAAAACTCCCTTACCAAGGAAGAAACCTTGGGCAGATCCACGGCTCAAGGGGCTAACCCAACTGCCAGGGGTGTGTTGGGGGGATGACAGGGGAGTGGAGCAGTGACTGTGTGTGTGTGTGCGTAGTGTGTGTGTGTGGGCAGTGTGCTGTAAGTATGTTGGGGATGTGTGTTGGAGAAGCTTCCTGATGAAATAATGTGCTGTGTATGTGGGGGGGGGGGGGGGCAGGGACTTACTATTGCAAGCAGAGTACTGTATGTATGATGTATGTGAGTGATGACAGTGAAGATGTGTGTGTGGGCGGGAGGGGAGTGGAGCAGTGACTGTGTGTGTGTGTGTAGTGTGTGTGTGGGTAGGTGGGGGCAGTGTGCTGTAAGTATGTAGAGGATGTGTGTTGGAGAAGATCCTGAAGACAATGTGCTGTGTATGTAGGGGGGGGGGCAGTGTGCAGCAAGTATGTAGAGGAGGCTTACTGTAGCAAGCAGTGTGCTGTATGTATGTGGAGTGATGACAGTGATGATGTAAGTGTGTGTGTTGGGGGTGGGGTGGGGGGTGGGGCAGAAAGGCTAGGCAATCAAGGACATGGGTAGACGAGTAAACTCGACCGTGGCGCCTAGAGGTTTAAGAGCGCATGTCAACAGTCATATTGGCAGGTGCACGCACCATCCTTCTATCATTCATGAACGCACACCAGCGCACGTCCATGCAAAGCATTACAAATTGCACGATTACAATGGGAAACATAAATAGAATAAAGATATTACAAAATACTGTACATCTCATGATGAGTAGTTATTCACCATCATTTGCAAACTGGTAATGACCATTAGGGTAAGTGTTGCTTTTTCCAGCCTATGTTTTCGGTGGTAACCCATTGTCAGTCAATAGTGAAAGTAACTGCATATAACTTGTCGTTGACTGCCTCCTTGGTGAAGTTAGTTTCACTTTGCCAATGAGTTCAAATAATAGACGAGTACAAATGCGTGAAGGCTATGCTAGGTTTTAGTAAAGCATGGTTTAAGAATGACTATTCCATACGGTCTCTCGCAAGCAGCCTCCTTCAAATGCGCTGTTGAATGCCAAAATACCGATGCATTTATTTGACATATTGCGCGTTGTGCCGTTAAAGGGAATGACAGATGTCATTCTCATTGGTTTAAAATTATGTTACGCCCCAAACACACCCATATGACTGATTAAAAGACCTAGGAATACCTTGTTACGCCATGCGCTCCACTTTTGATAACGAAACCCCTCCCAATGTGAACTGGACATTCTACTAAATTTGAATAGACTTTTGGCGAGTGACGATGCACTTTAGAATTTCATGATAGGGCCCTTCATAACAGAACAGATTACTTACAGGGTATGCAGGCTGGGGGATGCAGGGCTGAAAAGGACAAATGTGAAATATGTATTTTTGGTTTTGGATTTGGAAGTCATGTTTCATATCATTCAGCAACAACACTAACCCTTCTAGCCTGATGACAAAAACCTGCATAATAACTGTAATGTTGATACTGTAACATGCTACTGTAACTTGGAACATTTTTAAATTCAGACAGGTTTGCTCACCTGAGGGCTCTGGAAAGCTATGGAACTGATCTCCACCATTCCATCCACACGGATTGTATCCACAGCAGCAAAATGGATGCGATGTCTGAACTCCATGAAGTGGCTACCATTAGTGGCAATCTGACATCAGAACAAAAGAAGCTGTGAATGTCTTTGTGTACAAAATAAAAAAAAAAAACATCCATCAAATATCATCTATTAAATCTGAATATCCGTCCATAGAATGGGGTAATGTTTGGATGGTTCCATAAACTTTACTGAAGATAGTTAATTTCCCAGTGTTTAAATGATATAGCCAGCAAGATTATAATTGTAACAAAAACCAAAACCACCAAGAATCTAGGACACTCACTAAATTGTATGCAATCCACTCTCCTAGTCTAGATGTATAGATCAGTGGTTCTCAAACTTTTCACGATGAGTAGGCTACCACCTCAGAAAATAATTGTCTGTACAAGTTACCACCATTATTACTGGCATTAAAATACAATGGTGCAGGCCAATTTCACATATTGTATATTGTACATACAGTTTTGCGTTGTTTGTTGCTGGCAAGTGCCATGGAAGCTTCACTAGTCACTTGTGTTGGGCTCATTGTCACCAATTTCAGTTTCTGCTCAACATATTCACCACACTTCTCTTTCTAATACATCCAGTTTGGAGCCATGATTGCATGAATGTTTTTGATCCATCACGTTTGCTTCCTTTTCCGTTGCTTGCCATCACAGCTTAGCTTGTCAACCATTTGCTATTGCTTGTAAAAGTCCTGGCAGGTAGCGATTTCATCAAAGATTTTTGGTATATCCAGTTTTTAATATTTTTTTCCGAATTGTTTACAACTTAGTGTTGTATATAATTGTAATAATTGTTGCAAACTAGTACTACGAACAAAATATTAGTGCATTCATGGATCTACATCCTTATGCATGCTTCCTGCCAGGACTTTTATGGGCTTTTCCCAAATCACGGAAGTAACGTCGATGCAGTGGTAGATAGCAGCAGAGAGTAGAATCCATCAGGCAAGTGTTATTTAAATAAACTCCTGGTGTACTTACAAAGTACTTACAGGTGTACAAAGTACTTACAGGTGTACTTTTCAATGCCTCGTTTTATGAGTACAGAACATAGGTGTCCTACTGTAGAAGTTTCGTACCATTCAGGGCATTATTAGTGGGGTAATTTACGAGATACTCTATAGGTTCCATAAGCGCCTGCAGAAAGTCATTAGTTTCTGACAGTGCTACTCGACCAGGGTTCGACCAAGGGAAAACGGGTTCTGGGAGGGTGTTTGGCTCGGGGTCATCGTGCAAAGGACCCTAGGGTGAAATTACTCCGAACCATCGCTTTAAGTGTAATAAGAGTGGTCACATAGCACGCTATTGTACATCAAACACCCGCCCACCTAGCCTCAGGTCTCCAATGCCAGAGGAGACTGATAATAAGTCAACACGGGTTGCAAAACCAATTGATAATTTGATAGGGTCCTGTCCTGTTTTATCAAAAAAGATGGCTAATGTAGATGTTCCATGTTTACTTGATACGGGATCAATGGTCACAACCATTGCTGAGAGTTTTTTTAAACAACACCCTTTGGGTCTTTGCAGTGGTGGGGTTTAATCTTGCGGGTGGTTAGGTCTCAAGGCTGCAAATGGGTTGGATATTCCTTATGTGGGATATGTGAACATTAATGTTACTGTATTTGATGTGTGTCTTCCTAACTCTGGGGAACTGGTTGTCAAAGATTCCATCTCTGCATTACAAGAGCAGAAGGTAAAAGTGCCAGGTGTTCTAGGCATGAATGTAATTAAAAATTGTTATTCTGCCTTGTTTGGGAATTTCAGGCCCCTCAAGTGTTATCGGCGACCCCGGCCTGGAAAAAAGCCCTCCGCTGTTGCCAAAAAACAGAAGCCATCTTGCAGTCCCTAAAAGCACATAAGGCGAGGGTGCAGGGTAAGCGTTCCGTTAAGATTACAGCTGGCACAGTCACTATGGTTCCTGTTACCTGACTGCAGGTTTCCACACACCCAGTTGAGTTCCTCTTGGAATCCTTAGGACCAGAGGAGAATCCCCTTCCCGAGGGATTGTTGTTGTCTACCTGTTTAGTGTATGCCGAGAAATGACTGGTGCATGCCCCCATCACTAATGTGGGTACTGGGGATGTATGGTTAACACCCCGCCGGGTTGTAGGGACAGTCGTCTGTTAATCCATTGACAAAATCAGGGCCACAGTTAGAACTTGGTCCCAAAGATACTTTTACGGCATATGTGTCTGTGCAGACAGTGGAGTACACAGCCCCAAGGGAAGGTCAGATGTCCTTTCTAGAGTTTTTAGGTCTTTCCATGTCAAAGAGGGAACAAGCACTAAGTCTCTTACACAATCAGTCTTTATTTTCTAAGCATGTTGGAGACCTGGGCTGTTCCAGCCTGGTGCAGCATGAAATTCCTTTAACTAATGAAGCCCCTGTGCGACAACCCTACCAGAGGATTCCCCCTTGTCAGTATGATGCAGTAAGGGCTTACATCCAACAGCTCCTAGACAGTAAGGTCATTAGGGAAAGCAGTAACCCATATGCATCCCCCATAGTACTGGTACAAAAGAAAGATGGCAGCCTTCGGATGTGTGTGGATGACAGGCACCTCAATGGCAAGATGAGGAGAGATGCGTATCCACTTCCAAGGATTGAAGAGTCCCTTGATGCCTTGACGAGAGCAAAGTGGTTTTCTACCATTGACCTAGCTAGTGGTTACAACCAAGTGGAGGTTGCCGAGAAAGATCGCGCCAAAACTGCTTTTTGTACCCCGTTCAGCCTCTTTGAGTTCATATGAATGCCTTTCGATCTTTTCTATGCGCCGGCAACCTTCCAGCGGTTAATGGAGCGCATGTTTGGGGATAAACGTTTTCAATCTGTATTTGGATGATGTCATTGTTTTTTCTAACACTGTCCAGGAACACCTGCAGCGGTTAGAGGAAGTTCCAGACTCAGGTCACGTGGTGTCAAAGGATGACGTGACCACAGATCCAGATAAAGTAGCTGTAGTGCGGGAATGGCGGCGACCTGAACATCTGGCAGAACTCCGAGCTTTCCTTGGATTCGCTAGCTACTACCGTAGATTTGTGGAAGGCTTTGCAAAATTAGCGGCACTTTTCCATGCCCTAGTGGCCAGACTGTGCAGCACCCGTCGAAGGGGTAAGACACCTCATCTTTCTCTGGATGGCTTGTGGGATGGGATTTCCAAGCCCTGAAAGAGAGATTTGTAACTACACCTGTTTTAGCCTATACAAACTTTCAGAAGCCATTTGTGCTGGAAATAGATACCAGCTTTCATGGGCTTGGAGTGGTCCTCTCTCAAGAGCAGGAGGGTAAGTTGCGCCCAATTGCTTTTGCAAGTCGTTGTTTGAGGAAAGGGGAAAGAAATATGGACAATTACAGTTCAATGAAGTTAGAATGTCTTGCCTTGAAATGGGCCGTCTGTGAGAAGTTCAGGGAATATTTGCTGGGCAATTCCTTCACTGTGTACACAGATAATAACCCCTTGTGTCACTTGCAAACTTCTAAAGTTGCCGCACTGAAGCAGAGATGGTTGTCACAACTGCCCTCTTTCAACTTAAAATATCAATACCATAAAATATCGTCCTGGACGTATCAATGGAAATGCTGATGGTCTGTCACAGCAAGTCATTGCAAAGACTTTTCCCGGGACTGAGGTTCCACCGTGCCTAAGGGAAGGATGGATGCGGCCCCCACAAAAATGGGGGTGATGGGGGCAGAAATATTGGCTTTTCCAGAGTGTTCACAGACAGATTTAGCTTTGTTGCAGGCCCTGGACCCCATCATTGGCCCCATCTGTACCGTGTGGAAGGAGGGCCATCCACCAAGCCCTAGATATTTGGATAGAGCGGGTCGAGCGGTGAGAGAGCTTGCCTGGCCTGTATCGGCTAATCTACACTCAAGATGGTCATCAGGAGGTGGCTCAGTTGTTACCTCAGTGTCTCCAGAAGGTGGTGATATCCAGCCTGCATGATGCACATGGCCATCAGGGGGTTGATAGAACTGCGGAGCTGGTGAAGAGTCGCTGTTATTGGCCAGGTATGTGGAAGGATGTGGAGAGGTGGTGCAAGGAGTGCAGACGGTGTATCCTGGCCAAGGCTGTCCAGCTTAAAATAAGGACCTACCTTGGGACACTACAAGCTATGAGACCCCATGAAATCAGCAAGTGATGGTAAACATACTGGTGCTCACTGATGTCTTCTCCAAGTTTACACAGGCAATTCCCACTCGAGACCAAAAGGCCTGCACTGTTGCGGATGTTCTTGTGCGCTATTGGTTTAGTGTGTATGGGGCACCCTGTCGACTGCATTTGGACGAGGGCAGACATTTTGAAAGCAGCCTGATACAGCAATTCTGTCAAACCTATGGAGTGGGGAAAAGCCGCACCACTGCCTATCATCCTCAGGGAAATGGGCAGTGTGAGCGGTTTAATAGGACATTGCATGATCTTCTCTGTACCCTCCCCCCAGAGAAGAAAAGGCCCCAGTATCTTCCGCATTTAGTGTATGCCTATAACACTACTGTGCATCAATCAACCGGTATAACACCATATTTTTGTGAGCCAAGAGTCATTTTTAGTCCCGCTCCCGCCTGCATCTGTAACATGATGTCCCGCTCCCGCCCGCTAAAGCCCGCATGCAGAAGGGATAGCCTATTCAGTTTTTCTTTCTGTCTCACGAAAGGAGCACACGAAAGGAGCACACACACCTCCACACAGACTCCAGATGTCAGTTTCTTGGTTCTGAATGTAGGCTAACAACTGAAGTAGGCCTAGTCTGGTGCCCTCTTCCTCTGTCATGCTTTTGATTTCGAGTTTTGACAATGAGCAGCAGGAACAAATTGAACCCACGTAAACGACAATATAGGCTATAGGCCTGCTATCTGTCAGTTATGCTTAAACCCCGTTTTTTAATGCTGCCTAACAGAACATCCAGCTGAACTATAGTTATGAACACTACTTTAATCGTTTCCATATTTAATTTTACGCACATATTTAATTTGCGGGAGTGCAGTGAATCATCGGTTTGTCCCGCACCCGCGAATGCACCTCTCTCATCCCGCCCGCTCCCGCAAAGAGCTTTCAAAAGTTGTCCCGCACCGCACTCTTTTGCGTCGGGACCCGCCGGTCCCGTGGGTCTACCGCGGGAGTGCAGACCTCTAAGGTGAAGCACACACTAATCCTGACGCAGTGAGCTGCCTGCTACCGCGGCACTCGGGGAGCAGTGAGGGGTTAGGTGCCTTGCTCAAGGGCACTTCAGCTGTTCCTACTGGTCGGGGTTCCAACCGGCAACCCTCCGGTTACAAGTCCGAAGCCCTAACCAGTAGGCCACGGCTGCCCACGTGACGTGGGTAATGATCGCCACTAGAGGGGTGTATGCTCTCCTTAAAGCAACACCAAAGAGTTTTTTGTACCTTAAAATAATGTTTCCAAAATCGTTTCTGTAGTTCGATGGAATGATACATAAGAAACTAAAAATTTGACTTGCGTATGATGTCGCAATACATTGTACTTTCATAAATCATGCAACATATTCTACCTTGTCTGTGGACATTGTTATTTGCAAAGCCGGTGCTGGATAAACAAATAGCGTGCGTGTGACAGAGGGAAAGTTCTTTGGTGTTGCTTTAAGATAGCTCTTCCCTATATGAGGAGGGATGGGAGGGAATGATCAGTGCCACTGATTGTCAGCACCTGTGTGCTGCTGCTCCTCAGACCAAGTATGCAACCAGCCGAAGGAGGTTGCTGGTTTTCTCCTTGCCTGGAGGTATGTTACTAGGCCTCTTTTGTTCTCTGTTTGTGGAGAGGTTGTGAACTGTTTTTATAAAAGTTGTTTTATTTTGTAACAGATGTAAGCAGATGTACTTTGTCCGGTGGTATGTATGTGAGTAATTTCAGCTTCTGCAGGTAATGGGAATTTCATCTGTTTAGTTTCTGCATGTTAACCTTTTAGAGCAGGGATTCCCAAACTGTGGTACGCGTACCCCCGGTGGTACGCGAGCTGCCACTAGGGGGTACGCGAGATGAAAAGGGCAATGGCGGAAAGGAGTTAAAAATGATTAATTAATTAATACTCTAATTAATTCATAAATAATACATAATTTCGAATCAGGTTATAATGATATGGAAATGTGAAATTAAAGGAAATCATTTGTAAACTCTATAATAGGGTATGTTTTCATTAAAAAATAAGCTACACACAATAGGCTACACGTGATTTCCTGCGGGCAGCCAGAATATCTAGCGCGTTAGTTTCGTTGACGTATAGGCTAGGTAGAAGGCTGTGTAAACATGGAAAACTGGCTAAAAACAGGGACACTGTCCAAAAGGCCTAATTAAAGCGATCGAAGAGGAGAAGCAAGAGAAACAGAGCAGGACACAGGTAACGATGGAATGGGATGGGGGGCAGACTATTGAAGGTGGAGATGGAGCGCAGGGGGATAAAAGAAAGAACGAGACAGAAAAGACTGCGCGAAGAAAACGAAAGTATGATGAGGCATATAGGCCTAGGCTTCACGTGGATTGGGAGACAGACTGCCCAAAGCCACAGTGCATGGTCTGCAGTGAGATGCTACCTAACCATACTAATGTGGTTCTCCACATTGTTTTTTTTAATGTGAGAGCTCATAGACCAGTTGCACATTTTGATTATGTTATCATGTAGGGTGGCTAATTAAACAACGATGCCTGGAATGCGTCAATAGAATGAGTTACTTTTTTATGTGTTGGATGGTGGGGGTACGCGAGCCGAGTCAGGATGTAGAAGGTGGTCCGCGGGGAAAAAAGTTTGGGAACCGCTGTTTTAGAGGATATGCTGCTGATGTTACTTTTGTCTGTTGTAGACTATGGGGGATCTTTTCTTCTGAGAGGGTGGCAGCGTAGAGGCTTTGTTGCTTCGCTGTTCCTCTTGTGTTCTTTTGTCTTTTCTTTTGGTTATATGTGATTGTGTATGCATATGCTTGTGTTTTCTTTTCTGCTAGCCAGCAGCGGTGGTAATTGCTGATAGATGGATCAGCTTGTGTGAGTTATGTGAACTACTACTGCGCTGGTTAGCAGGTTTATGGGTCATTCTATAATTCAGGGTACATTTCCCGTCTCCATGATAAAGATTTAGTTATTATCAAAAAAATAAATCTTTATGGAATCTATTTTGAACAATTATGCTAATAAGACAACCTTTCACCAATAACAATGCTTTATTATTTTAGACCCAATTTATCCACAAAATATTAACTTAATTACTTCTACACCCCATATTATTGACTGTCTCAGAGCCATGCATTCAACTTGACTAAACATGATGTTCTCAAGTCTAACAATCTATTTTTTGGAGATTCATTTCCTAACTGTTATAACATCAGTTATATACAATGTCCATTTGCTGTATTATGCAAGATTTAAAAAATATATATAATTTTGGTCCGTCTCAAAGTTCTTGTCAACTCTGTTACCTCTGTTATAAAACTGGGTGGAAAGGCAGTGAGATATGTTAAGCTTCTTCTCTCATTAATTTGAACAAAATGTTGAGGATACACCAACAGTAGATTAATAATCTGTCAACTCTGTTATTGCGTTATTGGAGTGAAACTCTCACTCGATTTTTAAAAAACAAAATGATTAAAAGCCATTCAATTCTGGTTTTATACATATCATGCAGTTTGAGGTTAGGATGTGGAGCTAAGCCACAAAATGATGGGAAATGTCAACTCTGTTATCGTCAACTCTGTTAATTCTGTGGTAATTCTGTGGTAATTGTGCATAGATTAATAATAACAGAGTTGACAATGATGTGCTGTCAACTCTGTTTTCAATAGCATTTAATGAGAGTGTCAACTCTGTTCATTTAAGATTTTGCTCTTAAAATGATGACTAAATATATTTTTTTTGTTTCAAATGTATATCAGAAGATGTGTTACAACTAATATTTTTACCACATGATTTTTAATATGTAGAAGCCTTTTTTTAAGAAAATATGCACCTATTAGAAACTTGCCAGTGGAATGTGTTGTTTTTTTTTTATTTCAGGACAAAAAGTAGCAATCTTATCAGATTCAAAATTGCTACAGTGACTTAAGAGACAAACGTTCTCTTAGGGAAGGCATAATTTAAAAATGTATCACATTTGCTAAATATGTATAATTTACTGAGTTTGTCTCTAACAGAGTTGACAATTTTTTCTGTCTTACATGGTTTAAGCTCAGCAAATACTTGTCATGTTAACTTTGAAGTGTGTTCTATGACTATAAAAAAGGTTTAATGATAAAAACTCATTGCATTTTTTTGGTTTCTTTCTATACTTGAAATGTAGGCCTACCCTGAATTATAGAATGACCCTTATATTGTTTGTTTGTTTGTTTTGTCAAACCATTCCCTATAAGTGTCTTTGTCTAACCCAGCGTCTAGTGCATGTACAGTATGCGATTGTTGGGAGGTGGAGCGGGGCTTATGTTTGTGGCACGTTTGCTTGAGTTTGAATCTTTTGTTTGGCACCTTTTGAGGCCCTGAGTGTATTTGATCTTTTGTTTGGTTGTTGAATCCTTTTTTGGTTGTAACCCCCCTGCTCTGTCTCAGAAGGTGGATGGTTAGAAGCTGTGGTTGATCTAGCTAACTGTGGGGGAAGGCTTACTAAGTGTTGCATGTGCTCTCAAACTGTTCTCCATGAAATACATGTAATGTATGTATACTTTTTTTCGTGAAAGACAAAAAAATAGTTTAAATTTAACTTCAGTGATCGCATGGTTAAGGATTTTGAATGGTAGGCCTATATATATTTTATATAATTTGAAGTGATTGTTATCTTTATAAAAAAATATTGGAGACTCCTGGAGTACCACTAGAGCATCACTACCCGTAGGCCCTACCACAGTTTGAGAACCACTGATCTAGATCATCAAACTCCCATTAGTCGCACCCACCTTGTATGAGTCCCGACCAACTTGGATCATTAGGTTGAAGGATGATCCCTGCGGGAAGGGAGTTGGATGCTTTCGCTCCTCTTGGCCCCATCTGGAGTGCTGGAAGGTATTGGTCACCACATAACCAGGGCTGGCATCATATCGCGGGTTGAAGTGAAGGGCGACATCTGCCCCTGCTGCCGAACCGCACTGTAGATTCACGTGGAATCTGTATGTGTAAATGGACGGAGGAGAGAGAAATCCAGTGGTCACAGTGCCGGCGCTATGGTGGGGCCTTCGTAGGCCGTGCCCCCCCTAGCGGTCATTGATGCCCCTCCTACCACAGGCCATGGCGTGGCAAAGAAAAAATCCCTTTTAGTCATTATTTTAATATTAAATGTGCAAACTGTAACTTAAATTAAATCAAATTAAATTAAGGGGAGAACGCATCATTTTAGTTGTGCATAGCAGGTTACTAGGCTTGGTCAATCCTCATTGGTCGCCGAGTAGCTAAACTTTTTACATTTGAATTTGTATCTAAACGTTGAACTGCAGCCGCAGAATCCATTGCATTTCAAGTTGTTGGTTGAATCGGAAATAAAAATAAAACAGTTTGTCTGTCCTTATAGGTAGTTAGCCTATAATATTATCGACAAAAAATGGATTTACGAAAATGGCTTAGGCCTGGACCTCTTCGTCAGCCTCTTACAGCAGCAGACTCGGACAATCTGGAACATTGGATGCCTTCGCGAGTGTGGGCTATCATAATTGGAAACACGCCATGACCAAAGACCGTGGATTTCATAAACATGAAACTTCGGAGGGACCACATGTCTTGTAATGCAATGTGGAAGGAGAGGGAGATGCGTTGCAATACAAGGAATGCAACCCTTGTCAATGCAAGTCAACTAAGGAACAATCAGTATTATGTGTCATCACTAATAGATGTAGTTGGGTTCTTGGTTGAAAACCAGTTGCCGCTACGGAGGAAGATTAATGCTTTTGGCTATACAATGACAAGCCAGCTGGAATCTGCCACTCTATTTACAATGACAAACCTCTCGCCTGCGCGCGGAAGGTGCGTTTAAGTGGAGTAAAGTCAGATCTGCTACGTGGTGGAGAGCGGACTCAAAAGTATAGCATCCATGTACCATGGCGTTGTTACATTTTGACATTGTAAAGTTCTCAAACTGTTTAGAGGTGGATAAACTATTTCTGACATGTCAGAGGTGAGTAAACTGCATTTATTTGCGTTTAGCCTCTACGACAGCCCTTGTGTGTCATCTGAGTGATCCTCCGTCCTCGCTGGAGTAGAGACAAACTTTATGCTACCCCACCCCTTTCTACTGTTTTATTATCGACAGTATGTGTAATTAACATGATATGGAAATTAACAATAAATATATAAATATAAAAAGAAATAATAGGCCTAATTAAGAAAAACATAAAATATTTCTCAAACGGCAGTGCCCCCCCACCGATGACCCAATGCCCCTCCAGTAGATCTGCTCTGGCGCCGACTCTGAGTGGTCATCAGCTTGTCCCATACACGGGTTTCTCGTTTACCAACAAAACTAGATGCGCGAGCAGCCGTGGGGCAGAAGACGCTTGGTGGCCGTCCACAACGTTACTTAACCTAAATAGACGGCTGCTGTAAGCTACAATCGGATTTTTTTGTATAGCCTACCCCTGTTGTCTCAATGATAATAACATCTCATTTCAGGATATATTTCAGAGTTTGCCATTCATTTGCATTATTAATATAACATCGTAGGCATATTTTGACATTTTTGGCGAAGACATGCATTCCGTTAGGGATATTGAACATATTGAACATTCTCTAACCATCGTGATTTCGAATTGGTGCAGTTTTCAGCATAAAAACTCATTTTATTCTTTTAATGGAGAGCACTGCTCTATGCTGTTTATGGTGCTTTCTGCCTCTTAGTTGCACACGCATGTTTTCGTGACGTTGCATATAAATTCATAGGCCTACAGAAAAAATATACAGTATTGAAATATGTTTTTAAAAATATATAGGCCTACTCTTTGGCCAATTTCGGATATTTACATATATTTCAAAATATATTGTGAAAATATATTTAAAATAAAGGCTATTTTTGTGTATGGTGCTATAACTGTAGGCCTACACGAAACAGTCTACGAAGCACTATTTTCATTTGCTCTGTGTGTGCGTGTCTGGCTCAGGTTAGAAAACAACAAACCTGTTTGCTCCTGGAAGGACTCGGCCAGATATAATGATACTTTTGCCTTCCTGAAGACGTCCATGAATTGACCCATTAAAGGGGATCATCTGGAGGAGAAAAGAAAGTACAAGTAAACTACAATAAGGAACAGACTGATATTAGCCTGGTTTGGAGAAACGTCTACTTAATGGACAGATCAACAATATGAGATAAGAATTTAGCCGACTCACCGGGTTGTAAAAAGGCTCCTGTGGATAAAAGGCCATTCTTAAAAAATAACTTTTCCTTCTAAAAGGGTAAACGTGTCTAGTTGTAAGGCACTAACTGCGCTACAAAGTGAAACCGATCACTGATTAAATGCCACAGGAGAAGAGGGGCGAAGAGAGAAAAAGCAGTGTGTAATTTCGCGGAAATCATACAAATCTGTGTCCGCGTTTTGTTTTCGTTCCCTGTTATATTTAATGATTGCAGTAGGCTATTCTGCGACTTCCACTTCCAATAAGGCATGGTTCAAGAGAGGATTGCTGTGCCAATGTTTTCTCAGCGATTCTCTGTAATCGAGTTTCTTCACTGAGCTGAGATCATCTCACCTCACAGCTCCCTTTATTTACTCATTTAGCATCCCATTTTTTTAAGTGGCAAAAGTAACGGTATAGAGTAGACATTACGGCATTACGTTTTTAGTATCCTATCCAACGTGCGTCAATGCGTGTTATTGCAACTTGCTCTACAGAGACACAAAGTCTGGATTTAGCATGTAGTCATAAATTCCTCCATGTATGACAATCTGGAGTAACACTTGTCATAAGATGAAAGAAGAAGATGGAAATATGCAAATGGCAGAATGAGAAGCTGTATCACAGATTGGTTATCTGGTTCATTATGTCCTGCATTTAATCCTAGTTTACCAAAGGGCTCCTAATATTCATTTGTCCTCTGTCATTCATGCTTGACATGAATCATCAAGCAGTCTGCAACATCTTCCTATTTACTCTACATCTCAACTCTCCTATACTGGATCCCATTTTGAACTTTAAATTTGTGCATCCACCAATTATAGACAGACAGACTCAATGTGCAATGAGTGCATTGTTTTCTAAAACACGTCTTAGCTTCACAGGTGAGGTGATTTACCCTTTCTCTTCCTCCAGGCCTACATCCTGGAGCAATCTTTCTTACTGTTCCAAATGACACATGGTACATGTGAAAGCACTTAAATGATGGTCTGTAACACAGAGTCTGATGTAGGCCTACATGTGTAGAGAGAGGTGTGCATATCTGGGCCCTCTGATTCTTTTATAGCCCTATCTGCACTCAGTCTACCCTTCACACAAATTAACTGTGTGATCTTGTATGGTCTGTTCATAATTCATATTTATACATTTACAACAGCAACAAAGTGATATATATATATATATATTATATATAAACTGTCACTGAGTGACTTCTCCACGTCAGCAAATGGATGGCCCACTTCCCCAGCCCTTGCTCATGAGTTTCATTCATATGACCTCCCTCACTCCGCCCCCAAGTCCCTGGCCTTTTATAGAATTTCCAAGATGCAACTGGTGAACATCCAAAATGTTGCAACTGGTGGAGTTAGACTTACACATGCCTACACAGACTGTTCTGATTAGACCATAGACTCAGTTCTCAGACTTCACTTCTATGTCATCATTTCTGCTAAAGTGATCATAGGAGCCAATGAAATAACTGAAATGTCAGAGCTGGATGAGTTGAATTTCTATCCCTACTGAACTATCCCTACTGTCCTCCAGTATGTCATCAGCACAAAAGTGCAGGAGGACAGGATGTGCCTTCCTCTCCTTCACGTTTGAGAGACAGGTGTGGAATGAATATGCCTCAATATGCACCAGGTGACTTGAGCGAGATTTATTGTCTTTTGATGAGAACATTTGTTTACAGAGGGCAGATAAAAGACTGTACAAAAATATGAATTCTTACAGGACATACAAAATATTTCTACCCTTAAAAAATGTACAATTCCTGTTTAACAACATTTTGTACATAAAAACCATCTGTTTAAAGACCTGTACATTACCATAAACGTAGTACCTACTAATTTCTGTCAAAAGCTGATTAAAAAAAAAAAAACATTTGTACAAATACTGAGAGCAGTTTGTAAGCCAGACATTGAATAAAAAAATTATCCATCTATTTCTAAATCTCTTAAAAGTTCTCTATAGTTATGTGAATACTCAATCAGAGCAATCTTCCACTAGGTTTCTCTAGTGATGCACACTCGTAGCCCAGTGAAATACATTCAGTGAAAAACAAACATGCACACATACACTCACATTTTTTTGTATACCAAATCATACAAACACGTGCACAGATACACTTAAGATTGCACAGGAGAGGTCTAATTTTGAAATATGCCCAAATCCAAGCAGGTTTCCTGATTTAGCCTACAACAGAATAACTAAAACCAAATTTGTTGATAGTGAAATGTGGTTTAGTTCTACAATTTCCATATAATGACAACCAAACTATAGGGTATATATTAAATGTTACTGAACCAAACTTTAGGCTATATATTGAATGTTACTGAACCTCCTAGAGAGATGTGTATTGGTTAGATTTGCATATAGATTTGTGCATAGCATTCAGGGTGAGGAAACCACTTATTAAATTTGCGACATACTGTATAGTTTGTGCAGCAGAACTTTCATTAACCTTTTTTCCTCACCATTATAGTATTCACATTTTATAGTGTACAGGTACTTCACAACTCTGCTGAGATCAAGTTATTGTGCGTGTGTGGAGAGCTAGGCACATGAACAGATGAATGTTGTTCTGGTCAGGATAAGGCAGACTAGACAACGTACATCAAATATGCATGGATGGGAGCAAAAGAGTGAAAACAAGAGTCAATTGTGGTTTTGAATTGTACAGGGCAGAATGAGAGGTGCCACACGAGCATCAGAAACAGAAACCCCCCTAATGGCAAACAGGAAACCATAAGCCCTGACACGCAGCAGCAGATAATCAAGTGGGCCGCAGACTCCTAAACCAGGTAAGCTAAGGAGAAGTGATAGAGATGGAGGCCTATATACATTGTCAATCATTCCCTTATTTTGTTTCTCTTCTCACTTCAACATTGCTACATCAAATGCATTTCAATCACTCATTTGCATGTCTCTCAGTTATTATTAGAGTGAAACATCACACCGTGGATCATGGGAAGTATTCTCCCAAAAGTAAGTTGGTTTTACTAAGAGAATTCAAGCATTTAAGAGGCATGCAATGCAGGTCGAGAATTGCAGGTTTTGGTTTGCTCAGCTTCTACCTTTTTTGCATTTTTATAGCATAAGAGAAAGAAGGCAGGAAACAGAGGATGGAGTTTAAGCAGTGAATGTCTAGACGCAAATGCAAAGCGGCGATAATCAGGGTCACACCATCACTTGTCCATCACAAAGGCACACACAATATAGAAATATATGCTATATTACCATGTCTCAGTCACATAAAGAAAATCTTTCACACTTTTTTCCAAGAGATCCAAAAATCAGAGCGCAAATTTCAGGTCAAGTTCTTGATTTTGTAAACATCGCAAGTACCAAGTACATCAGGTGCTGAAACTAGTTTACCTCTGACAAAATCCACTGTGTGCACTAGAAGGGTGTCAATTGTAAGGGCATCGAGAGCGGAGACCTTCACTACAGTGCTCACGCAGACAATGGTGATGCCATGACCTGGTGCCAGAGTGATCAGTTTGGAGGAGTGAAGCAGAAAATAGACAGACAGGCGGGCAGACAGGAACAAATAGGTCAAAGATCAAGCGCAGATCAAAGTTGATAATCCAAGGAGAGGAGGAACACAGAGAAGGAAGAGGTTGCAGTTGGAAAGGATGTAGCGTTGCCAGGAGAAGGGAGCAGAACACCGGAACCGGAGCAGGGCCCAGATCCAGATCCAGGAACAAATCAGTACCCCGAGAGGAGAGAGAGGACACACATTAAAAAAAAAACACTTTTAAAAATCCAACCCGACCACAGAACAGGACACATACAGTAGGTGACAACTTTCAACTTTCTTTTAAAAACAACATGTTTCACAGCACAACATATACAAAAAACACCAGAACAAAACAGTACAGTAAATGACAAAGAACACCCTCTTGAATTGAACTTAATAGGATAAGTAAATTCTGTATATTACATCCTCTATGTCACTGGGAGGGTCTTAATCATTTCATTTCTGTGAAATTAAGCACAGGTATCCCTTTTCAAGTGCCCTGATGCCAAGCATCACACCACATAAGCCTGGAACTAACCCTGAATTACATGTCTTAACAGTCTTTTCAGGGGAGCTATTCTCTGTTGGAATAATATATTCAGCACTCTGTAGACTACATGATCCATAGATCTTTGCGTCCCTGCTGGAAGGGCAGAGGAAGGCTTGCATCCATGCTGTCGTTAGGATACATACTCAGCAGACTTCCAGAAGTGTCCAGGGTGGGAAAGCCTGCGGTTGAGTTTAGGAAGTTTCTCAAGCATGTCTGTGATCTGGGAGAATGTTGGCCTCATTTCCAAACAGTATGACCAACAGGCCGAGAGGATGTCCTGTGTAGAAATAGAGGGGTGATGAAACTATACTCCAACTAGTAGTGAGAACAGGTGCGCTCAACTTCAAATCTCACAACAATTTCGGGTGCGAGTTAAAAAGTGACAACTTAGAATAGAAAAACCGCACTCTCAAGTATATTCTCTTTACTTATTTATTAACACCATGTCCACAGACGCGTTTCGGCCTAAGCCATCGTCAGTGTGTCTAATCAGTGTGAAACTATACTCCACACATCACATGCAGAGCCATTTTCCATGAAAATGTAGAAGCTTTCACTGGAACACCAGAAAACGTATCAAAATATGTGTAAGATGCAACACATAGGATGTTACTCACGTTGACCTCCTTGCCCAGACTGACTTCTGCCAGCACCTTCTTGATGCCCTCTCCACTGCCCACCTGCCAGATGGTGGCCTCGGCAGGCTGCCGTGTGATGGGCCAGTCTCGGGCCTGCAGCTCGTACCAGATGGTGCTGAACACAACACAAACAGAGTTTCTTTCATTGTCTGTGGTACCAAAATACCAAACATTCTTATTGCATTTAAAAGACTAATCTTCTAGTCAATTGTCTAATCAATAAGATGTATTTTACAAAAGCAGTATTTCAACAGTTCAACCAGATTGGTTGAGGGGGAGGATGTCTTACCCAAAAGCGTAAACATCAGCAGCTCTAGAGAAAGGAAGGCAGTCTTCATTGACCCCTGGGCCCATCCTGCGCACAATCTCTGGAGCCAGGTAACAGATCCAGCCGTGCGGCAGCTTCAGCTGATCCTCACGCCTGGTGAACCCCCCGGACACACACACACACACACACACACACACACACAGAGAGAGAGCGAGAGAGAGAGTTTAGCTTTAAAGACATCTAACTACCATATTCTTCTAATGGCTTTTTCTTCTTTCTTCTTCATTTTATTCTTACCGTCCTTCCTGCACAACTCCAGACATCCCAAACAAGCCAAAATCTGTGATGACCACCTTGTTTGTGTCATAAAAAACGTTCTTGGATTTCAGATCTTTGTGTACGATTCCTTTTGCATGAAGATAGCCCATTCCCTGAAAGAGTCACAACCAGTATTAGTCCTCCATAAACAGCAATGAAAAAACACTACAATAATCTGATGAATTAAGATGAAATTGAATAGTACCTTTACAATCTCTTGTGCTATTTGCCTGGTCTTGTTAATGTCAAGCATACTTTTGGACTCTCTGACAACTGAGTAGAGTGTCCGCCCCTTACAAAAACTGAAAAAAAAAGGAAAAAGTATGACATCACACATACAGTACACACAACATGAATAAAATACGGAGAGTCAGATTAAAATAGAAGAAAACACATTAGACAGAGTTACATCACATTGCATTCACATCTGATATCTGGTCTCTGGATACTGGAGTCCACGCTAGCACACCCAACACAAAGCAGATGTTCCCTGACCCCTTCTGACCTGGTGATGATGGCAAGCTGCGGTGGGTTCATACAGGCTCCCATGAACAGAACTACGTTCTCGTGCCGGGTCTGCCGGTAGTTCATCACCTCCTTCTTGAACAACTTCAAGTGACCCTGGTTATTGCCATCAATCTCCAGCAGGCGGACTGCCACCTTTCATGTGACACAGAAGGTTTTCTGTTTTTAATCCTTTCATTTTTAGCCATATCCATATCTACTGTTCACTTTATTTGCCATTTATTGAATTTAATGTATCTTATATGTATCAACACCTGCTGCTAGAGAAATAATACACACATTATGACTGCCTCTATCAGCATCTAACAGCATCTAACAGCCATCACTACTACTACTGTAGTCCTAGAAACTAGTAATTCTCAACGTCCAGGTCACCTCTCCATGCCAGCGCCCGCGGTGCACCTTCCCCCAGCGGCCCTTCCCGATCAGCTCGCCGAGCTCCAGCTGCTCGAAGGGGATGTCCCACTCCTGCAGGTACACGCTGGTCTGGCTGGCCTTGCGGGAGATCGGCCCTCGCCAGTTGCTCCCTCCGCGAGAGCTGGGCAGGTCGTCCAGCTCGTCCCCGTCGGGCTCGCCGTCTGAGCCGCTGCCGCACTTCTCCGTCTTCCCCTCGGGGTTCCCGTGCTCCTCTTCCTCCTCTTGCTCCTCATAGTCACCTGCCTTGTCATGCTGTCATGTGTACAAACAGAACACGCTCCAGCTATTGAATAATATTACTGCATGAGCAATGAATACCACGCACTATGAGGAAATGAGTGATTTTTTCACTGTCCAATTAAAAGTCATTAGAGCTACAATTCAAAAGAATTGTAGCTTTATAAATAGTCCAATTAAAGGTGTTTGGATAGACTGCTATGATACTGGATCAAATCACAAACAGTGCATTATGCAGAGTGTATAACTGAATATAAAGCCAGAATATGAACCCTAAGGAGTAGAGTTGCTGTGCAGTAATGTGATGCTTGCCTTAGTCTCACTTCTGTAAATGTAGAAATCCACAAACACCCTCATAGCAGGGTAATGTGCACATAACAGAGGTGAGTGGGCCAGTCGTATTTCCATAGCCTCCCCCCCCACACACACATCCTCTTTCAGTTCTTTCACTTCCTCCATATACATATACCACCTCTAAGGCAGAGCTGCTATCAGACCATTCTGGCCATTGAGGATGGAACCTTGCCAAAGGGACAAGGGGTTACATTCCAGTAATGTAAAGGTCCGATAAAACTCTGCACATTTTCTCTGCATATGATTCTGGATTATGGCTGAATACATTGGCATGTACAGTATGCACTATAGTTTTGCCCCCCTGCATTTGCATTTGAATATTCTTGGGTTGAAAGCTGAGAGGTTCTGATACTGGGCTCCTTACCTCTCCCTGCGGTGGCCTCTGCTGCTGCTGCGGGTCGTGATCCACTTCACTCTGCTCCGACTCACTGTGGAAAGCAACAACACATTCCACTGCATAACTGTAACTCATTGGCCCCTGTCAGCATCTCAATCATGACCCACTGCGTGATTTGGGGGACAGATGTGAACATTTGGAATGTTTTGGACCGAGCGCAAACAGTAGAGCACACAGCTGTGGTCTCTTACCCAGTGTTGTGGTAGCTATCCGAGCAGGATGCATTGGACACATCTGTGGAGAGACACACTCGAGTGTTACTCCACACAAAATATTGACATAAGAGCCTTCCATAACATGACCATGTTTATTTAACTGTGATAATGTATTTACCACCCAACTACTTTAGGACTAGCAGGGAGCACAAGAACTTGCACAGCACACAAAAGGCACAGCAAACAAGGATTAGTTCCTTTTTAAACCACTAGATGGAGCAGCCACACCATTTAACATTTCAGCACACACTCCAAAATCACATTCTTTCCCAGAGGGGACAGTAACACATTCAGACTTGTTTAATTCACAAAGAAAAGCGCAAGCCAGTCCACAGCATGGGGCCCCTCGGACAGGACAGGACAGCAGCTGAAGTAACATGAGCATGTTTGAACAGAGTCTCACACAGCGAGCAGTGTTAACTCACCAGGGAAGATAAACTGTTGTCTATGCTGAAAGTAGCAGGCAGCTAACAGTGCAAATGGGTAGGAGGGGAAAAAATCAACCAGAGAGATGAAGAGAGGTGGAGAGAGGGAGAGACAGAGCAATGTTAAAAAGAGGTGTTGAAGATGATTATTAATGTCAGTCCCACTCATTACACCCTTCAGGTTTAATTTGATTCCACATAATGAATGAAGAAACCCATTTATCCATTTTGTGTCAGTCAAGGAATGGAAAAAGGCAGCTAAAACTGAGAAAAGGAAGGAGATTCCATAGGATTTAGTACTGAAATATACAAACAGAACAAGCCTTGTGCTTATAAAGAATACCAAACACAAACAATGCTCTCCCATTCACCACATTCACTCCTCTCAAGCTGAAGTGGAAGTAAAATAGCACGTGTGGGAGGTGGATTTGGGTTGCACACATGGTAAAGGTGAGAGGCAAATACAGGAGACTTAAAAACAATGAATGATAAAGGATTTCATGTTTTCTATGTAAGGGGCAAAAAGTCTGCACACTGCAGTCCAGCAGCACACTAGTGCACCAGCGATGCCATGAGCACCCGAAAGCTCTCCGGCAAAGATGCACATATTTCCATAGCAATTCATCTTACCTGGGAAGTGGAACCTTCCATCACGGGGGCCTTTGGGTGAAGGGTTGGGGGGTGGCGTAGCGTTGTGGGCGTTCGGGAAGTTGGCCGGAGAGGAAGGGGTGGAGGAGGTGGTGGAGGAGGGGTTGCTGCTGGAGTCCAACTGCTGGTTCAGCACAGGAGGGTGGTCCTGCGGGAGTGGACACAGGGAGGAGCATCTGTAGCTAAACACACCAAATCCCTTCAACTGTCACCACTAACCCCAACCCTCAATTCAAGGTCTAGCTCTGCACCGTGTCATTATTGTCAAAGCTGACAAACATCTTGCAGAAGAATTTATGAAATGACAAAAACATTTGTTATTGGTAGTGAAAAGCAAAAACGTGGCTAGACCCCCATGACATGTGTGGCTAGCACTTTTTTGGGAGGGGCACAATGTTGAAAATTGTGAAAACTCTTTAGTACCCTTTTGAAGAAATTCATCATCATATGCTACTACATGGCACAATAATCTTGTAAAGAAGTGTATGATAGATGCTGTCAATACATACTAAAAATACATACTAAAAATTCTGACTGTGGAGATTGAACAGTCCTTTGCAAGGAATGCCGTGCTAAACTGCTAAATAACACCGTGAGTTTGATCAAATGTCTGTGCTACCTTTTTTGTTATTGCCTTTGGTAAAGTGCCAAATAGGGGGATCTCAACTGTCCTATCAATTTGATTGTTGATGTCCGATGGAACCGACTCCGTTCTTCTGATCTTTGAAACTGCAGAACAGGAGACAGAAATGGACACAATTGAAAGAAGAGATTTTGTCTAATGGAAGAGTAATGGACTTTGATGAAGTTGGTTTCAAACTTGATATTCTTTATAGATCATCTCCATAACACATGGTACTGATCATCAATTAACACAGCAAACTTGATATCCTTTATAGATCATCTCCATAATATAAGGTACTGATCATCAACACAGCAGATGAAAAGCTTTTCTGCAAAACAAACAACAGAACTTTAATATGTAACCCAGGATATGGAAATATACGTAGTGAGTAATGTACATATACACACTACGTTTTCAATTTGGAATCACTGAGAAATGTTCTTGTTTTTTTTTTTACAAAGACTTTTTTTACTCATTTTCTATTCAAATAAGCTAGAGCAGACATATGGTGTAGACATTGTGAACATTGTAAAGGACTATTCACTAATTTAAATGGAGTAACTAGGTGTAAAAGGCTGGTTTTTGATGGCTAAAAAAATTCTGGGTTATTCCAAGCCTTTGCACTACTTTGCTTTGGTTTAAAACTAGAACCTTCTGCCTAATCACAAACGTCTCCAAAACAGCAACGTTTGTGGACCAGGCTAATGATTCCTGCTCTGGTGTGTAGATGGAATAAGAGAAGGCAGCAGAATGCTATTAGTGGACATTGCAACTTCAGTGCTTGAGCTACAACAGCTCCTTTAGAATCTGTGATCAGAGCAATGACTGAGTTGAAGTATGTATCCATAAAAAGGAATGGGAAAGGGTCATTCCACGCCAACTCAGCCACCCATGTACATGACACCTCTCAGATTTTGCTGAAAAGCGATGAAAATATGCCTTATGTTACCAAACAAGGGAATCTGAAGTTTCAGGTCAATATCTCAAACGGTTTGCCCGTGGCGTCCATTTGAATTTCGGATGCCACGGCCGTAATTGACACATTGGAATTTCACATTTCATCTTTTGCCATTTTTGGAAGCCCATAACGTCTGTTCTAATAGTGGTGGAAGGCTGGAAACTGGTGTGGTAGTTCATTGTAGTCTGTACTACACAATTCTGGAGGCAGAATCTACATTCCTTACTGTTTGGGTGAGAGGTGGGTCACCAAAGTCCTAAAAAATGTTGACGGCATGTGTGATTTTTCACTTTTTTGGTGGCCTTAGCACCACAATTAATGATCATATTTATTCTAAACCGGATTATTTGTTATATGTGGGAACCTTGCTATTGCCAAAATGAATTTGAAGGGTATGGTACCACTGGCGGGGGTTTTATGGGGGTCCAAAAACCCTCTCCGGCAGAGGTGATTTTTTTGGAACCCCATATTTGGACCCCCAAATGACCATGTGGGCACTTGATGATCCTAATGGGATTTATACCAGATAAAGATACATATTTGTTCTTTCTTTTAATGAAAGAACATTTTTGACTATGAAGCTCCATAATATGAATTTTATTCTTCATAATGCACCATTTTGGACATTGTTTCCAGAAGTCTGGAATGTAGATCAGGGAGAATTTAGTGATGATAAAGCATGAAAATAGTGGAAATAACTTAGTATTATACTCAGTGATGGCAAACAATTAAATACTGAGACTGTCACGGATTAACCCCTTATCCCCCATGAAAGAGACCCGCCATCAAACTTTTAAAGAACTAAATAACAAGAATGTTACATAGTGTAAGAACTAAATAACAAGAATGTTACATAGTGTAAGAACTAAATAACAAGAATGTTACATAGTGTAAGAGTTTTTCCTTGCCGCTGTCACTCTCCAAATAAAATTGAATTGAAAATTGAACTGAATAGTGTCTTTAACTATTATCCAAGAAATTGTGGAAGCAGTGGCATAATTTTGTCATGGTCCTTTTGGTCAAGTTTGTATTGGCGAGCACTGCGTCCATAGATGTCTGGCACACTGACACAACAAATGATATGTTGGAATGGCACCCAACAGGGGATCTGTCTTTGGTCCGATGGTCATGTGAGGATGTTGTTGACACACTTCATGAATTTCACAAAAAACGTCACCATGTTCATCTGGATGTTCAACAATGTTTCCAATGAACCAGTCATCATCATAGATACAGGCAATGTATTTTCCTGGCTGGAAAATTTAGTTTTGTAGCCGATCTGACTGCGAGTGTTCTGCCTCCGTGTGTTCTGTATCCAAGTGTTCTGAATCCGATCGTTATCCGGCATCGACATCTGTGAATATTGTATCCTGTGATATTTTCATCTGTATATTATTTTTGAAAATTGTTATCAAGCAATGATGCGATCGTGTTCCACTGATTGTTTTGTCTGAGGCGTAACTCACTGAGCATAATACTAAGTTATTTCCATTATTTTCATGCTTTATCATCACTAAATTCTCTCTGATCTACATTCCAGACTTCAGGAAACAATGTCCAAAATGGTGCATTATGAAGAATAAAATTCATATTATGGAGCTTCATAGTCAAAAATGTTCTTTCATTAAAAGAAAGAACAAATATGTATCTTTATCTGGTATAAATCCCATTAGGATCATCAAGTGCCCACATGGTCATTTGGGGGTCCAAATATGGGGTTCTAAAAGTCACCTCTGCCGGAGAGGGTTTTTGGACCCCCATAAAACCCCCGCCAGTGGTACCATACCCTTCAAATTCATTTTGGCAAGAACAAGGTTCCCACATATAACAAATAATCCTGTTTAGAATAAATATGATCATCATTAATTGTGGTGCTAAGGCCACCCAAAAAGTGAAAAATCACATATGCCGTCAACATTTTTTAGGACTTTGGTGAACCACCTCTCACCCAAACAGTAAGGAATGTTGATTCTGCAGAATTGTGTAGTACAGACTACAATGAACTACCACACCAGTTTCCAGCCTTCTACCACTATTAGAACAGACGTTATGGGCTTCCAAAAATGGCAAAAGATGAAATGTGAAATTCCAATGTGTCAATTACGGCCTTGGCACCCGAAATTCAAATGGACGCCACGGGCAAACCATTTGAGATATTGACCTGAAACTTCAGATTCCCTCGTTTGGTAACATAAGGCATATTTTCACCGCTTTTCAGCAAAATCTGAGAGGTACCATGTACATGATACCCCGATTTTGGCTGTTTTCACTTGGAATGACCCGAAAGTGATATCCATAGAAGGCAGTTACATCTGCCCATTCACACTGTTTCATATTTAATGGGGCAAACTTACATGGAAGGAAAGGTAGGTGACATGGTGGGGCCTCCTTTGTGCATTTGTTGTGACATTTTAACCTAAGCACAGGAAAGGTCACTGTTAAATACAGTAAATACAAACCAAAATGATGAGGTTGACGGGGTGGTGTTTGCTACTCACTTGCAGTGTTTACATTTCACGCCAAACATCATGTTCTTCTGACACACCTGACACACCTGTGACAGCCAGGACTTGGTTGAGAACCTTGTGAAAAGAACACAAAAGACTAAATGGTAATACCTAACTTAGTATTTTTGCATGCATGTTTTTGTTCTTGATCCTGTCAAGTGATTGAGTCTAGGTCTGGTGTGCTAGTGTCAGGTCATATGGTTCAGTATAGGTCTGGTGTGCTAGTGTCAGATCATGTGGTTCAGTATAGGTCTGGTGTGCTAGTGTCAGATCATGTGGTTTAGTATAGGTCTGGTGTACTAGTGTCAGGTCATGTGGTTCAGTATAGGTCTGGTGTGCTAGTGTCAGATCATGTGGTTTAGTATAGGTCTGGTGTACTAGTGTCAGGTCATGTGGTTCAGTATAGGTCTGATGTGTTAGTGTCAGGTCAAGTGCTTCCATGCTAGTTCCCAACCTGTGTGTGACTGGAAGGCCAAAATCCCTCCTAACAGTCTGTGGGGAGCTCCGGTGTATTAGCAAATTATCTGTGGAAAAAGACATGAACAGAGAGAACTGATGGAGAGAAACAGCGGTACTGAGTCAGCAGATATCTGCCATTTGAAACAGGAATGGAGAGGTTAAGGCACTCTGGGCCAGCTTCCCGTACATGGATTAAGCCTAGTCCTGGACTAAAAGAAAACATTTCCATTGATAAAAGCTTTTAGTCCAGGAATAAGGAATAGGCTCCATCTATGCACGGGAAACTGGATGTCTATGTTGAGCTCTTTAAAAGCCTCTGTGTGTGTGTGTGTGTGTGTGTGTGTGTGTGTGTGTGTGTGTGTGTGTGTGTTTAACTCACTTTTGAGGACCGCATCCTCTAGGAGCCCCGGGGTTCCTGGCAGGATGTAGGGACTGTGAACTGGGAGCAGTGGGGAGCGAGACGGGGAGTCCTCCAGCCCGCCGCCGCCGTTGATCTGCATGTTCAGGGGTAGCTTGCTCTTCTTCCCGCTCCTCAAAGGGGAAGATGAGGACAACGTCAGTTCAGCTGTGGTCAGCCCTTTCGAGAGGCCCCCAGCAAACACAAACCACATGCACACACTGCTCACTCACACAAACATCACACAATGTTCAAAACCTCATAGATCACCCTCACACAGCATTAAAAAACCATTCAACAAAGATGGCAAAGACAGTCTAAACTTTACCCAGTGTTAGTGTTCTTTGGCAGTCCAAATGTTCACACATATTTGTTAGATGCTTGATTTGAGCAGAAACATAAATAAGTCAGTGGAGAGAATGGGAACAAAGAGCATTTCCTAAATCTCAGAGCTGAAATGCTACGGGCAACCATCATAAGGGGTCACACAGACTTGTCCCTAACTTTGATATTCTACAGAATTTTGGGTCTACCATGCACCCAGCCGCTGGGAAGCACAGGAAACACATTATACAGAAAAGCTGGACATAACAGTGGAAATCCACATCTATTTCCACAGACAGCCACAAATCAGAAGGGGTCAGTGAGGGGAAATACGGCCAGTTAATAGAGGGGGTATGGAGCCTGTAGAGGCCCACAAGATTCCTGCTTATGTTATTTGGCTTGGCTACACAAAGATTCTGGAACGTCCCGAGGTCTGGACGCCAGCTAGTCTGAGGTCACGCCTGACCGCACCATGACTATGTTCGAGAAATAGAAAAGAGGGGGGGGGGGGCATAAGTAGAGAGGAAGACAGATAGTGAGAAGAAAAAGAAGATAGCGCGGGAGAGGGAAGAGAAAGGAACACAGAGGAAAGGGGAAGAGAGATAAGGAAAGTCAGTGGAGAGAGGAAAGAGGTTAACGCCTGCTCCATTTGACATGGAGCACCTCCAAGGAATGCAGCCATGGAGTCCAGCTGAAGACTGCGCTCAGCACAATATTCCCTTCATTCTGTTACCCGAGCTGAACCTTTCATAGGTCACACACGGCTCGTTTGGATCAGCACACATGCTCAATGCAGTTGAGAGAAACCAAGGTGCAAAAATAAGATGCTTCCTTTGTCAAGTGCACAATAGGCTCGGGTGCCCTTACAATTGCCCAGCGGAATATCTGACATGCAGCATTCCACACCGTGATCCTCTATTACTGAGCATGGCATCCTGTAGCAGTAACAGGAAGTCAAACGGCAGCGCAGGTGGGGAGGCTTCCTGGGAAAAACACCACCATAATCACACACTCATGCACACACAGACCGACACACACACACACACACACACACACACACACACACACACACACACACACACACACACACACACACACACACACACACACACACACACACACAGTCATCTCATTGAACACCTACTTGCTGGTGGGCTCCTCAATGCGGTTGGCTAGCTGGGACTCGTGGCTCTTGCTGCGGGTCAGGGTGATGTTGGGCAGGAGCTGGGCCAGCCGGTTGCGGGAGGGGGGCGGGGGAGTCCGCGGGGTCCTCAGCTGGCATCTTCTCATGGAGGGGGGCGTGATGGGCGGGGTGGCAGCACTGCTGTGGATGCGGCCCATCCGCGAGAAGGGGTAATAGTCACCCTGAGCGTCCTGGCCGTCACACAAGGGCACAGCTGACACTGAAATGGAGCGTCCGTGTCCAGGGGGTGGGGGGCAGGGGGTCATGGTGAGGGTGGGGGTGCATGGGCTTACGGCGCCAGGCGTAGACCTGTGAGGCGTGAGGGCTACATTCTGCCCCACAGAGGGACACAGGACTTGGTCTGTGGGAGTCGGGGAGCCGTTGTCCTGTAGCACGGGTTCTGAGATCCACGGAATTCCGTCCTCTCTCAACTCTTCTCCTATCGGATAAGGAAGGAAACCAGCTTTGACTTAAAAACTATACTTTATATTACCTCAGGTCCACAACAGACACTATGATCCTTGAGTCCAACCAGAACATTTAGATCATCAACATGACTGGCCATTGCCCTCATGAATCTGAATTGAGCCTGTTACCCTAGTTGGTAACGTTAAGTCATGAGTATTTCAATACAATTCCAGGTCTACCCACATGTACTTTTAAAAGGCAACAAAAAACAATGGGTTTGGAGACATGTTTGAGAATGCTCAATGGGTTACAGATCTACATATAAATATACATATATTTTTGTAGAAATGTATAATAACACCTGGAAAGTAAAAATAACCCCCTCAAGGCAAGTGCCACACTTGAATAGGATTTTAAAGGAGAGAGGAGTAGAGATCAATTCTTCCTCCGTTCTCAGACGACTGCAAACTTGCTTTAAACTTTAATTTACACAGGGGTGTAGTCCCTAGCCCTAGGGTTTAATTTACACAGGCGTGTAGTCCCTAGCCCTATTGTGTGTGGCGCTGGGCAGTTTGTCTGACCTCGCTCAGTAGTGCTTTTCAGACAGGAGAGGGCAGCAGTGATGTGGGAGCACTCGTCGGAGCTGGAGCCCAGCCTCTTCATGGTGTCGTGCACCTGGCAGGTAGACATCTGCAGCAGCGCATCCAGAGACAGCGTCACAGGAACTGTCTGTAGGTGACATGAGGAAAGAAGAGAGTAAATGGGTATCAGGGAAGCGAGAAGAATGAGAAGAAAGAGAGGTACAGAAAATTAGATAGAAAGAAAAACAGAATGGCCCGTTTGACAGTGATGGAAACAAGCATGGAGCTAGCAAAAGAAGAAGTAAAAAATAAAAGAAAGAAAGAAAGAAAGAAAGAAAGAAACGGGTGAAAAGAAAAATAAGAGAGGGAGTGTGGTGAAGAGGTAGAGAGAAAGCAGTTTAGAAGAGGAGGTGTAGAGAGGACTAGGAGTGAGACATACTAATGCTATCCAAACAAATAAACAAACAAATGAAAAATGCAGTCATGTGAGCATAAATGAAGACTACCACCTAAAGACACACACAAACACACACACACACACACACACACACACACACACAAGGACTGCAGGACACGCACACACACACACACAAGAACAGCAGGAAACATGGACGAGTGAATGGAATTCAGCAAATGCACTCTTTTGTCTAAACCATCCCTGCCCTCTCTCTGAATGGGGTGAGTCAAACCACAATCTGGAGCTTCACATTCTCTGGTAGTGGCAGGATCACGAGGAATGAGTGTGCACTTCCCAGAAGGACAAGACTGCGGTTCAGGGGAGCGTGCTTAACTACCCAGCATCCCCTCCTTCCACATGAGATCACCACAAGCACAAATGCTCTGGGAGTGTACCAGCTGGGACCGAGACTATTCCCTAACCACGAAGAAGCATTGTAGTGGTAGACAACCTCACAATGTGCTTATTTACAGATCGTCCTGAAATCCTCCCTGTATTGCTGTAGTAGTAGTCTAGCATTACAGGCTGTCCTGGTATTAAGCTCGCACATCAGAAGTGGACGTTGGAATGGAATCACTCAATGGCCCATCACATCAGCACATGTGTTAGAGTTTCAGAGAGAAAGAGAACTCCTTTCTCTTGGTGACATTTTGGCCTTGTCAGTCTGAACTGGAGACTTAATTTTATGATGTAAAACACACCACTTAAAATATTTCAAACCAGTTATCCATTTCCAGGCATCCATTTCTAAAAAAGAACTGTACAACAACACTAGTGTTTTACACGTCACCATGTCACTAAACCTGAACACCAGGACAAATAGGACACATCCAGGGAAAACAGCAGTGGAAAAAGCAATCAGTCCCAGCCCTACTTTTATGGCCTCTAGACCAGGGGTCCCCAACATTTTATGTACCATGGACCGGTTTGATTCCCATTTTTTTTCATGGTCCGGGGCGAGGGGCGGGGGGGGGGGGGGATATTCGGGGGTTCCATGTTTCATATGTGTTGTGCATGCATTAGCCTACTTGAAAAGAACTAGCTCCAGTTATGTATGAACAGTGAAGGTAACGAACTCTTAAAGCAACACCAAAGAGTTTTTTCTACCTTAAAATAATGTTTCCAAAATCTTTTCAGTGGTTCATCGTAACAGGGTGAACAGCACTTCTGCATTCGCTTCGCGGCCCTCTATCGGCTATAACCGCACTATGTAAGTTTGCCAGAAAGGGTAGCGGATCTGTAGTTCGATGGAATGACGCATAAGAAACTACAAATGTGACTTGCATCTGATGTCGCAATACATTGTACTTTCATAAAATCATGCAACATATTCTACCTTGTCTGTGGACTTGTTTCCCTGCAACAAGAAGGTTCCATCTGGGGGTGATGGAAGACAGTGACACCCTCAGTGTGTTTGAAATGTCCAGTCGATTGCGCAATTTGGTCTTAGTTGCAGTCATTGCAGAAAACCCGGCCTCGCATAGATACGTGGTGGGAAACGTTTTCAGCGCTTTTACGGCTATCTCGGGATATTCTGCTTTGGTTTAGATCCAAAAACCCGCCAGAGAGGTTTCCTCATACACACTCTTAAGACCACCGTCATTTGCAATTTCGATCAACTGCTCTTCCTCCTGCGCTGACAAGTTAGGACTATTCGGGATATTGACAAATGGGTTGCGGATAGGCTTGGGTATCGAATATCGAGTATTGGTTGGAACCGGGACTATCTTTGCGATTTTCCCGGAATCGTTCAAAAGTTTAAATTTCGATTCCTACTTTCGATTCCCAGTCTGCCGACAGGAAGAAGAAACGTCTGAACACCAACGAAGAAGCGCATAGTTAATAGAATTAAAATTCATGGAGAAGGTCAGACTATTTCATTCAGAAAGCAGGGTTCCCGAGGATCCTTAAAAAGTCTTAAATAGGCTACAACTGAATTTTCGAAAGAGAGGTATTAAATGTGCGTATGGGACCGCCAGCGAGTGCAAGAGAGCGAGTGATGTCTCCATCCAGTTTCGTGTATTTAAAACGCAATTGTATACGTGATAGGCTATTAGGCTATGGGAGGAAGTGTAGTGGTTGCAGAGTGAAGATGTTTTTCACGGGTTTGGTTAAAGGTGTGAAAACGGTAATAATACAGTAGGCCTATGTACAAAATAATATGCCTGGCGTTTTCGTGGTGTAGCTGAGGCCTGAGAGATAGACAGGGTAGCCTACGTGGAATGAGGGAGCCTACGGTAGAATGAGCGGGAGAAAGAGTTGGTAAGCCAGTTAGCGATAGGTTGGCCATATGTTCGAATTTAGGCCGGACATATGGATTTTAAAAGCCCTGTCCGGCGTCCGGCGCAGCCTCAAGCCGGACGTTTATTTGTTCTCCTTTTTGGAGTTGCGCTTGGCATCTAAAGTCTTTGCTCGGACGCAGCATCGTTTCACAAACTATGGACGCGAAGACTGCTGGTGAAATTATGTGCAGTTCTTCGCAATCAGGAGGAAATACTGTATACCGGTATGTTAAGTTGATCTGTTTGCATCTTTCCAGCGTGTGTTGCTGGCCTAGCCTAGGGAAGAAAATATCTGTCTTAAGTTATAATAGCCTACCTGTAATATCTGCCAGCAGCTTGCTTGCCAGCGTTTCCCAGTAGGCTAGGCCTACTTAGCAAAAGTTGTGAAATATAACCGCATATGCTTTGAATGTCGGCGACTGCTACATAAAAATACGTGCGTTCATAACGTGCGTGCTTGAGATGAAACCAGCAGTTTTCAGCAGGATCATGCGAAGAGGACCTGTCTCTTAATTAATTTAAAACAAGTCAATGGTTTTACAATGTTTCAGTCAAGCTTTGGTTGGTTTAGATACAACTGGTATGCAAAATGTAAAGTAGTGGATTAACTTTAATTTGCTGTGCTGCATATGGACAATAGATGCACATAGTAAATTATATAAAGTAGGCTTATTAAAATATGTAAATAGCTTAGTTAACTTTGAAAAAAATATTTAAGGGAATCCAGTCCAGTGCACATGTCTTTGGCAAGTAGCCCTAGGCTACTACAGACACAGGTGAAGAACAGCCTCAGCAGTAAGCAAAACCAAATATGTACAGTACAGCCAGCTTCAAAAGCAAGCAGTCCAGACCCTAAAATTGGGCATTTATAGCTGTGAAGGTAATTCACACACAATTATTTTCTTTCGCCAAAATATTTTTGGTAACTTCTGTAGACATCCAAAATGGGGTGGGGGTTAAAATTAGTAGGAAAAAAAAACTATTGCATTAAACAGTCTTATATATCTTTTTGCCGTGGTATAGTCTTAATTTTCATTTAGATGTCTTGAAAAGGTCTTTAAAAGTCTTTAAATTTGCACTTGGAAAATGTGCAGATACCCTGAGAAAGACCGTTGGTTAGCTAGCTCATTTAAAATATCCTAAACTTTTTTTGACCCTGCCTTTAAAAAAAATTGGAATCGAGAATCGTTAGGAACCGGAATCGAAATAAGAAATCGGAATTGGAATCGGAATCGTTCAAATTGAAACGATACCCAACCCTAGTTGCGGACCCACTCATTGGTTTGCCGTGGATCTTTGGAGGATGGGAAGTAGCAACGCTCAAACTCATTTGAAAGCGCAACAAGGTGATCGCGCACCAGCTGCGAGAGAAAGGGCCCTGCCTCAGTCTCTCCCAAAACCCCCACTACTGTTTGGAACATATCAAATACATCCCGTCCCCATTCATCCCCACAAATCAAGCTTGGCTTTAAATGCAGCGACTTTATCTGCCAGTTTAAAGACAGTCGTCATTCTCCCCTGGAGTGACAGGCTGAGGTCATTAAGCAACCCGAATATGCCACACAGGTAAGCGAGTTTTGACACCCAGTCCTCATCACTAAAATGTGCAGCTAACGGTGACTTTTTTTCTGTAAGAAATCTCTGCAGCGGCTCTCGAACACTCTGGCCAGTGGCCTGCTAAAGATGCTTGTTTTTTGTTGCTCATTCTAGCAGTTTAGCTAACTTCGTGTGACACTACTGTTCGCCAAGAACTAATTAAGTGAAGTGAGCTGACCTGAGGCTGCACAGCGCTGAAGGCAATATGTAAAGTGTTGAAGGCGGGACAGACAGACGTAAGAAAATAGACCTTGCAAAATGCAAACATGCGTGCAATCAAACAACTCCATATAGTCCTATGCTATGTAAAAACGTGACATTATTGCGAATTAAATTGAGTTTAGTTTGCATGCATTTTTTTAAAACTCATGTCGTAGGCTACGGCCCGGTTAGGAATGTCCCGCGGCCCAGTGGTTGGGGACCGCTGCTCTAGACTACAGAATTGGAGTGACATAGTCCACCTGGCGTCTCTCACCTGCCGCATAGCCCTCCGGGGCAGCAGCAACGACGGGGCACGAGCAACACATCTATACAACACATCCGCTCTCGCAGAGTCAAAGTCTCGCTTGCTTTTCAGTTTCACAACTCTTGAGCCATTTGGCACAGAAGGTAAAGACCGTTCTAGACCGTTCTAGCCCACATCCTACTGCATTCCTGCAGAGAACCAGACAGGATTCCCTCACAATCCTGCCGCTCTAAAGAGTAGGACACGAGGGCCGAGAGACGGGCGTCAGAGGCTTAACTGTCTGGAAAGCATCCGCCTGTTCCCAGCCTTGTTTCCATGGTGAGCTAATAGAGGGGGACAGCATGAGCAGTGGCAGGGACACATGATGCTCCTAGTCACCAGGCAGAAACACTGCCAGTCAAATGTCACTTTTCTTTAGTCATTTCTTTGCCCTTTAAGTTTCAACGTTTCTGAATAATGAAAACTTCCAGAGCACATGTTTACCTCAATAGTGTAGTCATTTAACTCTGGTGAATGTTATCTGTGATCTTTTTCTGCAATTGCTCATCGCAAGATGCTATCAGCAGTGTTATGTCATACTCACTGAGGCACAACTAGTGTGCAAATGTGGCGATTAGAAGATCAAATGCACAAATTTTGGAAGGCACGAGGCACTTTACAGAGTATTCCTGTCACACTAAAAGTTTATAACTAGAAGCTTTTTCCTAAATCCTATTTACAAAAAAGTGAGAACTGCTAAGCTAAGCTGCAGACTCTATTGTGAGTGACAGGTGTGTTCAGGTGAGGAGACAAGCACAAGATAGCATTCCACCAACAAATAAAAGGGTAAATTAATTAATAATACATATGACAGGCCACAAATCAAATAATAATGGAATATGCTACCCACTCACCAAGCGTCCTTCCATTTTTAAAAATAGATCTATGGATCTGTATGACACCTTTGTGTAGACAGGAATTAGGCAATGAATGGGTCATTTCAGTTGACTGGTGGTATTAGTGCATCCCTTACAAGCCCCACATTATTTAATTGCAATATATATAAGTGATTCTGTTTTTGCATTCCCACCCTAAAACATTGTAATGTGGAAATGATGAACACCGTCATTTTTGGTTGTTGGTCTTAGTGACCGGAGTCTTCTGAATCTTAACTACTTCTCAGTGTTTTTGGATCCAAATGTCTGTATGCTAATGTGGGCATTCCTTCTTTGGCACACTACCTGTGTGTTTGCTCTGCAATACTGGGCTCTGTTGGGCACCCTGAAACTAAATGAAAACATAATGGTTTTCCTAATAATACTTATTTTTATTCCAACTTAATAATCTAAAAAAAATGGTCATACCTAGATTTAATTGACCAGCAAAGGCAGAGATGAGGTCAGTTTTACTGGGGGGAGCTGTAGCGCAGCAGTGGTGTCGGCACCCTCTACCACATACGGGTCTAGTGCCTATGAGGTTTGGGTCCAGCTTGAGGTCATTTCCCAAACCCACTCTCCATCTCTCTCCTCAAGAGCCCACAACGGTGTCCAACTAAATCAAGACCATGCAGTTATCACACCAACACACCAAGTCACAGAATGAGAATCCCACAGGCCAGGGAGCCCCCATTCAGACTCATTCTCCCTCTGCTGCAGGAGCAGCTGCATGTCAAGGCTTCTTCACATGGGCTACCTGCTCCTAATGAACCAATGATCAAGAACAACAGCACAGGCAGGGCCACATGAGAGGTGAACAACAGCACAAAACGTCCTGAGGGAACCATATGGGACACAACCCACAGGTGACGCATGACCACCAAAAGCGCACAGCTCACTTGACTTGGTCTGCATTTCAAGGAAGCACGGGCTATTCTGGATCCTCTTTTAATATTAGCTTTCAGTGATATTTCAGTGATGCATTCACATTCTTACATAAGAGTGTTGTGTTGTGTTGTGTTGTGTTGTGTTGTGTTGTGTTGTGTTGTGTTGTGTTGTGTTGTGTTGTGTTGTGTTGTGTTGTGTTGTGTTGTGTTGTGTTGTGTTGTGTTGTGTTGTGTTGTGTTGTGTTGTGTTGTGTTGTGTTGTGTTGTGTTGTGTTGTGTTGTGTTGTGTTGTGTTGTGTTGTGTTGTGTTGTGTTGTGTTGTGTTGTGTTGTGTTGTGTTGTGTTGTGTTGTGTTGTGTTGTGTTGTGTTGTGTTGTGTTGTGGTAAGATACTCTTTACCTAGCAACTGACTTTCCCTTGAGCTGATCTTTTCATTCAGTGAGAAAAGCCAGTAACTGGTTCTAATTTTCACTAGGTAAGATCTTCGGGCTGGGCTGGGCTGGCCATAACAAGAGTAGGGCAATTCAGTAACCATTGAGGATGAGGATTACTGTCACCCTCCAGTCATTAGTGTTCCATGGATGCATTACGTCAGGAGAATTCAATTCATGTCAAGTTTGGTCAAGTTTGAAGCACTTTTCAGATACCGCTACACACGCATGCATGCATCATCATATAAATAAGTCCTTAAAAAGCTGAGGTTTTTCTGAGGTACTCAGAAAAGGCTTAGATTTCATAGTTGTCAAAATCACTATGAATCATCATGAGATCATTCAGATATGCATCATCCCAGGCCTATAAACGTAATATGAGCTCAGAGAATGTGTCTTATTTACAATGAAATTAATTACACTGTATTAGCATCTATCCATACCGTAGACATACATGCATCCACACACAGACACACATACACATACTGTATGCCCATTTGTGTTGTGTTTATCCATGTAACCTGCACATATCCTATCAAAATGTCACCAGGAATATAAAAAAATGCATCTAGCATAATCAACATGCTGCCTGTCTAACCATATAGCTGGAGACACAGGGAGACAGTAGATCCCAAGGTGATAAAACAAACTATTTATAGACCTCCAGCAGGCACCACCACACCATGGAGCTCATTTATAGGCCTGCATCAGCAACAGCAACAAGTATGTACCCATTATGTTTTTTCTAACCATCATCATAGGTTTGTGGTTCAGGATGAGCATTAACACTTTTCCTGACTCCATGTCTTGTTGCCCTGTTTGTTTTAGGGGAACAAACAGTCCATTTGTCAATCTGTTGTCTGCCATGCTTAGCGTGCACTCATATCCAGAACAGATAGATCATCAACAAGTGTACAACCCGCTCTAAGACTAATCTTCTTTCAAAAAGTTAAGCTGTTTAGCCAAAGAAAAATTGCAACGGTAGGCTGATCTCTGTGCTACAATTGTAATATATCTTGTAACCCCCATACCAATCATCATTCACAGGCTAGCGCTATTGGGCTTTGTAAACAAGGGTGTTCAATTTTGATTAGAATTCATTCAAATGGATGAATGGATACCGTACCATTTCATCCCATATAGCAACATGCTTTTAAAAGTTCACTGACAATAGCATACCACTACACCTAACCAGTAACACCAGTCAGTAAGGTGGCAACAACACCACGGTCATGGTATTGGGACCTGGCTTTACCTGTACTTTTGTCTGAAGCACCTCACAGATATAGAAATGAAATCACCGTATGAACCATCGTGAAAACCTAGCACATTAAGGCATTCAGACTCTGGCCTGAGGGTGTGTCTGACAAAGCAATTAACCTGCCTCTTCAGCTGGGCACCTTTTGTCTCGCTCACGTGGGGGTTCAGAGCTGCACCAGCTGGTGACAACAGCTCCTATTTTTAGCCGTGGCTATTTCCAGGCCCCTTTGTTTGCTTGCCAGAAATAAAGCAGTTTGGCCAGTATTTGTGCATTTGCAGCGCTGCACAGGTAGTAGTAGACTAGTGGTTATCTTATTGACTCAAGCCTGCATGGGAGGGAAAAAGAGCATCACCGAGATCACAGAGAAACAGAACACCCCACTGCATAGAATATACACTGAAGAGCCACGGCTACAGTCCGAGCAAAGCACTGGTCACTATAAGATCAGCAATTCTAACTGCTACTAGCCTCTGTCTGTTCCCCGGTCAAACACTGAACCCGTGAGAGCATACAAAATGAGATAAACTTCTCCTATATACACATTGGTGACACATTGTAATAAAGCCAACAGCCGTTTTGGGGTCAAATAATCAATATTTATCATTATCACAAATTGCGGCGGTTGCCGGTAGGCCTAGTGACAATTGTGCAAAATTAACACCAATGTAGAAGCTTCAAAAATACAATATTGCAAGTAGGCTAGCATATGTCAGCAACATGTTGAAGTTCGTTGAGTTTCAACGAGGATGTAAGCAAGCATACAGCAGAGGGACATAATGTCAGCAACATGTTAAAGTTCGTTGAGTTTCAACGAGGATGTAAGCAAGCATACAGCAGAGGGACACATGTTGAAGTTCGTTGAGTTTCAACGAGGATGTAAGCAAGCATACAGCAGAGGGACATAATGTCAGCAACATGTTGAAGTTCGTTGAGTTTCAACGAGGATGTAAGCAAGCATACAGCAGAGGGACATAATGTCAGCAACATGTTGAAGTTCGTTGAGTTTCAACGAGGATGTAAGCAAGCATACAGCAGAGGGACATAATGTCAGCAACATGTTGAAGTTCGTTGAGTTTCAACGAGGATGTAAGCAAGCATACAGCAGAGGGACATAATGTCAGCAACATGTTGAAGTTCGTTGAGTTTCAACGAGGATGTAAGCAAGCATACAGCAGAGGGACATAATGTCAGCAACATGTTGAAGTTCGTTGAGTTTCAACGAGGATGTAAGCAAGCATACAGCAGAGGGACATAATGTCAGCAACATGTTGAAGTTCGTTGAGTTTCAACGAGGATGTAAGCAAGCATACAGCAGAGGGACATAATGTCAGCAACATGTTGAAGTTCGTTGAGTTTCAACGAGGATGTAAGCAAGCATACAGAACAAAGGGACAGTGCAGGTGGTGGAGAGTGCGAGCGAGCCTAGTTGAGGCTGCATGATAAGAACTCAGTGGTGGAGCAGGTAGGCTATGTATGTAATGCTGACGCCTGACGATGATGATTATGATGACTTATTAATTGCGATAATGTAATGATATGGTAATGATAACATAGTAAGGTCGTGCTGTGATTATAATAACAATAGCGCAACTTAAATTTTCTAAATTAATGATTTGCAAACCTGGACAGCAAAAGAGTGTCAAATCGACGTTAATTGATTCAGTTGAATCAGTTTCCGTCAGATGGCCAAAATTCAACATCGATTGCATGGGTGGTGGTTGGTCTCTCAAAGTAGATAAGGTTTCTATCTTGGAAGGGTTATCATAGTAAAGATGGGCTAAAAGACTGTGTAGACTGACAGAAATGTAGGCTACAAAACGTCAAGTCATGCAGTCAACTATAACCTATATAATATGCTATACTGTTCCAAAATGCTTGTAGCTATATTGTTCCAAAATGTACCAGTAATGTAGGTACATAAAATATTTCCAGCAACAGCCCTGTTTATTTTGTGTTGTTTCAGTTGTCCTACAGGTATAAATAACTGGTATAAATTAAAATAATGTCTACGACAATCTGGGTAATTTAACTCTTTACACATAGGCTTCAGTAATGTTTTGGTGCTGCTGTCAATTGAGCATTGTATAGTTTAAATGTAACCTATTGGATAATTTGAAATGATACTTTGAATTCAAGCAGAAACTCTTTAATAATTGCTTGTATAGCCTACTTGAATATGGAGATCATGTGCTCCATGGCTACCTCTGATCAGTCAGAGTGATAGCCAATGAGGCCTACATCACTTTCAGTGCTCCATGACAGTGTATTTAAGGGTAATGCAAAGATTTTGTATTTAATTAGGCGTGCCCGAGTGATTTGAGGGCCGCTTGGGCCAAATATGCCAGGGCCGATTTTTGGTCCCAGTCCGCCCCTGCTACTGCCCACACAAGCCATAGGGTCTCTCCACTACGACTCATAGAAACTATGATGCTGCTGGTTGCTGAGATGAGTAAAGAGCACTTGATCTTAAGGTGGTTGCCAGCTCATACACTTGGTGACATCATCTGTTAAACAGCCGTGCACAGTTGTTTTGGTTTGATAGATGACATCAAACCTGACCTATTTCTACACAAGGCATTATCTACTGATCTACATTATCACACATTTAGTCAAAGCAAACTCCTAAAAGCACAGATAAAAACAATATGGCTCCTTGGTATCAATATCTGCACTTATCTGTTTATGTAGGCATGCCATCCAAATCCATCATTGCACTATGCGTTAAAATGAGTGTGCAGTTCTGCGTGTAGAATGTGTATCATTGCAAAATAATATTGCACAGAAGCCAAGCTATGCCACGAAGCCACAAAGCCTTAAAAGAGGTTGATGCATGCTCATACCAGGGTAGGGTCTGGACATGTCCACACTAGCTGTGTTTAGGCCTGATGTTTCACAGAAGAGAGGGAAGTGTGGCTCACAAGGAGATAAACAATGTCATGGATCCACCAACCACACATACTCCCTCAAATAAACACAACAAAGTATCTACCCCTTCTCCACACACAAACACATATTCTCACCCAAGACACGGAACAAGACTGTATCCTCACTACCACTCATAACAACACCAACACGCCCAAGACAGCACCCTTCACAAATCATTAAACAAACAAGAATCCAGGTGTCTGGATCCTCCCTGTATGCAGCTAGGTACAGAGGTCCATGTGAAACTCCGCTTACAGCAAGAGATACGGGGACACATATGGAGAAAGAACACAGGCTAACACGACTAGCAGAAGACTAAGAGTTTGGACATACTGCACACTAACAGACATCAAATCTATCTAAGTGTGGACGTGCATCTAGCCCAAGAGGAACACAGACACAGCCACCGCAGCAGCAGCAGCTCCAAGGAGGACATGTGTCACACTAGTTCAAAACTCAGTAGAGGTCTTCTCACCAAGCCTCATTTTGAGAGTATATATGAGAAGACATTTCAACAACTTGTTCATAAACAAGTCAATGTTTACAGATGAAGCGGATTTTGTCTACTGACCCAAGATTACAATTCACTTGCCATAAACATGAGAAAAGTGAAAGCTAGATACAGAAAACGGCTTCAGGACTAGTTCAGATGTATTTCAACGTTTATTCTATAGTAATAAAGTTATTTAAAACACACAATACCATTACAGGGTTTAGAACAGAAGTGTTGTATCTCCGTCTTTCATAATCCAGAAACGGCAGCCAGCGACTACACCACCTCACTCAACTTCAGTCACGCTATGTTAGCCAAGCTCTGCAACTCAGCCCTTTTCTCTCCCTTTCTCTCTCTCTCTCTCTCTCTCTCGTTCCCTCTCTCCACCCCTTCTTCAGCACAACACCCTCCCTTGGTCTCCCTTCCTGTCTCTCGCGCAGTCTTTTTCTTTTTTTCAGGCTTCTGCCAGGCAACCAATGTGTTCTTGCTGACATGCCACAGTGGTATCTAAACAACCGGGATTGCCCCTACTCCCGCCCCCGACCCCACTGGGCCAGTGTTTCACAAACATACACCCCTCCCAAATGCAAAATAAATACTTACAGATCTGGGAAACGTCTCCCTCCCAAGTTTCAGTGACATCATACTGTATGCCTCTTGGCTATCTCACCTCTCTTGTGAAACAGGTAGGTCTTGGTTTTTGACAAGATGCTTCTTGCCACCCTTTACAGGCTACTAATGGTACAAAACTAATCCTAAATGGTCAGGTCAACACCTCTCTGGTGAAATAGTTTTCTAAATAAGGATGGGTGATATGGCTAAAATTCATCTTAATATTCTGAGAAAAAATATTGACAAAGCAATTACGATCGATTATGATACCATATAGGCTAATCTTAATCTTTGTATAATGTTCAGTGGCAGCATTTAATATCTAATATCAGAAAGGTTCTTATGAAATACAATCATTATCACAGTATATGATATACAATACAATATGGTACATTTCAAAATCATAATGGCTGTAAATATGTACAATACAAATTTTGGAAAGTACAAGTGCTATCAAAGTGTCAACGGTCACTAGCGATATGTCTGGAATCTGTGTATGTCTGTTAGGGCTGTAACGATTTACGATTCGAAACCGAAATCGCGACATTCATATCCACGATACTGTGTCCAGTGTGAAAAGGCAGAATCGCGACACACCCTTTCTAGTGTTTCACGCAGTGCTTTGCAGCTTATGCGGCCGCAACCCACAACTCCCGCTTTACTTATCGGTAGCCTACGTTGTCCAAAAACAAATAAATAAATAAATAATAATTTCATACCTCTCCTTCCTTGCTTTCATTGTAGACTATGTGTGCAACTTTACCAAACAGTATAGAAGTAAACCCCCTCTCCTTGCCCCGCTCTCTCTCGCGCTCCCTCCCTCTCACTCTCCCTCCCTCTCCTGCTCAATGAACACGCGCGACTTAAATAAAACATTCACAATCGTGAAAGCAAGGACGCATAGACGACTAGCTAAATTACTATTAAATCCGCTTAGCATCATTAGCATGCTGCACATATTTGTTTAAAACTCTTTGAAAGTTGCAACTTCAAACGCATTGAAGTTGACTGATCATCTCAATACCAACGTTTCCCATAAAGGCCTGTCCCAAGGAGAACAAGTATTACCTTGAAACTTAAACACACATGGGGAAACTGAACAGTCCAATCAGTAGACTATGATAGGCTAAGCTATATGCTACTTTGTTTACAATATTTCCAGGCTTCAACCAGACAGCTGAATTAAAGAGGTAGAGTTGTAATAAAAAATAGTAGGCCTAGGCTATAAAGTGTGCCGTCATAAATATCAGTCATTCAGAAAAATATTTTTATACCAGGATATAAAATAATAGATATATTATATTGTAATCCTCTGGTGTTCTAAGGGAGGCTATTAAAATGTTATTTAATAAAATGTCTAGCCCCCCCCCCCCCCAAAAAAAAAGGGAAAAAAAAGAAAAATCGAGATTCGTATCTAACCGTGGGTCAAAAATCGTGATATAAACCGAATCGTGAGGTTGGTGTATCGTTACAGCCCTAATGTCTGTGTATACCAACAACATTAAACCCACACTGGTTCCCTGCTGTAAAACACACTGATACTGAGACTCTGTACTGAACTCTGTACTAAACAGTGGCAACATTTAAAAAAAAAAAAGCAATGGCAGCTCCTGATTAAAGGAATCTTTTCAGGCCCCTTGTTATGTTACTTCCAGGGTCACTTTGGGTAGATTAACCATGTCCTTCATATGTGCTGTGCCGAGCTGGTAATGTGTTACAAAAAAAGGGTAGGTTGTGGCATACAAAAGAGCCTTGATCTTCCAGTTCAAAAAGCTTATAAAAACGTAGTATATAGGAGCATACAGTAAAGTCTTGTACCAGTCAGGTCATGCAACACTTCTTTCATGCTCTCAAATGACTTCACAACTGGATTTACCACCAGTGCTTCCTCAACCTGGGAAAACCCTAGTTCTCAGAATTCTGTTTCTAGGAAGGTTCCCATGGGGATGTGCATAATTACAGGTCCTGGGAGGAGTGGCACTACAGTGTAGGTACAATACAAGTGCTATCACACTCTTGCATGTCTGGTTAAAGACGTCTCTATTTAAGCCTGAAAACCAGTCTGCCTACATAAACCCTGTCACCACTTATTTCTATTCTTTTCATTTGAATCTGTCTGATTTGTTGGCTCATTTTGAAAGCTACTTACTGGGATAATGATGAGCAATGGGTGATCATCAATAGCTCTTGATGAGGGTGGAGTTATGCTCCCCCCACACACACACACGCAGTCGCTGGAAAGCTTTTCCCATATATATAGCTTTTCCCCATTTTTAGTATATGAGGCCATCCTTAAAAATATTCTTGTTTGCAGTAACAGCCAAAAAAATTTAAAAATGGGTCGGTAGGTAGGTCAATATTTTTTTTTTTCAAGATTCAAAGTAAAAAAAAAAAGTACAATTTTGGTCATGGTGATTACGTAAGTATGAATTTAAACAAATGTGCATATTGTGACGTAACTGACTGGGTCCTCAACCCGTGCCTTCAGGCGCATCATTGCAAACCTCAATCTGATGCAGGTTATGTAGACCAGCCTTTCTCAAACTTCTTTGACCTAAGGCCCAGTAATGGCAGACTTTGGGGTCATAGGGCTCATCTACACTTACCCAACCCCAGTCACCCCCCAATCAAATTGTCATTATCATTATCACAATCATTATTATGCCTATATTGTTATACATGCACTTTCCCTTAAATGTTTTGTGACATGCACATCAGAGGACTGCTTTACTAATGTAAGATATAATTAGTTTCATTGCTTTTGCATGGTTGCATGATGCTTGCATAAGAAAAGAAATACTTCTCAAAACAGCAACAAGTATGGGTGCTATTGTTTTGGGATGTTTCCCTCATGCAAGCATCATACATTGGTAGGAAATGGAGAAAAAAATACATGTTTTTTAATTAAGTTTAATTTGAATGCCTGAATGTAAGGATTCAGGAAACACAATACCAGCTTTTTTGGCGAGCAGATAGGCGTAAATCACTGATCTGTTAATCTTTAACATATAGAAAGAATGCTACAATAGCTTTTGGCTACGTTATATTCAAATTTGACTATATAATACTCAGTGCTGTAGCCTACTACAGTGTATTATACAGTCTCTGCTCTGTTTCTATGGAAGTTCCAAAAATCAACATCGTTTTATTAACTGTCGTTTAACAGGTTGAAGCGGAGCTTTGATACCAACGTTATCGATTAGTTTCAGTTTCTCTCGAGCAGACGCGCAGACGCCTGCATTGAATGAACGCTCATACCACCACTTTATTGTATGGCTCTATGTTTAATGACATCGATAGCAGAAACGTTTGTTTTCTTTTTTTGTCGGTCCGCGGTATCTTGATCAACTGCGCAGCAAATTATCAGACGAATCACCGGGCCTTTCTAATTTCACTCCACGACTCCGCGGACCAGCAGTCTTCACATTTCGGACTCATATTTTTAGAAATGCTGAATAGACCACAACCAATGTCAATTCTTCAACACGGTCACCGTTAGACTAGAGGGGAGAAAGGATAGGAAAAGATCTGGGCACAGTTCTTCCAGAACTTCTTGCCAAGTAATAACGTTGTCGAGATATTTGTGTGAATGAAACGAAGCGTATAGGCCATAGTATGACATGTAAACCAATGGTGTAGAGATGACGCCACAGGGTTTTATTTAAGAGAGCCCAAGTTTGTATGTAGGCAATTTATATTCACAATACTTAAGCCTACTAAAATAAATAGTATTTTATTTGTATTGGTTGTTTAGAGTAAAAAAAAATCGGTCGGTCTTAACGCAAGTTTACAAACGGCAAGTCGGTCGGACTAAATGGGGAAAAAAATAAATATTTGGGTCGGTTCTAAATTGACAGGGTCGGTCGGGTTACGGCAAACGAAAATATTTTTAAGGATGGCCTGAGCAGTGTCTCACTCCTTGCTTTGGAGAACCAAGGTTTCAAATGACGTTGGGAGGTTCAGGTGGGAGGGGATGAAGGAACACACACCGAATTTAGATTAGTCAATACCGTCCAATATTCAACTTGCTCAGTCGCCTTGTAAAGTGACTTCATGACAACAGTTCCTGCAACAGGGCGACTGCACCACTAAGCCAAATATGGATTGTTTAATACATGACTGGTTATGAGGATGATCAAGAAAAGTTATACAACAACAAAAACAACAGTGAAAGGGGAACTTTACTGACCACCACCGATGTGTAGACCCCACCTACAGCCTTTATGCTCCACTCACCAGCTTATGGATACATATATGTGTACAAATACATGTCTAAAAAACCTCGGAATCTGAATTGAAAACAACGTTTACAACCAAATACATTTATATAAATTATCTCCATAGGCTACAGGTTTGAATATTAAGAGATCCCTAAAATTCGTTCGAATATCTTTAATTTTTAAATAATCGAATTATATTCGAATAACGAAGTTCGGAGTCAAAGCCCTAATTTAGACAAGATTTTATGATTCACAATATGCTTCCTACACTTCTTCTAAACGAGTAACACAAATAATCTTCAGATCTAAATCATGTGTGACCAAAAACACCTCAATATGTTCACACCTGTGGGTACACACAAACGCACAACCAAAAACTTGACTGTTGGAAGGCTTCAATGATGCAAATTCGATGATGCAAATCCCTGTCATAGGCTAGCCCAATCTTGCCTGCCCAGAGGGAGATTCCTGTCCACATCATGTATAAACAGTAACAGAGGAGAGGTGAGGTGAGGTGGTGTGGGGTGGGGGTGACGCTTGTGGCCATATTTCTTCTGATCTTCTGATGAAGGTTTGGTTTGTGCTGCCTGGGAATGAGGGAGGCAGCTAACTTCATTATTTGGTGGCAAATCTTCTCTAACCAGAACAGACAGCCATTGGTGCCAAATGTCCTGCAGGCTCTAGCCCTGTGCATTCCAGCCATGGGAGTCACAGAGGCAGAGGCACCACAGCAAATCAATAGCTTCTGTTAGCTAAAAGCTCCTAAGAAAAGCACCATTGTTTATGTAAATGGTTTATACATATGAATATATAGGAAAATCCTTTCTTTGATGATGGTGAGGCAAATGTTTAGGCAAACCACAGTTGAAAATAGTCATTCACACAGTCATATGATTTTCTTGAGACAATCACTGTTATTTCAACTACAGATACATTTCACAATTCCTGTGTTTAAGGACTGAACTTTTTGCCATTTTTAGAATGGGATGCATGGGACTCATACCTAACCCAGGTTCAGGACAAACACCACACATCAATTTCCTCAAGCAACAGGAACGAACAGCAACGAGCACACACACACACACACACACACACACACACACACACACACACACACACACACACACACACACACACACACACACACACACACACACACACACACACACACACACACACACACACACACACACACACACACACACACACACACACATACCTCAGGAGGGTCCGATGTACACAACACTCATAAATAGATACACACCCATGTGTGTGTGCTAGACAGCCTCTATCCCTCTCTCCCACTCTCTGTCTCTGTCAGTTTCTCTCTTCCTATTCCTTTTCTTTCAACCCCTTCATGAGACGTTGCGGAGCATCAGATTGGCTCAGGCGAGTACTAAACAGCGGAGCAGGGGAACTTCTGCTCCTGTTCTGCCCAGTCAGAGGGGGAGACTGCGTGACAGCCGGGGGGAGGCGACAGCCCGCCCCCTGTGATGTAAAAATAGAGGGAGAGGAGGAGTGTGTGAGTGTGTGTGTGTGTGTGTGTGTGTGTGTGTGTGTGTTTGTGTGTGTGTGTGTGTGTGTGAGCAAGAGACAGAAACGAGAAAGACTGACGCAGCACATTCCCTTGGATTAGAGTGCTGTATCGGGTGTGTGGCTGGAATGTGACTCAGGCAGAGTCTCCCACTGAACCTCAATATACTAACCTGCATCTGACTATGCGGCTCACGAAGGCATATTCATGTCTGACTCTCACTCCTCCTCCGCTCTCTCACTCTGTCTATCTCACCATACCTCCTTCTCTCATTTGCTCTGTGCGCATTCTCTCCCTCCCTCTTTGGTTCTCTCTCACGTCTACTGTTGCTACTGTCAACATGCAGGAACAAAAGGAATGACTTCAGTGGCAGTGGTAGTCACTGGCCACATGTGAGGACACAGTATCTTTGGTCATTAAGTTAATTACAGGGAAAGGCCTTTAAGAAGTATCTGGTTGCAGACACTGTGGCCGATATACCACTACGGTAGATTCATGAACACGCAAACCAGATAAAAAAAATATATATATATATAGATAGGCATTGATCATAAGGTAGTTCCATGCCATTTAGCATCATGAACAACAATGGAGATCATCACAAACACAAAGTCAACATCAAGCAGGACAATTATTTCATTTGGAGTAGAAGTGGGAATTGTAGGAGTAACTGACCAAACCATTCTTAATTCACAATTTCCCTCAGGAGGAAAATTAGAATATTTGCTATGCTGAACTGAGTCTTGATACTAATTTGCAAGAGAATATTTTGTAACTTTCACTCAAACCTCAACACTGAAACATGCTTGTTCTAGTAATGTCTGACAGGTTAAACACCTTAATACATCTACTGCATAAATTATACCAGTGACGGAACATAATACAATTCTGCCTTACGCTGTGGTTCCTGGGTTATCTCCATCTGAGACCTGAAGCAGACGCCACTGTCTTCCAGTTGCAAGCAATTACTTAAGTAAATTAAAGCTCTTCCAGCTGATCCCAGATCTAAGGTAGCCATCAGCCCAGGGAGCGCTGCCAAGCGTTAAGGTAACATATGGCTGTTCACAGATCATATTTCAGTTGGGTATCTCTCTGCCGTGACATCCCTAGAATGCCTTTTTACTTACGATGAGAAGACTACACAGAGAGAGAGAGAGAGAGAGAGAGAGAGAGAGATAGAGAGAGAAAGACAGACAGACAGACAGACAGACAGACAGATATTCCAACTCACTGTCACAACACACACAATATGGCGCACAAAGACACACACAATATGCCGCACCTCAATGATCTCTGGTTTCAGGTTGATGGTGCGAAGCCAGTCCCCCAGGTGCGGGTAGCTGTCCAGCGCTGGGCTCCTCTCGCTCTCTGGAACGCGCTGCTTGCATTGGAGCTGCCTGCTGATGTAGTTCACCAGCTTCACCTGCGGATGGCAGCACCACACAAACATGAGCAGAAGCAATAGCAAACACACTAGCAGGCGCAGTACATGACAGGCTTTACTTTTTGAAGTAAGAAAAAAAAAAAGACATGATGCCTTTAGGATCAAGGAAGGGGGGGGGGGCTAAGATATCCCAAAAAGTCAGTAAAAGAGAATAAGCTTATTTACATTCCTTAAATACAGTGTATACACCCCTGTGCTACTTAAAGTTTTCTGGTATTTGTGTAGAAGTTGCTAATGTGCTCAAAGAAAAGCAAGCTGGAGAGATGCTAACCCTGCATTACGGAGACATAGATATTACAAAAAGCTCCTTGACTGAAATATGAAACTGATAAAAGATCCATACAACTGATTGACTAATAAACTAATACAGGTAAAAATTTTGCATATTTGTACATTTCATTTTGGACCCAATTACTGAATCAGAGGTGTCATGCTTGTGCACACCGAATGCAAATTTGCCAAAGAGCCTTAGTGTACTGAGGAAATCCCCGAATGTCAAGGCTTCTGTTGAAAAGGTGGGCTGACGCTGAAGCATCAGGCTGCATTTGCACAGCCTTTGTGGTTGTGGTGTGTGTGTGTGTGTGTGTGTGTGTGTGTGTGTGTGTGTGTGTGTGTGTGTGTGTGTGTGTGTGTCAATGGCCGTGGGCTACACAGCCATACAAAGAAAGTGTGATACATTGAGGTATGAGAACAGAGGGGGTCGATAAGTAAGCCCTCTCAAAAGACCCGTTCAAGGCCTAAAATTCTTACAATAATTGTGAAGCCAAAAGACAGAGAGGCATAGACTTACATATTTAGACACAGTGGTGTAGTCTAGTTAGCTGTAGTGGGTATACTGTGATCAACCCCAAAAGTTAATACGTATCCTTGCCTATTTTAAGTGGGTATACTGAGATGATGATGCTTTTTAAATGGGTATATTGCATAGTCCTGTGTATCACGTAGACTACACCACTGTTTAGACATATTTAGAGACTGTATAAGTCTGCTAGCCAGAGAGAAAGGACAGGACCTAGTTAGTGTCAAGACCGCTATCAAACATAAGCACACATCAGAAAACATAAGCACACATCAGAAAACATAAGGACACATCAGAAAAGTAGCTCCCCGTGATAAACGCTAAAGATAGGAATGAGAGAAAAGTCCCCCACACAGACCCAGCTTAGACTTCCTAGAAGGCCTTTTTACTTACGAAGAGAAGACTACACAGAGAGAGAGAGAGAGAGAGAGAGAGAGATAGAGAGATAGAGACAAAAGACAGACAGACAGACAGACAGACAGACAGAAAGTAGCTCCCCGCAATAAACGCTAAAGATAGGAATGAGAGAAAAGTCCCCCACACAGACCCAGGTAAGTGTTGACAGAGGAGGTATTAACTCTTCAAAGGACCCCGCTAGAGTACGAAACCTGCTCACTTTATAGGAAGCCCAAGGAAACAATAATATTAATCAATCTAGTGGCAAAATAAGCCCTAGACATTAGCACCAAGAAAACTTAACCACAATAGAGCAAGAGTGATTCACTAACTATACTAATACTATGCCATTATAAACCTAAAGAACTGTCCACATGCACACTTCAGACCAGTTAAAAATCAAAATCGAGAAAATCGAATTCAAAGATTTCTTAAGTTAAGAAAAGATAAGAGGTCTGAGATAAGATAGGACACAGCCATGAGTTTAGGAACTGCTTCTGCAATAGGGAGATAGGATTCTTCCTATCTTTGAAGCTTAAGTTAAGATAGGACAAGCAGTTAGGATTTTTTTCTGTGATGAAGCCCCAGGCCCCTTCCTTCATCTGGGTTTCACTGCATAAGGCTTACAACACCTTGAAGAGGCTCAAGACGGGTGTGAGAGCCAAATTGTCAAGTGGTGTGTGAGTGCCTACACCACACCTCTACATAGGCTAGATGCACATCTCTGCAAGACAAAGCACTGCCAAAATGGACGTCTCTGGCAAGAAGACAATTGAGAAGAAGAGGTGAAAGGAGAGAAAAAGATGCAGAGTGTTCATCCCTCCAGTGCAGTGGCCCCGTCCGCAAATAGCTCTGATGATAGCGATTTCACTAGCGTTCTCATGGGGGCATCTGTGTCACTGTCATGACGACCGAGTGACATGGGAACATTGGAAGGACTGCTGGGAGGCCCAGAGCGCACACACACACACACATATACAGACACACACACACACACACACACACACACACACACACACACACACACACACACACACACACACACACACACACACACACACACACACACACACATGATGGGTTCAGAGGGGCTCCATCTTCTGTTCTGACCACTCACTTCGACAAGACTCCCACTACACTTCCACTTGACCTTCTGAGATGCTTTCTGTTCCACTACATCAGAATTCTACACTAAGATATTAGTAACGGAGCTCAATACAGTCTCTCAATAAGCACCTCTATAAGAAAGAGACGTCATTAGGAAAAACATGATCCCCTGTGGCTGCACCTCATCCAGTCCACTGACAGACATCTGACCGAAAACTGACATCATCTCATCCCCTGCCAAATAAATGCCAGCCCATTGTAGTCGCTGGACTGGGCAGGGTGTCTGTCTGGCACAGTGTCTGTTTGGGTGGTGTGTCTCTAATGATCAATATCAGATTCCCACGGGGCACCTACCATGGGAAGGAGAGAAGGACATTTTCCTCCAGTAAAAGCTGCCCACTCCTTCTACTCTTTTCCATGGAAACATCCAAATAAAAACAAATCCAGTTGGTATTGTTTTTAGTATGACAACACAAACCTAGCGCTTTCTAGGTGCATTAACCAAATTTGTCTAAAAAACAAGCAAATTTGGCTGCCAGTGTGTTTAGCAAATTTGTCTTGATAAGACATCTTAAAATCAAACTCTTATTAAACCAAGTCAAAGCAATCTTACGATAAAGCACTAGGTAAGTCTGTATACTAAAAGCAATACCAACTAGATTTTTAATCATAATATAAGATTAATAACAAGTGGTTAGATATCAGTTTTGGCAATTTTTTTTATTTTACTTTTATGTGTTTAGCTGTTGTTTCGAACTTTGAGTCATGCGTGTCCCTCTTCGCCACCATTGTGTCATTATTAAGAAATATAATTGTCATGATTAAGAGATGCATCTCTGAGAGTGGAGAAGAGACGTATTTTCTGTAGTCTCTGTAAAACATATGCATTTCCACATCCTTATACGTACATGCAAATAATATTCCCAATGGGACTAAATAGGACAGTGACAGGCTACTGAAAACTGGTGTAGCCTGAAAGCCCTGAAAACACACACACACACACACACACACACATACACACACACAGCACTGATCATGATTCATCCTGATGTATCATGATGAATATATCATTAACATGGTCTAGCTGGATGTTTAGCTGTTCCCCTCCTCACCTGGAGAGACTTAATGAACAGCAAGTGCGTGTGGTCAAACAGACTTAATAACATGCAGGGGTTGGTTTGCCGCCAGACGAGGCCTGGCTCCATTCGTCTGGAGCACTCTCACGGATTCTGTGCCTTATCGTGCTCGAGCATCGCTCCTCATCTCAGTTACCACTCTGTGCGCTCACAGCAGCAGGATGGCAGGGCAGGGAGGGAGGGTTAGGGGGCTTCACTCCAGCTCTACTGGAACAGTATTTTCCCTTTATTTAAAAAGCAATCGGACAAAAAGGGAACTTCTTGCCTTGCTCTCAGTGCCAGTGACAGAGTGGAGGAGGAAGGAAAGAAAAAGAGGGGCACTACAACTGGCATCGCCTCAAAGGTGTGTGTGTGTGTGTGTGTGTACAAAGCTGCGGTATACTCTCTTCAGAGAACAACCTTACGGATATTTCTTTTTGTTTAGCTCTGTCATTTCTCAAGCCAATGCCCTCTTTAGGCCCCCTTCACAAAGACAGAGAAGTGCTTTTCACTGTCCCACTGTACTTTAGCCTAAAGGGCAGCAGCTGACATTCTCTTCAGTACGTGTTATTTGTCACACAAAACTGTAAATTCATCAACCTCATCTTCACCTTTGTACAACATAGTTTTAGCAAGTAGAGATGCCAAGACAGGACTGAGCAGTGTCTACACACAGTTGGAAAATCCTCCCCTCGTTCTTCCTCTATCCATGACCTCTATCCAGTATTGTTTAAATAGCAAAAAGAAGTTAAATTAAGATGAAAACTGAAAAACACTACGCTTTAACTGAGTAAATTCACAGCACAGCAGATGACATCTACTGGGTTTTGATAGGCTGCTGCTTCATGGCTCCACAGTATTTTGCAATGGCTAATAAGTGCAAGAGTGAAGACGTTTCATTCACAAGCAATGTGACGAAACATTCCCATCTGTGAAACAACCACATTGTGAAAACGTATAACTACATTTATTTACCTCACTTATTTCCCATTCATCCCCCATCATTCGCTATCACACAAAACTACCAACAACACAACTCGGCCTTCACCCTGGATCCATACTGCCTTTCTGACAAGGGGTTTTCACAAACTGTGTACTCTTGATCTTGTTTTGACTACACAAACAAAAATATACTGTATTATGACATTTTTTGTCCACTGTAAGGACATATTTTGCTAGACATATGTCAATGAAAGAGGATAAGAGGTGGAAAATAAAGAGGTGTTGAATGTATGAAACTGTTGGCCCCTTTGTAAAGGGCACCTCAGTGATCAACTGTAGAAGAGGCATGACTGTGCCTGTTCAATACTCTGCAGGATATTCTCTTACACTATTATTGAAGGGACCAGTTTTCTTTGAGACAGACTGAAAGATTGCCAAAAAATAGAACAGATACTTTCTGTTGATGTAGCAATACAGGATGGGATAGTGATGCAATAAAATATTGTGCATGTTTAATGTTTATTCATGTGTAGCATCCTTGTCAAACAAGAAATCGCTTGAGTTTGTGTAAATCCTTAACTAAACCAAGCCAGGCTAGATTCACGGATACATTTTTTGCATTTATTGCAGAGACAACCAAATCCATCACTAAATTTCTAAAACAGCAGAAAATCCACTTTACACCAACTGCTGAAACTGTTGTTACACTGTCTGACCAAAAATAACCTGTTACGTTGATGTAATATTCCAATTTTTACTTCCTGTCTGATTTCAATTCCAATCGTAAGCCTCTGCTGGCATCTTACATCCATGTTGGGTCTGCTGACGTAGTGGACACTTAACCAAATTAATTTGGACTATATTTAGAGCGGCGGGTCATCATTAGAGAGAGCTCCTGTGCATCACTGATGTCATGTCCCATATCTGTGGCAGACACAGGCCTCATTAGGGCTGCTGCTCTGGAGGGCCACAAGTGTAACCCTACCCCGCCGCCAATGAATTTGAGGCCTGGCCAACTGCCTTGCGCCTCCATTGTGAGGGAAGGACAAGAGCAGGGGAAACAGAACCAAGGGGAAAAGGAGGAGGGCCCGGCTGCCGCCACTCTGCCCATGTCTTTTGTCTGGCGTTGAGTGATGGCTCTCCGCTTGACCAGAGGCCTGGGAGAGGCGCTCACTGAGACTGAGGAGTATTTTCCATGCATCTCTCTTTCTCATCAACACTTTCTGTCCGTCTGTCTGCATGTCTGTCTTATACTCTCCTCTCTCAATATCTGTATCGCAGCCCCCCCAAATCACTTAAATTAAATATGCTTTATTCTTTCGTATGAAAATTAGGACACTTGTATTTCCAAAGCAATCATAAGGAATACAAAGTATAACAAGTGTCAACGTGTAGACTACAATGAACATAAAAAATAGATAATACCAAAAAAAGCTACTTCTATTATGTTTATTAGATACACATGGTCCACTGCTCATTAACACAGACATCCATTCAGCCAATCGCATGGCAGCAACTCAATGCATTAAAGCATGTTGTCATGGTCAAGATGATCTGCTGAAACCAAGCATCAGAATGGGGAAAAAACGTGATTTAAATGACTTTGAACGTGGCGTGGTTGTTGAGTTTATGGAGTATGGTCCAAAAAAGGAAAAAAAATATCCAATGAGCATCAGTTCTCTGCCATGCCATGCCAGTTCTCTGCAATAACATGCCATGTTGATACCAGAGACCAGTAGCCTGGCATAGCCAGAATGTGAGTCTGGTAACATGCCATTGGGACTTGATTATGGAGCGTGTTTCAACCGATATGGAGAAAAAAATGCCTTTGCACGCAATTGGATGGACCTTGGATTGCGCAATTAATTCTTGTACAACCAACGCAATAGCAGAATCAGCCTTTTTATTGTAAACAAATTCAATTCAAGTATGCTAAGGTGACGTGGATGAATACATTACCGTTGCTCATCTGTCCATCATTGTATAAAGCCCACCCAGACAATTTGATTGGCCCAAACACCTCTGGATCAGGCATAGAGACTTCTCAATGGATAATTCCAGCAGGATAACGTGACATTTCACAAAGCTTGAATATCCAAAACTGGTTTCTTGAACATAACAAAGAGTTCACTGTACTCAAATGGCCTCCAGTCACCAGATCTCAATCCAATAGAGCACCTTTGGTATGTGGTGGAATGGGAGATTTGTATCATAGATGATGTGTTGCTGTCAAATCTGCAGCAACTGCACGATGCTATCATGTCAATATGGACCAAAATCTCTGAGGAATGTTTGCAGCACCTTGTTGAATCTATGTCACGAAGAATTAACGGAGTTCTGACGTGAAAAGGGTAGAGCTCTATGGTATATTAAGGATCGATAGCCTACCGATTTCGATATTTGAGGATTTCAAAAAACGATAACCGACCGACAGTCATTTTTAATTAAAACAATGTTAACATTTTCTCTAATATTTTGCATATTGTAAAGTTCTGATCAAGGTGGGATATATATTATGAAATAACTATTTTGAGTAGTGTCAGGTCTTTGTTCTTTGATGACCACCACCGCCACAATAACTACTTCAAGGAATTCACAAGCTTAATGGCATTAATGCTGTCATAAACGTTGATACCAATATATCGGCAAATAGCTAATATCGGCGCACAATATCGGCACATCGATTTATCAGTCTGGCTCTAGGTCCAACCCAATACTAGCAACGTGTACCTAATAAAGTGGCCAGTCAGTGTATATCTGTGTGTTATGACACATTTAGATAAGTGCCGTAAAAAAGCAGTTTAATGTCCCTCTCCTGAAGGTATAGTCGTTTATTTTATTAGTCAAGGTGGTTAAAATTGGAGAAATGGTTTTAAAATGACAGGAAAGGTTTGTCTTATTTCTTTTTTCTGTGAAGAAGAAAGGGCTTCTCTGTCTCAGCCTTCCCTGTCTGCCTAGCCACATGTTGTTCTCTCTTTTGAATACCAGGGATTTACAGCGGGGAAAATAAGTATTGAACACGTCAACATTTTTTTCAGTAAGTATACTTCCAGCGAGGCTATTCGCATGAAATTTTCACCGGACATTAGTATTAACTTAGGTAATCCACACATATATAAAAATCCAAACATTAATGTCTAAAAGTAGTGTTATGAGTAAAAAAGTGGAATGGCATAGGGAAAAAATATTGAACACGCTAAGAAAAAGCAGTACACAAACGCAAGGAATGGCAAGGAACAAACTGGAATCTATAAGTAGTTAGAGAAATTATCCCTCCTATCTGTGCAAATTCATATAAGCTGGGTTATTACATACTGGTGGGCTATAAAAAGGTTTTTTGTTAGAAGGGTGTCACACAAGAAACATTTCATGATGGGTAAAAGCAAAGAGCTCTCCCAAGATCTTTGTAACCTTATTGTTGCAAAACATATTAATGGAACTGGTTACAGATGCACTTCAAAACTTCAGAATCATCCAGCAAGCAGTATTGGAGCCATTATTTGCAAGTGGAAGGAACATCACTACATCATCAACTGGCCATGCACAGGATCTCCTTGCAAGATTTCTGACCAGGAAGTCAGAAGGATAGTCAGAAGAGTAGCCCAAGAGCCAAGGACCACTCTGAGAAAACTCCAAAAAGATTTGGAGGCAGCAGGTACAATTGTTACAGAGAAAATCATAGGTAATGCACTCCACCGCCATGGCCTCTATGCACCCTCACCCCGCATGACTCTATTGCTGAAGAAAAACATGTCAAAGCTCGTTGAAAGTTTGCTACACAACATTTGAACAATCCTATGAAATACTGAAAGAATGTATTCTGGTTAAAAATGTAACTTTTCGGATGTCATACTACTACACACCATATTTGGAGGAGAAATGGCACTGTGCATCACCCTAAAAATACCCTACCAACATGGAGGTTTGGAGGTGGTGGCATCATGGTGTGGGCTGTTTTTCATCTCATGGTACTAGCAGACTTCATACAGTTGAAGGAATGATGAATGGAGTCATTTTGTTCTGGGAGAATCTTTACATCCACCAGGATGATGAGGATGAGACATGGCTAGACCTTCCAGCAGGACAATGATCCAAACCATTCAGCAAAGGAAGCTCTCAATTGATTTCAGAGAAAGGAAATCAAGGCCCTGACTTCAATCCAATTGAACAGTTTTGGAAGTTAACTAAAGATCAGGATTCACAAGAGGGACCCCTGAAATCTTCAATATTAAAGGACTATCTGTTTAAAAGAATGGGCCAAACTCACACCAGAATACTGTGACTGATTAGTTTCATCATACAGGAAATGCCTTGAAGCTGTCATTACGAATAAAGGCTTTTCCACAGCAGGCGTGTTCAATACTTTTTTCCTGTGTCATTCCACTTTATTGCACATAACTCTACCTATGGACTTTAATGTTTGGATTTTTTTATATGGGTGGATTATCTGAGTTAATACTAATGTCTGGTGAAAATTTCATGCAAATAGCCTCATTGGAAGTATACTTACTGAAAAAAATGTTGACGTGTTCAATACTTATTTTCCCCGCTGTATGTCTACCTGTTCCCACTGCAAGGTTGTGGTCACTAAACCTGTTTTTGGTTAGAATTGGCCTCTGCTTTGTGTGGTGAGACAGATGTTTATTCATTTGACTGATAGTTTGGTTTCTCTTAAATTCTTTTGCTTGTTGGATGATTTTGACTCAAACAGACGTGTTGTGTATCAGTTAGCACAATTCCTTTTAATTGCTTGTGTTTGCATTTTTCTTACCAAGTTAGTGATATTCAGTACCAGCTTGGTCAGATGAATCTTTTCTACGTTTAATTACAGGATTTTTAGAGACTCAGTGGTAGATATTGAACTTGAGATGCCCCTGCATCGGATCCCCAATTTCACTTTGCAGTGATGTGTCATTTCATTGTCTTATTAAGCAGGCGGTTATGAAAATGTGTTAGTAGGAGGAGGTAGGCTAGGGCAAGTGGGAGGGGCAGAAGATGCTATAGCTTTGAGCTTATAACAGGCCTAAAATCCCCCTGCAACTCAACTGGTAGGAACCAGGCCCTATGGTAAATGTGCAACACTGCATATTAATTACAGTACTGTTATGATAGCATCAGTGGAACCTTGTAAAGAGTTGTGATTCTGATAGTGGTGATCCACGTAAAAGACAAAGAAATAAACTACATTAGTGCCCTACAAAATGAAAATTTTTCTGCATGAAAAGGCACCGCCCTTCAACTTCCTGTTTCCTGTCAGCATCTAACTGGTCATGAAGCATGAAGCATATTTCAAGTATGCAATCTGTCCTCTCCAATGATATCTCAGACAAGATATACCAAAGGAGCTGGTCAGAGGTGTGGCCCTTCAGTATAAATACACTAACCCAAAAATATACATTCACAAGTGTTTATATTCACCCCAGTAGTTGCAACCTTGAAATATCTTGTAAAGCAAGACTGTTCTATTTTTAGTTTGATGTAAAACTGACAGCAGAATTCTGGGATTTTCACTGCTACATTCTCAATTTATTTGTCCACTAGGCCTACTAAGAAAGACATAGCCCTTGACATCTGAGTTCCTGTTTAATTTTGTTATATTGATTCATGATTCCACATGCAGTTAGGCATATCCTTACATGTTTGTCAGTAGGCTACAAAAGCACATGTCTTAACTACTTTACTACATACTAAGCTACTTACTATTCATTCAAAATGATCTGTGATCTGAATGTTGCCACACTTCTTAACATCTGAAGTGATTGATGTCATGTCAGGCAAAATTGTTATAAGATTTATACTACAACAAGATTACTACACTAGGCCTACTGTTCTTTATCATGTTGTGACTTAGCCTACATTAATGCTGATGCCTGAACCAGGAAGTCTTGACGATTCCTATCCAAAGGAGGCTATGTTGCGTGACGCCTCTCAAGACTGTCCAAAAACAATAGATAGGTTGCTTGCTTAGTGACTTCACCGTTCCACATCTCCATTGCAACTCGTAATAAGGAGGTCAAGTTCGTTTGACAGTTTCACAGCCATTACTGTTGTCTAGTCATCAATTTGGATAAAAGCACAATGATGACGAGGGAATACATGCCCTGTGCCATCACGCAACTAAACTCAACTAGGCTGTTGCATGATCAGTTATACGTAGTTTTCTGTGGAAAGTTGGTCGCTTACCTCTAAAGTGCGTATCTCTTGTTGTGTGAGGTCGTTAGACGCGGCGCATTTCGTCCTGAGTCCTTGTAAACTATAGATGGAGATTTCGATCATGTTCTGGATGAGTTTGCACTGCTGTAGTGCGGCCATCGATGCACTGCTGCCGTTATCTCGCTCCGACTGACCATCACTTTCACCTGTGCCAGGCACGCTGTCCATTCCTCGGCACTGGCACGGCGTGGCAGGCAGACAGGCTGGATAGGATCTCTATTGCAAACACATGCTGCAGTTCTAAAGATGTAGGCTACACAAAGTTTAACTTATCAGCCAAACGCTGTAAAAATAACGGCTGCGGGTTTTGTATCTAAGTATTGATGGAGATCTCAGAGTCACCATGCTATAGACTATAGCCTTCAATAGCCTATGTGTTGACAACAGCTAGGTCGCGTTGTCACAGTCTGGGCTTCATAAGATCCCCTCCCTTCCTTAGAAGCGTTTGCATGGGGCTTGACTGTTTGTCAGCTGTTGGAAGCACCATCTTCACGCTATGCATTATAGGAAATGAAGTTTTTTTGTTCCTTTCCTCGTGCGCTACCCTGTTCTCTTTTGGCCATTAACTCATGATGCACGTTTATTTAGCTTTATAGCAACCCTGTACTGTAAGTGTACTTTTCAAGCCAAATGCTGTGGAGAATAAAAATAGCCACTCAGGATTATAAAACTTAAAAATGTATTTGCAGGTCTATCATACATCGATTGTGTTGGTATTAGCAAATACCCTGTAAGTTTTGTGTTTTTTATGTGGGTCCTCACCTATATTTGGAAGCTTGCCACCCCACACAGTGCCTGGATTTAGTTGACTTTGAATGTTCCCATGATGTCATCACTGTGAGAGCCAGCCCACTCAGAAAGATTAGAGCTGGGAAACCACACTTGTGTCAGACTTGCTGATTCTCGTACTTGTTGTTGTTTGATCGTGGGGAGAGCAACGAATTTTTCCACAGACTCTTATTTAGTCTGTTGAAATATGAACAATGAGCATCCGTGCCATATTGGGCATTTGGAACACTAGTTTCATTGGAGTGTTCAGTGATCACAGTTCGCACATCAATTATAATGGCTGCCCAGCACTGTCATGGTTGCAGTTTTATGCAGTTTTATACAGATGAACATTTAAAAGCCAATTCTCTCTCTCTCTCTCTCTCTCTCTCTCTCTCTCTCAACACATTTAAATCACTTTGCTCTTTTAAATCTCCAGATCCTCCTTATCCCAGACATTTCTCCTAAGTGTAAACATTCTTCAGTACACCTGAATCCAGGCAGTCAGTAAGATTTCTTGTGGGAACCAAGGCAGCTCTGTGGGCGTATGGGAGTCAGCCCTCTACAGCAGCAGTGAGTATGGAGGTGTAGGCTCTGTGTCATCATGGTTAGTTGAATTCCCTTTCCCATGGGAACGATGTGACCCTTCATTGGCTAGATGCTTTCTCTCACACCAGAGTTGCAAGATGCATTCAGGTAAACTTTAACACACACACACACACACACACACACACACACACATACACACTAATGAACTAATTATAGATTAACATGACATGATCAGACATATGAGTTTGCACAAACCAAAACATTTTAGATATCCTCTCACTTGCTCTCCTGCTCAGTGTGTGTGTGTGTGTGTGTGTGTTTGTACTGTTCCTTTGGCTCATTACATTGTAATGAGTGTGTGTCATGTTATTTATACTGATATATGAGAATATACTGCCATCTGCTGTACAAAAGTACATTCACACATTTTTTACAGGCTGATGCATGTTGTTATGAAGATCACAGAATGTTAAAGGGAAATGTTACTTACGGCCTTTCTCTTATATCAGCCTTGGTTTTGGGTTATCTAACTCTGTGCATAGAGTCTCTGTGGTTGAGAGACCAACCAAGCTGATGGTAAGTCAAGGCCAGGAAATGACTCACAAACCCTGAGTTAGGCAACATGAGTAACAGGAAGAAGAGACAATGGCAGGAAAAGCAGGAATGTGTGCTACACGCTAGCTCTGATTAGTACAGAATGGCATTAACATTACTGTAGTACAAATCCATTCATTCAGTTTGTAGACCAGAGGGAGCTCTAATCCACATTTAGACTGGGAGCCTTTGCTATTCTGAGTGACACTTACAATACAGAGAGAGGGGGGGGGGGGGGGGGGGGAGAGAGATTGCATTACATGTTTCCGAATGTAACAGCAATATCTTTCCTCAACATCTTGAGTAAATGTAGTCAAGGAAAAACATGAAGAAAAGCAAGCAGAGAAACAAGATAAAGAATAAAGCAAGTCTAATGATAACCGTTTCATGAGATATGGTATAATAATATATTGGCCTATTTGTAAATAAAAGTAAATACTACTTGCAGAGCTGCCTGTACACAGCTACGAGAACAACAGCACATAATGAGTGACACTTGATTGTATTAGAAACACTTAGACAGGTGTAAGGCAAACACGCACTGCTGTGGAGTGCTGATACTCACAGATGATAACAACATGGGGTTGTAATATGTTTTATTTGTATAGGTTCCAGAGCGAATACATCTTAAAGAGAGACAGGAATGACTGTCTTTGGCCCACGTTGATGTAAGATAAACGCACCACCTGTGACCTGAACAGATCCAATTGATCCAGACACTGAAACCATTTCAACATCAGCAGAGCACAGTGGTAAGAATACATTCAAAAAAGGAAGAGGTCACAAGTCAACCAAAGGCCAGAGAGAACAATAGTACATAGTGAGTCCACATCAGCATACAGGGTAGTTTCTATAATGGTTCACCCATTTTTTCTCTTTTCCTCTATCTTTGAAGTTTCACCTTCAGACCAATGGCTTGGCCTGAGCTGTGTGTTTGGTACGCCTTAGGCTAATGCACTCATGAGCACTCATGACCGATCCCGCCCAATGCTAGCTGGGATTAACAGACTTAAGTGTTTCTATTGCTGTTAAATGACCCCTTGTGAATGAATGAGATCCATGTATGGACAAATTAACATTTTTACAGACTAATTAAGGGCAATGGTGTTCTCTTCTAAGTTTTTAGATCCTTGATTGTCTATAATACCAGGTTAAAATTTGACAGACATCCAGAACCCGGAAAAAATCCATACATACGCACAACACTCACACATATGGTGTAACGTAGATTGACTGTAAACAAGTGTGCAGAGTGGAAAATCACTGGCATCTACACGTTATCCAGAGGCCATAGTGCAGTCACCCGCCCATGAGAAAACAACGGCCACTGCCCATGCTGAAACCTTGTCCTCTCCATGCTATCTCCACTGTAGACGATCTTAATGTTTAACCTGATGGCATTAACTTCTTGTCAAGTCAGTAATAAACCAGGCAACCATCAATTACCACATTTACACCACTAAAAACAGCACGTTAAGACTGCAGACCAAAGGAAGAAAGGAAATTTCCACCACATGGAGAACAGACTCATAGCTAATGGAAATCTGATAAATTCACTTAAGGCTCAGTCTCATAAGTCAGCCTAATGCAGCTTGATATGAGACAATAGAGATGCAAGTTGATCCTCTCATAAAGCAATGAGAGGACCCTAACATCTCTTTTTCAAAGCCCTTTCCTCCTCTAACCACTGCCTGATATGCAGGTAGGTTGCTGACTGTTTGTAGGGAACAACGCTACAGCTGCAAGAACTGAAATGACCTCACAGACACTCTAGTACAGTACGTTGTGTTTGGAAAATAGGGTCCCGCTGGATTTTGCATATTTTGCTAATATAGAGTCTAAGGAACAAGATTTTTTTTGGCTTCAAATTTTCACGATCAATCTTTAGTGTTTTTTTTCTGTATGTTTTAAAATAAGCGATTATATCTAGTCCGAAAAGTGATTTTCACATTTTCTTCTAATTTTTTGAGAGCCTTTGTAGAAAGGTTGTTGGTTCTAAAACAATATCCATAGTTTTAAAAAGTTGAGTGTCTGAAAAGTGTAAAAACACCTCCACCCTTGTTGCATGTGTCAAAAATGATTTCTTAATCTTTGCTTTTCTTGATGCTTTCCTTGACCTGCCATGTCATTCTATTGTCTACCTTAAGAGAAATTTGTCTTGGAAATAATCTATAATAGTACAGGCAACACAGTACACCACTAGGTGTCATAGGCATGGGTAGTTGAGTAACAGTAGGCAAAATTAACAAACAAAAGAATATAAGGTACAAACAAACAGACAAACCACGGATGGCCCTCCACAGCCTGAACTAATACAAAAAACAAAAAACTCAAGGGAAAACATTGCTCAGACACTAAACCATGTGCATTTGCTCTCTTTAAAAGCTACGGGTTATCCACAGCCAACAGGCCGGGCGTGCGAGGTCTTTAGAATTAAGAATAAAGCCATGTTCTTCCAACAACAACAACCACAAACAACCATGCGGCAAAAATATCAAATGACCGGCTGTGTTCTCCCAGAGAGGAAGCTACGTATATGATCACCACCCACGGGTGGGCGTGTGCGCCAGCGCTGCAGGTCAGCCTTTCTGAATTAACCCTGCTACACATACACACCTGGCTTTAAAGTTCACTGTCCTGGTAGCATACCTATCTACTGCCAAGGCCTGAAGGGGACGGGGAGAATATTTACTTCTGCTACACTGGCAGAGAACTCATGTGAAACAGACTGTGGGAGGTGAAAGGGGCTTGAATTCTGTCCGGCAGTATTATGAGTGGAACGTCTTAAGAGGGCCCTTTTCTCCATACAGTCTGATCTTATAGTGTGTGCCAATTCCATCATTTCATACTTGGTAGACACCCATGTATCCTGGATTTTGTGGCGACCGTGAAAATGGTTCTTGCAAAAGAGTTTACATGTACATTATATTTAGCAGACACTTCTTGACCAAAGTGACTTACATACTGTATGTCAGGTATATTACAAGGGATCACATTGTCCCCGGAGCAACTTGGGGTTAAGTGCCTTGCTCAAGGGCATAACAGTGAAAGCCGGGAATTGAACCGACAACTTTCAGGCTACTACATGCTAGCCCAGCTCCTTAACCACTACACTACCACTGCCCACTAGAAAAGGACTAGAGTGCCAGGTGGTAATATGGGTACAGTATCAGGACCGCACACTGCAATCTCCCAGAATAACTAAATTTATTGAGTTAAAAACATAACGCAACGTTTCAACCCACCAGGGTCTTCATCAGGCCTGACCGAACATCAGCTCGTATGGGGAGTGCTGTGTGGACTGGTACATGGTGGTATTATAGGCGAACAGGAGCTGAGGGAGCAACTGGGGCCATTTACGCTTCTTTTCAGGGAGTAAGGTCCTGAGCAAGTCATGAAGTGTCCTGTTGAAACGTTCACATTGACCATTCCCCTCTGGATGATAAGTGGTGGTTCTAGTCTTTGTTATGATGTAGGTGTCACACAGGTGCTTCAACAGCTCCCCCTCAAAGCTGCGCCCCTGATCAAAGTGGATTCTCCTTGGCACGCCATACACATAGAACCATCTCTCAGTTAGAATCTTAGCTACGGTGGAAGCTCTCTGATCAGGGGTGGGAAAGGCCTGGGTAAACTTTGAGAAAACATTTGTGACTACCAGAACATTCTCTTGTCCTGTGCTAGCCCAATCCAAGAGAGTAAAATCTATGGAGATTATCTACAAAGGCTTAGTAGCTAACATATTTCCCAAGAAGGTTCTGGCTTGGGTTGTCTTGCTTTGGCAAGTGCTCACACTCAGAACATCACTTTTGCACCTCATGCCACATCTGGGGCCAGTAGCACCTCTGTCATATCAAATCTGTGGTCCTGTCCACCCCAGATGGCCGTGGTTGTTGTGTAGGCTAGTGAGCACTTCGACTCGCAACACCTTTGGCAGTAAAAGCTGCAGCACTGGATCCCTGGAAGGAGGAGCCTGGATCGCTCGGTACAAGGTCCCATCCACTTCCTGTATCTGGGACCACTGCTTTATCAACTGCGGAGTTCCTTAGGTTCACTCCACTTGTCTTAACGGGTAGGTGGTCGTCCCTGTCACCAAAACCACAGGTATCTGGAAATACAGGGATCAGTCCCTTGCAGGACTTTCAGGTCTCTTTTGGTTCGACCAGGGATGGTGTCCACCATACACGATTCTGTCATCCAAGAGTCTTGGATAGGTGCACTCGAGGCTTGCATGTTGGCTATGGCAAGCGGCAGGGGGACGTCCAGGCCGTGTGATACAAATCGCAAAGTGTTAGTGGGGCTTGTGGGAAGCCTAGAAAGGGTATCGGCACTGCAATTAGCTGTCCCAGGACAATATTTGATGTTGTAATAAGGAGGGCAAGCTGAGAAACCCAGCAATGTTCCAGAGCGCCCAGTTTCGCTGACTGCAGGTTTTGGAGGGGATTGTTGTCAGTGTACACGGTGAACGTGTTGCCCAGGAGATACTTGAAATTTTTTTCTGTGATTGCCCACTTGACTGCAAGGAGTTTGAGTTTCATGGCACTATAATTTGACATGTTCCTCTCACTTGGCCGCAAGCCCCGGCTAGCAAAGGCTATTGGTCGCTGTAACCCATCCTTCTCCTGTGACAGAACTGCCCCCAATCCTGCATGGCATGCATCCGTCTCTAAGATAAAGGGACGACTGAAATCGGCATAACCTAGGACTAGTGCTTGAACAAGCCATTCTTTTAAGGCTCTGAATCCAGAAAAAGTTCTGAAGGCAAACCTGAACGTGACTACATTCAATGTTAACTATCCAATATTCAGATGTCTGTAATTGAAATGTATGCAAATTAGTGCATAATTAATGAGATATTGTTAAATTACATGCATAAACATATATTTTCAGAAAACTTGTAATGCAAAAAAATATTGTCTCTACATAACTAATCAACTAGTAAAGTTTCATAAGAATATCAAGGAGTTAAATTTTTTACCCTATCTATGTTGCCTATGGAGGCCAGTTTTAGGCCGCAAATGCTAATTAGCAGGTTTAAAACTAAAAAATCAGCTAAGTAAATATGATATTCAGAATCAGCACCCAAAAATTAGGCAGAATACCCTCTTTACCAGTGTTTTCTCACATTTGACCTCCAAGTGATAGTAGTCCCAGTCTTAATTATGCATTATATAAATGATGTCATCTAAGTGTGAAAATGGATCGTAAAAACTTGAAGACAAAAAAAATCTTGTTCCTTAGACTCTATACTAGCAAAATATGCAAAAAAAAAATCAATTTTTACAAGAAAATCCAGCGGAATTACACAAGACACCGTACTACTCCCAGCAGAGATCACTGATCCCAATGTATGAATTTCACTGAATAATCATACTCAGTGTGCAGGTTTGTAAGTGTTGTCAGAGGGTAACAATATACATATACATGCATACATAGGTTGAGGAATGAGATTTTATTGAAACCCACATATAATTGAATACACTGAAGTAAATGGAGATACATTCATTTCTTCCACTGTCATCAAAGCGTGTTGCATGAATACTGTATTTAATACTTTGTTGAGATGAAGTAGAATTAGGATATCTGCTGTGGATTAATGGTTTGGCTTCAACTGAGAGAAAAGCATTTCAGACAGGCAAAGAAGAAAACATAACGAAGACGAGTTTTCAAGTTTTACTCAAATACAGACCTCCAACCATCCCTGACTGCCACTTTCAAAGTTACATATCTCTTAAGGATCTTTGGGCATCAGCACAGATGGTCAAACAAACAAACAAACAAACAAACAAAGTAAAGAAACAGACCAAACATTATTGCCATGATGGTTACTACCATCCTTAGAGAGAAGAGAAACAGACGACTACAGAAAGAGGAGCCAAACAAACACAAATACACAATATACAAAAACAATCTCCTGAAATCGTACGCTGGGATTTTTGTAATTCAGAATCACATTATCGTTCACGTTTAATCAGGTCTACAAGCAATTTCTCCCACTAGCTTGCCACCACAATCTCCTTAAGAGAAAACAATGTCCCAAAGGCTTCTGAGGCTTCACCAAGCATTACAGAACTGATATGCACACACCAATCCATGGTAACAGAACCATCCTACTAGAACTCTGACAGAGTTGTAGGAGGTGGACACAAAAACAACAAAGTAACATTTCCAAAAAGAAAACATTTCTGTAGCATCAATTGGCACAACGGCTTGAGTTATTTCAGTGGGAATGTACTGTAGAGATGTTACATCAACAGATGAAGCCTCAATCTTCACATAAGCATTCATTCATACATACATACATATTCACATTACAGAGATGTTAATCTACAGGTCATGGTCTTTAGAATATTTATTCCAATAAAGTAATGGATTGATTGGTGATAAGAAACATTGTTTTGTACAGATGAAAATATACAATTGAGCAATAGAAAACAAGCAGGCCCATGAGTTCTTATTTCAGAACACTTAAAAGAGGACATATACACATATACATACATCCATATGTATGTCTGTATGTGTTAGGTTTCTGTTTGCCCACATGCGTGTGACGTTACGCAAGCGCTACGACTGGGCAGTGCAAAGAACAGGGAGCAACTCAGGAGGCACACTGGGCAGCACAGGCCCTCTCCCTGACCACAGCCCGCATTCCACTACCGGAGAAGGTCTCCCACCATGCAAGCACACTCGCACACACCTCACATACCAAGATACATCCTTGATTCCCTTCATAGCCTTTCAGTCAAGTAAGCCAAAACAACTGGCTCCTTGACACCTCCCTCATCTCCATCCACCGATCATTCACTTTCGCGCACTCAGTCCTCAGTAAGGTGCAGTTCTCCTTCCTTTGAGAAAGTAAAGGCAGAGGAAGCACTGCTTTCAAGTCATGAAGTATTTAGCGTTCACAAGTCTACTACCACTTGTGTCCAAGCGGTCACTCTCTACGAGATCACACAGGACATCGTGTTTGGACAGTTGCATTAGGTTATAGTGGTGCTGAAGGAAAACCGCACTGGACCTGAACACAGGCGTTAGCATCCAATGGAGATGCAGAGGTGATATTGGTGATGCAGAAGGCCTTACAGAACACCACTGCCACTGCATAGGAGCAGCTAACACAACATGCTCTCTTTCCAAAGGGAAAACAGATAAAGGAAAATATATATAGAATTTGACATTCAATTAAGAAAGGACACCGATGAGAAGAAAAAACACTGGAAAGCAATACTTACAAAACATATAAATAAATACAAAAACAATGCAATAAAAGAGCAATAGTGTGTCTGTTCTTCAAATATTATGAGGTGTGCATTTTGCTTCTTCTCTACAACTATGTCTGTTTTTGGTTGGTTGTTTGTTTTTTTTTTACAAAAGAATGAAAGGTCCTTTCATTCTTGGTTGGCACAGGGTTCAGCTAGATAGTCTTGTACGCCAGGTAGTCCTGCATGCACACAGGGATGGGGAGCGTTTGCACTTGTTGAGTGGGCATGACCCGGCGCAGAGCCATGCGGCACAGGTGCTGGAGACTGGCGATAGAACGTGGGCTTGCCCAGAAGTGCACACTGCCATCACGAGACCTACGGAGAGAGAGGAGGAGAGAGACCGAGATAGGCAGGATTAATGACAAAGTAACGAATCAAGAGAGAAGATGTCTGTGTGTGAGAGAGAGGGACAAGGTGGGGGAGCGGTCAGAGCACAGAGCAACATGAAGAACTAGTATTTTTAAACAGGTTTACACAGGTGCAGCTTATGTAACAGCTGAAGTGATAACCCCGGGGGTGGAATGTGATGTGAAAACCACTTGGTGATCACTTTAAATGGCACACAGGAAGGACTCTGCCTGAAAGAACAAACTTCTAAACACTGAAGTAAAGACAGATGGTCAGGGATTTTCGATAAAGAATGCAGTTTTATCACTGTGTGGCAGCATGACCTTTTGTAGAAATGTCATACTAGAAAGTGCTTAAGAGAGTTTAAGAGGGTAGGTAGTAGGGGTGTAAATATTAATCGATTCGTATCGATGCATCGATTATGCAGCAGGCGATTCAATGCATTGATTCGTCCGCAAGAGTATCGATTAATGTGTTTATTTTGCCGCCTGTTTGTTTGCCTATCTATTTTCAGCATCAGCTCCGACCTTTCTTTTTCTGTCTATGGCTCCGATGTAAGCGCACTACCTACTCCTAAGCTGCGGGTGGTTTTTTTATTTTATTTGCAAAGACATGAGGCTGTATAACGAAGGCTTTAGATACCGCCTACATTCCGAACTTTTGTTGATTTATTTGAAACTTCATAGATATCATGTAAAAATAATGAGTATTGAATTGTATCGAATCGTATCGTGGGGAATTCTGAAGTATCGAAAATAATCAAATCATTGGCTTAAGAAATCGATATTGTATGGAATCGTCATGAAGACTCCGATTTACACCCCTAGTAGGTAGCCTAAGTCCACATCAGCCCCAGCCCCCCCATCCTCCTATTGTCAATGAGAGAAAATCTGTGTTCTAAATCACCCGCATAATTTCTAGCTGCTATGAACGCCGAGAGAATGTGCAGTCCTGGGCTACACAGATGAAAGGGTATCTAAAGCCTTCTGTGGACACTTGATCCTCTGCAGAAGTATGAAAACAGTCTTGTGTGTGTGTGTGTGTGTGTGTGTGTGTGTGTGTGTGTGTGTGTGTGTGTGATCAGCCACTTACCCCGCAGCTAAAACACTCCCTCCAGTAGAGAAGGCACAGCAGAGGCCATTGGCCACAGGTGCAATGGCCTGAGGGGACTTCTCCTCAATGTTCCAGAAACGCACCAGCCTGAAATGCATAAAACATACATTTAAACATAGAAACGTTGTTGTACTCCACTAGAAAAACCAAGGAAAGCCATTCTATTTTTCGGTCCCGTCTTCCACAGACATTGATAGAAACACCCCACTCAATATGCATACAAAACTATGCATTGCACAAAATATCAATACTCTAATTTTCATCAAAACTCCTTTTATCGAGAATCCAAATGTGCTTTGCATCATCTTCGAATTCATAGAGGCCTCTTTCCAGATTTGATAGCAGTTCCCAGAGCAGAGAACAGATTATTTTTCCATTCCCCTCTCCACCCATCCCCCCCCCCCCCTTCTGTCCTCCATTTTGTGGAGTGAAAACAGCCTTGCTCCTCAGGCCTCCGGGGCCGCCAGTGCTGCGCAGCCCCTCCCCCATTCCTTTCCAATCACACAGCCAGAGCCCTGAGAGCAGGCGTTGCTCACTAGTGATTAATGGCGGTCATGTGAGAAGCATGAGATTCCTGCCCTCTCCCTTCTAGACTCTTCCTGCAGGAGGAACGGCTTCGCCAGGCCGATCTCTATGAGCTGGTTACTCACGATAAATAACGACGTCACATTAGAATAAACTCATGACCAGGGTCTTATTCTATTGGACTTGAAGTGATTTAAGGTTGGGCAGTTCAGTGGCAAGTGAACATAAGCCATCAGCATGGTGCTGAACTAATGAGTATAAGGTTGGGTCAGGGGCAGAGTTGAGATTTTCTTTTTAACAATAACCTATTTTTGCTGAAAGAGGAATCCAAATTTTGCAATCGTTCACATGACCACTTAAAAGGAAGTGGTCAGCATATTTCCAAGCAATGTGTTGAGAAGGGACAGTTTGCCAATAAGTCCAAACCACAGATATTGATATTTCTGCAACTACCTCACCAAAACGGCAATGAATCCAACGTTTGAAATAACTTCAACTACATGGCCATAACTAGGCTGCAAGTTTAGATTCCAATAAGGTACTTTGTTAGTCAATTTTCCACAACTTAAAAGTAGCCTACTTTTTTTGTAGATTCATGTTTCATTTTAAAATATGTTGCTTTCTAGAGCATTTAGCCTACCATCTTTAGCACACATCTCCATTGAAGTATGGCTACATGATGGTAAGGAACTTGGAGTTGCGCTTTCTGGTCAGTGAGAATCTCTTGCAGCACTTTTTGAATGGTCAAGACCCAGCATATGGGTCTGCGCGTCTGCTTGAGGCTGCTGACATTCACGTCTGGGAATGGGACTGCTTGCAATGTTAGATTACTTATTTTTGTTGTCACGCACCAATCAACAAACTCAACGCACATGAATATTAGAGATATGATTACTAGGCTACACAGTGCATTTGACAATGTCTTTCGGCCACGGTTTAGGCAGAGACCTTCTTATATGCTTTTTGCTTTAAAGTAAACTGAAATAAAAGAGAAGCAAGTAAAAGAACGCCCGTTTATTTAATGTGTCAACAGAATATTCCGTCCGCGTTTTCCGCATCGAGGAAATCATAGGGCCCTAGATTTGACTCACCTGTCGTCAGTGATTGTGGCGATGTGACGGCCATCATGACAGAAGGCCACCGAGCGCACCCATCGATCATTCGCGCCCCCAGCAAATATAGGCGACGGGGGAGGGAAGAGGTGCCTGCGTGTCAAGACAAAGTGGGGTAACGATGAGTGCCGCAGAGAAGGATAGCACATGCATGTGAAATGTGTGTCCTGTGTGCCTGAAATCAATATTTTCCACATGTTCCACAGGAGTTGTAGTATGAACGTGGTCAGTTCAGGCAGACTCACCCCAGCTCCAACAGCACGGTGCCCATGTGAGGGTCCCACAGGATGACGCGCGTGTCGTAAGAGGCTGTGGCCAACAGGGCTCCGTCCGGCGAGAACTCACATGACACCACATCATTGTGGTGGCCCTCCAGCTTCCGGATTAGTGTGTACTTGTCCATGTTCCACAGGAACACCTGCAAGAGCAAAACAAGCCTGTTATAGCGCCACTCCTCAACATTTCCACTTAGCAACAACATAGACAGAAAAGGACTCTTGATTTTGATTTTACAAACATAATTTAACGGTGTGCCCAACGTATGCTCAGTGTCAAGTGTTTAGTATTTACAAACTAGTAAAAACAAAAACAAATACAACACAAAAATTAGTCTGTACATGCCACACCAGCAGCAAGGCTATGTTATAGCTGTATATGGCTACACCGCTCACTGTTATCCCATTCACAACATGGTTCAGTAACTTACAACTACATCATACATAGATCATTAAAACTACATTTCATTACAATTCAACAAGGTTTGCAATACAATTTAACATTCCAAAAAGTTAAGTTAAATTTAAGTTAACATGAATATTCAATATAATTTTTTTACAAAAAAAGAAAAAGACTACAACAGGTTTGAAAGGAATATACAAACAAGTAGTAACTTAAGGTAACATAATGTTACTCCACTGGCATCCCCTTTCAGTTTTAGTTCACTTGTGTTTACAAAAGGCCCGCGCCGGCAGCGTAGGCCTACGGAGAGACAGATACTGCAAGAGAAGAGAACATTTGATGGCCAAAAGGCACACACCTTTGGCAAACACACACAGCAAACACAGGAACAAAACCTAGTGCAGTCTAAATGTACAAAGCCAACTGCTCCATTGTTTTGCTCCAGCGCAATGTGATCATATAGGCCTATATATATTATATTTGACACTTTTAAAAAAATCTTATTATGGAAAAAAAAGGCACAACATGCCGTTTAGGTCTGTTTCACCATTTAGCAAGTTCTTGTGACATGATGACTACAGCAGTCATTGCACTTGAGCAAGCATTATTTGACATTCCGACTAGTCACAACTAGGACTAATAAAAGGGGAGTTTTACATAATAGTGTTTCTATCCTCTTTCAAACAGAGGCAAGAGAAATGAAAGGACTCTAGAACCTGACAATGCTGGCAAAAGCTTGCAGTTACGGGGTCATTTTCTCATGGAATACAGAGGATGGTTTTGCCTTTTTTTTTGTGTATAATTATACAGAAAGGGTTCCATCTTTTACAACGCAATAATGTTCATGTTTGCTTTGCAGCCTCAGCCTGTGAGCAAAAGCAGCTGAGGAGCAGAGGGCAAGGCTAATGCTAGCAACGCTACCCTTCTGCCCTCGCAGAGGAACATGCCGGAATCCTCTTCTTCATAGCTGACAATGACTGACGCTACAGAAAAGCAAGCTGCCTGCCTAAGGAACAAAGAGCCTTTTCATTTCTCGTTAAGGCCACAATGAACTGACCCCTCACAAGCAAGTGTGCATGTGAGTGAGAGTGAGAGTGTGTGTGTGTGTGTGTGTGTGTGTGTGTTGGGGGTGAGGGAGGACCTCCATGCTTCAGTTACAGTTAATGGGGCTTCAACCCAAATGTAGGTCAAATGTTGGTAAGTCATTTAAAAAACACTACCGCCTGAACTGACAATATGTAGGTAAGGCATGTGTGGAGGGGGAACTGCGGATGTGTCTACAGAGGTACTTAGAGGGAGAGGTTTGGTGAAGATTTGGGGAGAGGTTGGGTGAAGAGGAGGGGTTTGGTGAAGAGGAGTGGATAGGGAGGAGAGGAGAGGAGACAAGACAACTGCCAAGAGAGTTTTGTGTACTACTTGTTCTGAGGTTTTCAAAATGAGGTATGACACTAGGAAAGCTGGGGGAGACAGATGCAGTGCAGCACCTACATGCAGGTAGCCTTGCCGTCAGGAGCAAAGGCTGCCCCCCCTCACCATGGCAACAGGAGGGGGAGACTGCAGGCAATGGGCACTAGAGCATCCTGTGGACAGGGGCTGGGGAGGTGGCCCTCCATGGCAACCGTGCTAAACCGCCTGCAGCGGTGCGCTCCAATACTACTCACACACAGAGCTCTGCCACCACCTGGGACAGGGAAAGCAAGACACTTACGGATGCACACACACACACCCACCCACCCACCCACACGCACCTAAAGCTGTGGGATTAGCATTTTTTTGCAGAGGAGGATTACGCCTCTACACTAATGCTACTAAGTTTAATTCAGAAAGCTTTCTCCAATGCTTCTGATTGTTCTGCTATACAGATATAGATGGGAGAGTGTTTCCTCATACCATTTGCTACAAAATGCTACAATGGGCGCACATTTGCACCAAAATATCAATAGCCAATTTACAATATTTAAAAAATAATAAAATAAACAACAAGAAATGCAAAAGCAGTAGGGATTAAATTCCCAGGCAGTTTACCATGCAGTATTGTTAAGACATGGTTGTAACTAACAATCACACCCATACAGTGCAGTACAAAACACACGCACATTTCATTTTTTTCACCATTTCTTACGTCACAGTTATCCTCAACTTTTTATTTTGTCAGGAAGAATAATTTGCACCTACTGACTTGACAGGTTATCAAGTATGACACTGAGCAGTGCTTACACACAGTTCTGGCCTCACACTGCAGATCACTTGCAGAGCTCCAGCTAACTCAGAAACTCAGAAACTCTACAGCGCGAGGACTGGGTTGGGACTATTGATATAATCTCCAATCTCAAATTAAACCCATTACTCAGCGCCACCAAGCTAAGATTCTGATTTATGAGTTACCTGGAAGACAGTGCGCACACACAGGCACAAGCAGAAGCAAAGCAAGTATAAACAATAAACAAGACGAGGAAGGAAGGGAAGTACGTACCGCTTTGCCCGCCCCCACTGAGCACAGCACTGAGGAGTCGGGAGAGAAGGCGCTATCATAAACCCAATTCTGATGGCCCCGCAGGACTTTCACCATGTTGCCTGAAACACAACAAGCAAAACAAATTACCAGACCAGAAAGCCTTGAATCACATGGCAAATGAGGCTGGAGAAAACAACTCCACTCAGTCAGTCTCTACGGTGAAGCAACAGTATTTGTATCCATTTTACCTGTTCATGCCTGCTCAGTAAAGGCCAGCAAACATAATGCTGCAAGCAGGTATAAACACATTTGGAAAAGCACTTGGATGTAAGGCGTAGATGTGAGACAAGGGGGAAAGACCACTGCTAGGTCACCAAAAATAATTATGAAAACAAATGCCACACCAAAGGGTTTTTTACAGAATGTTAACTTGTTCCAGATTTCTTGAAAGGATAGTCTGCAGTCAAGCTCTGCCACATGATCAACAAGCCAGAGCTCCACCTACTCTGACGGCTTGGGGCTCGTGGTTCAGATAAAGGGAGCTAAAGCCTGTGTTTACACTCTTAACATAACAGTTGGATTGTTCACCTGGACACGTTACACTGGGTTCAAAAACATGCTGAGAAACAAAATGTCTCCTTAAAACGCTGGAGGCCAAGTGGACCAGTACTGAGTTTAGAGTTCCAAACCCATTACACTAACAGCAGGACAGTCGAGCCTGACCGTCTGAGGGCACTTGAGGAACACAGGGGGACTTCAGGAACATTCCAGCGAGTGCCCAACTAGCCAACATTGCCTTGTACATATGAGCCCAACATTATGAACATAGATTTACTGAATAACTTAAGACATTTTCTACATCAATTGTTGTGTTGTTAGAACACTAAAGAACAACAGTAGCTTTGGTGTATTTGTGTGACTGCGACTGTAGGCTTCTCACCATCATCTTTCAGGTCCCACACGCGTAGTGTTTTATCTCGGGATGCTGACACCAGGACGAGGCTACCGTCAGGGGCAAATGTCAGGTCTCGCACAATGTCTGTGTGGTCCATCAGGTTAAGCAAAAGCTTGCCTGTCAAAAGAACAAAACAGCCATTTAGAAACCATGTGAAAGGCATACCTTCAGAAACAGCCAAACAAGATTGATGTTTTGGTAAGAAAAACCAAATAGCATCTACTATGAGGAGCAACAGAAAAAAAAGAGGTGGAAGACAAAGAAAATGTATGCCCACAATGACAAGTTAAAAAACAACAATACCATATAGGATCACTTCATATAATAGGATTAGTATTCTAAGAGACCGCTAACAGTAAATGCAGAACATTTCCAGGGACACCACAATGGCTGAACAGCAAATTAAAGCTACTGGAAATTTGTTAAATAGTGTTAAATAAAATCCGGCTGCCATCCAATTACATACCATCCTTAACCGCAGTCAAAACATTTATACCCCACCTAAGATATGGATTAGTCTGGCATGGGTGACGGGAGCATTGTTGTTTGGATAGTACATGAAGTTTGCCTCAGAGAGATGGGGTTTGGTTGATGCACTGGGTGCATTTCCAATATGATTCCTAAGTTATGTTAATTCTCAAAAGAATGAAATCGGATTTTCACTGTCACTGCACTCTACTCGACACATTTGATGACCTAAAGTGAACTAACCATAATTTCAAACTATCCGTGGGACCCAGGCATGGGTGCAAAACATCATCATTCCTGTTGCACAAGAAATCTGTGCAACATTGCAGCCAATCAGCCAATTGCAGCTCAGCGACAAGACCTGCCCCTCTTTAACAGCCAAACCTCCAAATCACGTGTCGACACAGCTGGCAATTAATAGCCAAGCAGAGCTGCTGACGCCACCCACCCACCTTCTGCTAGGCCAAAACACACCCCTCACTATGTGAACTGGATTGCACTGGAAAACAGAGAAAGTATCTACTCCAAAAACAAGAAATAAGAAATCACAGGTTGTCTTAATTTGTTTTTCCTGCTTCGAGATCCTCTCTCACTGCAACAAAGGGAATTTATTACACAACCCCTATGAAACCCTTGTTAGGAGAAACGCAGAGAGAAGTATGCTGCCTAGGCAAATCACTATCTAAAAGGGGACAGGGGGTATTTTTCTGCACTTTTAGTGCAGTTTGTTTGTTTCAGGGACAATCAGTGAGGGTTAGACGTCAGCAACGTGGTTTTACAATTCAACAACCGTTGGGCAAACAGCAAGACAGAGGCGAGACACAGACAAAAGTCATTCAGAAAAGACAGCAGAGAGAAAAAACAGAAAAAAAGCAGAAAGGAGGTCAACACCCTCTCACACTCACCCAACCCCTGACACACACACACCATTTACTAATAAATAAAGTCATTATAATCATAAAGACTTTATTTCACCAGTCAACTCTGAATATGGTGCACAAACATGCTGTCTAACATTTTTATGCACCATTAGCGTGGATTTGTATAAATAGATAGTCTTTATTGTCTCATAGGGATAATCATTTCCACACATCTTCCATTCATGTTCCATAGCAGAACACCACACATAACATGTAACACATATGTCCCATCCACCCATGTGGCATACATCTCATTCACACAGCACACATGGGATAGATGAGGTTCAAAAGTATTCCTGGCTTTGCACCACACATTTAATAGGGCATTCTACAAACAAACAGAGCCATGTCAACGGACTTTACACAAGAGTGAAGAATCAATTTTGTTTCACTGTTAACAACAGCACTCACTGATGCACTTATTCTTACTGTACTTATTCTTATGTTTTTTAAATTGTCCTAATATTGTTGAGAATTGCTCTAAAACTTAAACTGTTTACCATGTTGTTAGTCGCTTTGGTTAAAAATGCGTCAGCCAAATGTAATGTAATGTTTCGATAGCTGTAGAATGCACCAACACTGTTTGTTATGGGGGACCAGCAGAATGATTTACAGAATGACGTCAAGTACGTGGTATGAACGTTTAGCTGCGTAACTCATATGATGGCCCAGTGCCAAAGCAGAATGATTCCCTTACCCGTGTAGACATCCCAGATCTTAATGCGGCCATTGTTGAGGCCAGTGGCCAGGAGCAGCTGGTCCTGACCAAACTTGAAGCGGTGCCACTCAATGTTGACACATCGGCTCTGCTTCTCAGGCACGGACGAGCCAAACGCAAGCCCCCACACCACATCACCGCAGTCAATGGTGTGCTCTCGCGGTTCACCGGAGAACGGGGTGACCGTGCCAATGCTGTTCTGCCGCGATAGACGTCCCACTCCAGTTGAGCGCTCGTCCTTCCTCACAGACCTAAAGGAGAGGGCAAGTAGGGTAAGAAAGAAAAGGTCACTATTTTCACAGATGATATTGCCTCGTCACTTTTACACAATAAAATGCATTACATGAGACTGGACAAATGACAGACTCAAACCGATCAATCATTCTGAACAATGTATTGCACATCTCTTGTTTAGCTCGTGCCAACAGCTTCCTCTACTACAGGGGTCAACACAGCACCCATGGGATGCCTATGAGGTGCCCGCAGCGCACTTTCTAGAAATAGCCAACAAGTCGCCTGCAGATACCACTCTAAAACATCCTCCATTGTGAAATTTTTTATAGATATTTAATTGTAGACCATACATGTGTACCATTAACTTGAAATTGGCGATACCTTACAAATTGTAGCTGGGTTAAATTTTAGCCTTTGGCTCCGAATCCCTTTCCCATTCAATATTTAAACAACGGAAGTGGAGCGCATACACGCTGTTCCCACACATAGACAGTTAAAAGAAAAAAAGCTTGCTCGTCTGGTGTACCCAATGGCAGCATATCTTTGCAAAAGTTCTCTGGCTATTCCATGTTTGTCCCATACGTGCATGACTGATCAAGGACTGAAAAACAATTGCTTTAGCACACAAGCCCTTTCTTCTCCGAAGCCTACTGTTGTAGCAATAGCGCTGAAAATCTTGTCATGCAATAGGACTGAGCATTACCTTGCGAAAAACAAAACCTTTTTTGTCAGATAATGGAGAGATTTTAGATGTGAAATAACTATAAAAGGAGTCTTCATAAGTTAGGGTGGTGATGGTTATTGAAATGTTACAACCGAAATCTTGTCCACTAAATTCAGAGCTTAAACAGCCTCTGAATTCTCAATGGTGGGTAATGCTAAATATAGTAACCTAAATCATTAATTGCACAAAAAGATTGCTTTTTCCATTTAAAAAAAAAAAATAGATTAGATTCCCCATGGAAACTCTGAAATGACCAAACCGAACAAAAATGTTGGTAGTGTTGCATATTGATAGTGAAGAATTAGATGAAAATACAGTTGCTTAATATATAAAGGCTTATAGGCCTACATAATATTGATCATTTAAATGTAAAAATCACATAGGTCTATTATTTAGAAGGATTACCCTCGCAAAAAAGGGGTGAACGTCTGTTTGTTTCAAATGAGTAGCCCTCCATATGATTTCAGGTTCCTTTAGGTAGCCCTCATTCCCAAAAAGGTTGGAGACCCCTGCTCTACTGTGATGGATCATCCTACTCTGTATGTCACCCTCTCAAGAGGCGGACCCAATGCTTCAACTAAGGGATGTTAAATTGTTCACAAGGAGGTATTGTTTGACCCAAGTTCAAAACTGTGGTCAGAGGCCTTCACAGGCAGTTACTGTGCAGGGATGAGGGTGAATGTAGCAGGATGGCAGTAGATAATATACACCATGTGTCTTTGGCAAGCTGGACAGCAGACAGAGGTTTCTTTATGCAGCCACAAAAGAGGGGGTGAAGGGGGGAGTTGTGAACTTCCAGAACATTCTGGATATGCAATCAACTGGGCTATAACCCAGAAGAAACACTGTATATATACACAATCTAGAAATCCCTGGGGTCCATGCTTTTGGAAATTTCTCATTCATTTCACAGCTACTCATTAACAAGCTTTATGGTCAACTTCCTCTTATCTGCCATATATTTCTTACAAGGCCTGTGCCCTACATTCGTGGTGTGTGCATGAATGTGTTTATGGTTATGGCAGCTTTCTGACAGTCATTTAGCAACTTGATATGGTTTACTATGTTCGGCAAGACTACCTTGATTTTGTTTCCTCCTTGTTGTAGTTTACCCGTGCTGCTAATTTGTACTGACAGGACACACTTTAAACAACACTTAACAAGTGAATAAAACTTTTATATGGCAGGCCGAGACTTTCAATTAAAACATGGGATGAAGAAAAACAAACTGTAAATTTCTGTATCTGAAACAGTAGGGGTAGTTTACACATTACCCTTGCACTGAATACAAAACAAACACACCCTGTGGCAGGCAGCCAACAACAGGAGAAGAGGCGCACCATAAAGAGAATAGACTTGATTGGCCTAGGTGCTATGCTGTTGCTTCTGTGTGTAAACAACAGGGTATGAAGATATGATCTATCAACTATGATCGAACACAAGCATACTTACAGATCGGCTAAGCATTTTGACCAGGGTAGGAGCCTCACAATGCGATGTCCTTGAGACCAAGCGAAGTAGGAACCATCAGGTGCAAAAGCAACAGTCCAGGTCTCCCGTCCAGACTTCTGGTCAAAGGGTGCAACTGGAGCTAAGAGTTCCCCAACAAACTTAGCCTTTCCTGAAGATGGGGAGACAAAACATAAAAAGTAAACATCTCCGTTCACACTTCAAAAACGAACAAAAAAGAACAAATACAGCACTACATAATACTCTTTCAGCCAGAGCAATATAGACTGTACTACTGCAGCATTGTAGCCTGCCCCCGGTTGATGCTGTTTATTGTCAGTTTGTAAAGTTTAGGTGAAGTAGGAAGTAACGTTAGGAATCTCTGATGGATCGATGTGACTGGTAAGGCTGGTCCAATAAGTTCAAAGTTCGTGCCCGTCGCGATGCAAGTGTTGGAAACATTTCCCAATCCAGTCACCAGACTTTATTCACTTCGTGAATGAGTTTTGATTTTTCCAGGCTAGCAGCATAGGGACACACCTCCAAATCATAGCAAATGTTATGGTAAAGTTATAACAAAAAGTTTGACTTGCATATTTAGAGTGAATTAAGTAAATCGAAAGACCAATGATGTATGGTTTTGTTTGTTTGTTATTGTGCTTACTTGCCTTCCTACTATGTAAAGCGACCTTGGGTTTGAGAAAGGCGCTATATAAAATAAACGTATTATTATTATTATTATTATTATTATTATTATTTATTACAACGAACATCTCAACAGCACTCAATGAGTCACACTGACACACTTGGGGTTTTGTACGTGACTGTCGGGGGATGGTAAACTGGCAGAACTGAGAAATCTATAACTGGCCTGCGTTACAACACGTTTTAACAAGTTCTCCCCATGATACCCCGCAATACAGAATATGATTTGTGAGCTAAGCAATGTGAAGAATGTATGCCAGTTTCACTGCACTGCATACATTGCACATCAGTAGCAAAACTAGGTTAACTCTGACTGACATTTAAAAGGTTAAAGTTAGCACGGGGAACCTACGGCTAACGTTATTAATGTTGGTATAAACTCTGGTAAACAATACATGCAAGCTGAATAAAAATGTTATCGCTAGTCAACATTAACCGAAATGTAGCATTATCACTGAACAGTGCACTGCCCAAATAAGCTTCACGTTAGCCAATATTAGCGTTAAAATTATGCTATTGATAACTGTAGAGATCAATGGCCATCTTACAATTATCATCCAAACACCACACCCACGCGAAATTGTACTTTTCATTACTAATAACAATGCAAAATACCTTCTTTTGTCTATTATTTTGTTATCTATGAAGCAAGTGATCACTTAATTAGCTCGCTAGTTCAACCAATTTTTGTGGTGTAACGTCAGCCCGTTAGCTTGCTAGCTGCTAGCTAAGATTAGGCAAGTTACAGCCACGTTAACGTCCACGGAAAACATACGAAAAGGACACGCCAAAATACCATCAAGAGAGTCGTGTTGGAGCATCAACTTACCTATTTCATTTTCGTTTACAAAATCTGGGAAGCTTGCCATCTAAATGGAAACACGTTTCTTGAAAAGAACGCCTTATCAGTACAAATGGTAACGTTACGAATGCAAAATAACACTTTAGCTAGCGATTCAAATACTCGCTAAGGTTAATCCACTCAAATGCGACCGTCTGGAATGCAGGGACGTGCACACAGCGGGTTTGCTGACGTTTAAGGCTGTGTTAAATTCACTACAACTGATTATAATACGATTCTCCACTCAATAAAATACACCAAGTGTTAGTTAAAACAAGTCGAAATCGTAAGATAGTCACTGGCTTTAAGGGGTCTAGAAATTCTTCAGTCCCGCTTCTTCCGTCCACACAAAAGCATAAACACGCAATGGCTACTACCAAAGCTCGTGTATTTATGGGTAGATGCCCACGTCATCGTGGTTGCCTAGGAGATGAAAAGGGACCTCCCTTAAAACGTGAGCTACGAGGTATTCAGTCACAAGGTTTTTTTTTGGTCAAAAAGGTAACCTGCATTTTTACTAGATTCTTTAGAACACGTCAAGAGACAGTTTAATAAAATGTATGCACAACTTATGCCTACTAAATTGAGAGCACAATTTAGTAAAAAGCACGCTGTTTAGTAAAATGTGCGCACCTTATTAACATGAAATGAGCACACAATTTAGTCAAATTGAGCGCATGTTTTCTGGATATTGGCTAATCCAACTCTTCCAGGGTTCTGTAAAACCAATTTAATGTTGACTAAGAATGCCATGTGCCTACATGTCTATCCATAAAAAATACAGGTATACTTGATGAATGACCAACAATCCAACAAAAAAAATGCATCATATATGATTAAAATATATAAATTTGACTGCTATGCTAGCACCATAATAACAAAGCGAAGTAGCCATAGACTGTATATATATATATATATATATATATATATATATATATATATATATATATATATATATATATATATATATACACATACACACACACAGTATATGGAAGTAGCAAGCAACACTCAGACCTGTGTAGACCAGTCCAGCAAGTGGGCTAGTTGAATAGCCTAGTTTGTCAAATTGACAAATGTTGTGATTAACACATCACATTATAACTGTTATTGAGTGTTGTTGACACACAATAAGCAAATTGTGTTCTCGGAATTTGGAGGAAGGCTGCAGGCAGCAGGTAGCAGCCTATAACTGGCAACGACCGAAATGCAGACACAGTGAAGAAGTGTGAAACATGTTAAAATATGCAAACATGTGTGTGTGTGTGTGTGTGTGTGTGTGTGTGTGTAGACATAGGCGTACTCTAATACATATTTGAGCATTAAAGAAGCCATTTTATAGTTTATCAACGTATTTAATGGGAACATGATTACAGTTAACATGTAATAAACTCGGCAATTCTACTCAAAACAACCATACTTTTATTGCAAATGTGGCAGATTCAAAAGGGGAAAGTAGTAGCAGACTACGCCACCTAGGGTATTTGTCACCACTAGGAAATTAGTCACCAATTCACACACACCCTTGCTAATTGGCAACACCGGTTCGACACATGCTAGACAGAGACGTGTTTTTTTATAAAAATATATCTATTTATTATACAAATGGAGCTACAGAATTTGACATAAAAACAAGACAGGACAGGGGCTTGATCACTGGTGGAACAGCAGAGGGAGAGAGACAGAGCTATCGTGCACACAATTTACACTGCACTGCAAACAAGTTATGACACTTCAACACAACTCACACTGCAACAAGTGACGAAAATTCACGTCAGGCACACCAGGTGAAACTAAAGACTGTAACCACCAGTCAAGCCCCCCTGTTTCTAGTGGTACTGAACTGGGACAAACAAATAACACAAAATACAACAGTTGCACAAAAGAAAATAACATCCAGAGACAAAACAGCAGCCCGTTGGTGATGGCAGTGCCGTCTCTATAAAAATACAAAGATGTTACTCCTTTTACCTATTTGATAAAAAACGGTGAGTAGGTGAGCCTCAGCGTGAAGGAGCTTACCTTCAAGCCACACAGAATAAAATCCTAGGAGGGACCAGCCCTGTCCAAATCACGTCGCCCAGTAGCCGCAACTCCTTAGCACAGAACAGCGATACTTGATGCCACTTGGCTGTACAGCAGCCCATCAGGATGCCAACCAGTCAGCCAAACCAGTGCATTTCACTGCAACACCATGATCAGGTCAGGCAGGAAAAGGCAGGAGTGCTCTCACGGGAAGCACCTGCCTGCCAATATATTAGTGAAAGGCTAATGACTGGGCGTGTCTGTCAATCATGATAATCAGTGAGAGACAGACAACAGAGGGCAGGACCTGCTTACCCTGCTACACTAACATAGTGAGCCATGTGGTGTGTAATGCATTTCATCCCAATAACAAGTTTCACAGATAACCTTCAACTCAGAATATATCCTACAGTACATATGAACTTAGATAGCGGAAATAAGCCTAATGCAGAACTGCATCTACCGTCTGCAACAACCGAGAAGTAAAAAACATTTTACTTCTAGTAACAGTGGATTTAGTATCTTGATAATGTGCTCTTCTAATATGCCATTGAGCAGCATCTCTTGTTGGTGGTATACACTAAAAAATAACATCTTACTCCAGTAACACAAGTATACTTTACTTACTATAGGCTGACCTAGTGTTCTTACTAGAGTAACATTAGCATAGACTGTATATATATACAGTCTATGAACATTAGTAATGTGCCGAACTTGCATCAATGGGGTCTAAAACTTGAGATACACGAGTAAGCTTCACAACTCAGACCTGAGTAAACTGGACTCACGCAGTGCACACGCGTACAGTCAGCAGAGGGAGAATTCTGGATTCCACAGCCAACGGTTGACAGTGTTACGGCAGAGACGGTTGATAAAGCTTAATTAGATTGGCTTACTCGTGTATCTCAAGTTTTAGACCAATAATGAGGAGTATGAGGAGTATGTTGACAGGGGTCAGCCAGGCTATTCAAAATCCGCCCAATCATTAATTTGGTCATCCCCCGGTTTTCAGCAGTGTATGGCCCATCTAAGCAGCTGTCACTGGATGAAATGACCATTGCATTCAAAGGGAAATCCACAATCAAAATGTATAACCCAAACAAACATGGTTACAAAGTATTTGTTCTGAGTGAAGCAAAATCAGGCTATGTGCTACAGTGGTCCATGTACACTGGACAAAATAGGCCTGATGCTGATTTCGGTGCCACACACCTTGTTGTCCGTGAGCTGATGGCCCCGTACACAGGGAAAGGGCATGAGGTGTATATGGACAGCTATTACACCTCGCCAGCCATAGCAGATGAGCTGGCAAGTAATGATTCGGGTTTGTGTGGGACTGTCAGCAGTAACAGGAAGGGGATGCCAAAGGGCCTCACCCGTGAACAGTTACCATTGAGCAATCGAGATGACCCAGTCTTCATGAGGAAGGGGAAGTTGCTAGCTTGTGCGTGGCATGATACAAAGCGCCTCACAATGCTCTCTTCACTGCATTCCAACACGTGTCAGAAAGCGCATCAGGACCAAACACACTGATAGTGGCTATAGGGAGATAAATAGGCCTGTTTGTGTTGATGACTACAATTCTTTCATCGGGGGTGTCGACACAGCAGACCAGAGAATGAAGACCTACCTCTTTCCCCATAGATCAAAGAAATGGTACAATAGGATTTTCAATGCCATTCTCAGTGTAAGCATGGTGAATGCCCACATCATTTACTGCGGCTGCACTGCTGCTCCTCACAAGCCCCTGAAAGTCTTCGTGCAGGATGTCATCACTGCTTTACTGGAAGGCTTCTCCAGGAAAGAGAGCAACAAAGGCCGAAAGTCATCCTCACTGGGAGACATGCCACAGAGACTCACTGAACGCCACTTTATCTGCCAGGCTGATGGTAAGCCAGATTGTGTCGTTTGTTCTGATCGGACCCGCCCTAAAGGCCGCCGTCAGACAAAATACATGTGTAGGCAGTGTGGGGTGGGTCTTTGTGTTGTGCCTTGCAATGAGAGGTACCACACCCTGAAACACTACAAGAAATGTCACCTGGATGGATAGGGAGTCATTGGGTGTGTTCGAAACGGGTAAAGTTGCTGCCTTTTAAGATATCTAACTGGGGAGCAAGGTAGCAAGTGCGGTTCGAAACCGAAAAAACAAATTCTGCTGCCTTCTAACATATCTTAGAATTCCCAAATAACGGTCATTTTTGGAGGCAGCATCGATGCACACTTCATGCTCCCTCCTACCCATAATCCCTTGCGGCAACGTCTGAAACCGCTGTGAAAGGTAAACAAACATGGCGGATGACATCGGTAATGGCTGCTGAATCTGTTTAAAATGTCATTTGTGTGACCTTATTTTGCTTAGATTTGTAGATAAGAGATGAAAAATAAACAACTTACTATCTGATTATGCCATTGTTGTAACCAGTAATAGCGTCTGGTCTGATATATCTGCCAGCCGTAAAACTAATTTATACCGTTAGCCAGCTAACTTACGTAAGCTAATTTAGTTTAACGTCAGGCCTTTGCTAACGTCATACCGTAGTGTTAACCAAAGATTCTAGAGTGCTACGCTCATTTTTAAAAGATGCATTTAATCCAAAGTCATGTCTAGTGAGACAGCTCTCTATGTAGGGAGGGAGGCCATTTTGAACACACCCATTATCTCTACAGCAAAAGGCCTGCTACATAAATTCTTTTTTTTGTCTGCCATTTATTAGTAATGATTTAGACTGTTGATTTACTATCTATTTCCCTGACCATTTAGTAGTGTACACTATGTGTTCTTTTTTGTGAGTTCATGTCCTTGTGATGTATGTGTCTTTGTCAGCTAAAAAAAACAACCAAAAAAACATCAACAAAAACAACAAAAAGAAAAAAAAAATACTAACATTGTCTCTCGTCTTGTCTCGTCATCTCACTCCTGATCTGTGCCTTGCCGTGGCGAGTGAGCTTTTGAACTAAACAGGTCTTGTCTACTTGTGTTTGTGTGTCATATGAATAATATACATGGCTTCAGAGTGCCTACTGTATGTAGTAAATGGAAAATCTCTACAGCAAAAGGCCAACCTACCGCTACATTCATTCGGTTTGTTACTGCCATTTATTAGTAATGATTTACACAGTTTGTTTACTACTTACCTGAGCATTCAGTATTGTACAATACAGCACACAGAAGGTGAGGGACATTTTGGGGGGAAAGAAGTGCTGAATTTTATCATTCAAACATGTGATTTTGTGAAATGTAATCCCTACATAAACTTTGGGTCATCCTTAATATTTCTCTAATTTACAGAAAGTCTCTATCTCTTATCACTTTTAAGATATAGCCTTTTGAAATTAAGATGTCAAAATCGAACGTTTCGAAAAAAAAAAACTCTGGCGCCTAAAGGGTTAATACAAAGTCAAAGTCAAAGTCTGCTTTATTGTCAATTTCTTCACATGCCAAGACATACAAAGAGATCGAAATTACGTTTCTCACTATCCCACGGTGGAGACAAGACATAATTTTACCAATTAAGTCCACAGAAAAACATAACATTCAAGTAAACAATAAAAAGTAAATAAGAAAGCACATACAATGAATAAATAAGAGCAGCAAAATTGGGTTGAAATTGTGCAATTGTGCATAGACAGTCAATATAGTAGTGCAAAGTCAGGCCAATAAATGGCTGTGCAAGTGCAAGTGCACAAGTGGAGTAGTGCAAGTGGAGTAGTGCAAGACAGCCATTGTACTAATACATAATACTATCGTAATGTTACTGTTTCTGCACTACAATGGTACTGTTACCACACTGCACATAGTTGTACATACTGTACATATCTGTCTATATGGTTCATACTAAATATCCATATTTATTCCGTTTTTCTGTAATATATTCTGTTAATACACTGCATATCTTTATTGTTCTTACTACTACTATAATGGTACTGCCACTACATTGCACATACCTGTACATGTTGTTCATACATTGTTCAAATTACATAGCCATATTTATTCTGCTCTTATAAGGTAACTGCTAATACACTGCACATATTTATATTTAATTTATACTACTCTAAACCACCTTCTGCAAAACAACTGTATACTACTGTCTACACTGCACTATATTTCTTGTCCTGTCTATGCACCATCTGCCTATACTGTGTATATCACATTGCACTTTTCTGCTTTTTTGCACTTCTGGTTCGACGCAAACTGCATTTCGTTGTCTCTGTACTTCTCTGCACAATGACAATAAAGTTAAATCTAATCTAATTTAATCTAAAAAATTATCTGCCTCTGTTTTGCCTCTTTACGGATCATGCTATGAATAGCAGCAATGTCGGCAAAAGTTGAGACATTGTTATTGACCTTCTGGACCAGAGACATTCCATCAATGATTGTTGCTGTATTATATTCATCTGAGATTATCTGATAGTGATGCAAGTTTCTGCAAATGCTTTGCAAGTGCTGCTTTAGAGGTTTTCCTTGGGGTCCCCTCAGGTGTCGCCAATGACCATGGTTAAGGTCCAAGAGGGTGACAAAAAACTTCTCTCATGTCCAGTCTTTAACATGATGGTCTTGCCATGTGCCTGTGTTTTCTTTTTTGACTCATGCTCGTAAATGTCTTTACATTTTGCTTTGTCAATGTATCATGGAATTTGTGCTTAGATGTATCTGACTCCAGCCTCTATGTCTTGAACTTGCATCTTTGCCTGTAGTATGAGCCTGAATCAGATAATCCCTAACCTTGTGTTGCTTTGCCTGCTGTAGATATGCAAATGAACTCATGTTCCTCTGAAAATGGATTGATCCAATTTCAGTTTCTGTCTCATCAGATCTAACTGTGTAGAATTTTTAAAACTGTTGTAAATGTCTGTAGATCAAGTCTTGGAAAATAGTTATTATTTCTTTTCAATGGAAATTATTTTAATATCAGCTGAAAGACCATTTTAAGTATGATAATAATAATAATAATAATAATTGTACATAATGATAACAATGTGTAAAGTATGAATATTTCCACCAACCAGTTCATCTACATCTCATTCCCTCATTCTTACTAGTGAAAAGTACAACTGAAATGTATAATGTAGATCATTTTAGCACCTGTGAAGCAATTACCATAATTTCCCAACTATTAGCTGCAGCTTATACATTGATTTTGCAAAATTTCTTCAGCTATAAGGTTAATACACGGGGGCAGTTAATATGGTATATGGTTTTGTTTCTTTTAACTTGTATAAAACACTGTCCTGCGACTTATACACAATACAGGTAATACATAGGAAATTACTGTATGTATTTCATGTGCCCTGGACATTATGAAATTATAATATTTATGTTAAGCTGGGAACATGTGGTGATGTCAACAATTTTCATATGGTATTCCTTAAATGTAAAGGTAATATGTGATTGGTAATCATGATGTTTTGATCTCTTGGAATATCTCTTATGGGTAGTTTCAATAAAATACTAATTTACTGAATTTTGGGGGGGTGTTTCCGAATAGTACATTTACAAATAGTAAATAGCATAGCAATGCAGACCTATGTAATCATTTGTATTTCAAGTCTCTGCTGGGAGGTAGGAAGGTAGAAATACATTGATTAATGAGGTAGTGGGCATTTCAATTAGTGCTGCAACACGTTGTGTCTCTGAAAACGTAGATTTGCTCATTATTACACATAAATCTTAAATTTTATCAACCAAAATGAAGGGCAAATCACATAATGCTTCAAAATATATATGCCAACATCAAACACCACATATGCAGTAATAATGAGGTTTGGATTATTGTCTGGGCTCTTATGAGTGGTTTAACAAAAAAAAGCCAATAGGCGGAATTTAGGAATTTCCTTTTTTCAAATCAGAGGTCAACTTTGAAGGCCTGTACAGCCACAAAGCTACAAGATCCAACTTGCTATCATACCATTTTATACTCCAGAGATATGTAGCTTTCAAAAAAATATAGTGAGAATTTGCCCCCCCAAGTGGTAGTGACACGCCCCTTTTTGGGCCTGTGGCTCATGGACTATTACCTTCATCCGTTCACCCAACAAAGTGCGCACTTAAGATTTGAATTCCGCCACTCTGCTGCTGTCTCCATCTGCCATCTTGAGATGCGTGTTGATCAGAACCATGTACAGATTTATGTCCGCCAAAGTTTGCAGGAAGGTGGGATATGTCCTAATGTATGTTAACTTACATCTACAAGTGACATACTCTCAGAAAATATATGGTTTACTTAGGTGAAATTGCTTTGCCCTCGAGTTGGAGCTTAAACCACGTCATATGGGCCTTTCGTTCGCCAATATACAAAATAGAACCATGTACAGATTTATGTCCACCTAAGTTTGCAGGAAGGTGGGATATGTCCTAGATGTTGACTTACATCTACAAGTGATATGCTCTCAGAAAATATATGGTTTACTTAGGTGAAATTGCTTTGCCCTCGAGTTGGAGCTTAAACCACATCATATGTGCCTTTCGTTCGCCAATATACAAAATAGAACCATGTACAGATTTATGTCCGCCAAAGTTTGCAGGAAGGTGGGATATGTCCTAATGTATGTTAACTTACATCTACAAGTGACATACTCTCAGAAAACATATGGTTTACTTAAGTGAAATTGCTTTGCCCTCGAGTTGGAGCTTAAAACACATCATATGGGCCTTTCGTTCGCCACTATATAAAATAGAACCATGTACAGATTTATGTCCGCCAAAGTTTGCAGGAAGGTGGGATATGTCCTAATGTATGTTAACTTACATCTACAAGTGACATACTCTCAGAAAATATATGGTTTACTTAGGTGAAATTGCTTTGCCCTCGAGTTGGAGCTTAAAACACATCATATGGGCCTTTCGTTCGCCACTATATAAAATAGAACCATGTACAGATTTATGTCTATCTAACTTTTTAACTGTTCAACTGTTATCAACTGTTCAACTGTTCAACTGTTACTGTAACTGTTTGTCAACTATGACTCCCATCAACTATATCCTCTGCCTTCAACTGTTTCAAAATAAAAGTCCTTACTAGCTAGTTAGCATCATTAACATTGTTAGCATAGTTAGCATTTTAGCAGAACTGCTAAAAATTATTAGCTAAATTAGCTGAGTCACATGGTTAGCATAGTTAGCATGTTAGCATTGTTAGCATTTTTAGTAAAGCTGCTACAAATGTTTAGCTAAGTTAGCTAAGTAACATGGTTAGCATAGTTAGCATGTTAGCATAACTGCTTAAAATAATTAGCTAAGTTAGCTAAGTCACATGGTTAACATAGTTAGCATGTTAGCATAGCTAACATGTTTTCTAAAACTGCTAGAAAACATGAGCTAAGTTAACTAAGTAACTTGGTCAAAATAATTAGCTTTGTTAACATAACTGCTAGCAAACATTAGAGCCATTCCAACTTTCAGTTATCATCAACTATCTACCTATATAGAGCCTTTAAACTATTTGTTTATCAACACACATTAAACTATCAGTCTGTCAACAACTATCTACATATAACTTTTAAACTTTCAACATTCATTAAACTATCTGTCTATTAAACTATCTTTCTATTAACAACTGTTCATTCAACTTTTAAACTGTCTACGTCTAAACTATCAACTTTTTATTAAGCTATGCTATGTCTGTCCTAGCTTCATTTTCATGCACTCGTAATTCCCTGGAATTACATTCTCTAGTTATTAATCTTCTTCTAACGCGTTTAATGTAGCTTCAACCGTTTAACGTAGAAACTTCATTCAAACTATGTTACGTAGGTCTTACATAGGACATGGGTGCTTTGTACTTTTCATCTTTGTAACTTTTATACATTTTAAACTATTAATTAAAAACTATTCAAAATTTCCCCATTGACTTAACATTGGGCCTTTATGACATCACAGCAATTAGAATCTTCTGCCAGGTGGCCAGGCCACCTGGATAAACTGTCAGTTTCTCAGGCTTTAAGTCAAGTCAAGTCAAGTCATATTTATTTATATAGCACACTTAAACGCAATGTTATTGACCCAAGGTGCTCATAAATAAAAAATAAAATAAAAAGAAACAGTAATAAAAACATAAAATAAAGACATAAATGACAAAAAATAAAATAAAATAAAATAAAATAAGCATTTTTAAGCATACAGTCTCATTCTTTTAAGACTACACATGCTATTCAACTGTTTCCTCTGTCCACAACTGTTTCAAAATAAAAGTCCTTGCTACAATAATTCCCTATTAAATAATTTAACCATTTAAACTATCCACCTATTTAACTGTTCAGTCATTCCAACTATATTAAACCTCATCTACCTAGTTCAGTCATTCCAACTATATTAAACCTCATCTACCCAGCAAATAATCTAACCTTTAAAACTATCCACCTATTTAACTGTTCAGTCATTCCAACTATATTAAACCTCATCTACCTAGCAAATAATTTAACCATTTAAACTATCCACCTATTTAAATGCCCAGGCATTCAAACTATATTAAACCTCATCTACCTAGCAAATAATTTAACCTTTTAAACTATCCACCTATTTAACTGTTCAGTCATTCCAACTATATTAAACCTCATATACCTAGTTCAGTCATTCCAAATATATTAAACCTCATCTACCTAGCAAATAATTTTACCTTTTAAACTATCCACCTATGTTCAGTCATTCCAACTATATTAAACCTCATCTACCTAGTTCAGTCATTCCAACTATATTAAACCTCATCTACCTAGTTCAGTCATTCCAACTATATTAAAACCTCATCTACCTAGCAAATAATTTAACCATTTAAACAATCCACCTATTTAACTGTCCAGTTATTCCAACTATATTAAACTGTAAGACTAGCCTTTTGCATCCCTTTTGCATTCCTAAAGAAAATGGTTACAGAACGTCCTTTGAAGCCAAGATTCCTGTTTTCACTTGATTGTGACTATTGTGTTAGCCACCATTTGTCAGGAAACTCCTAGCCCTGACCATACCCACTGCTAAGCTTGTCCATGGCCTGTCTCCACTCGGTCTGGAAGACACTTGAACTCAACCACTAGAAACTGAAATGCAACGGGCAAATGACAAATGATGATGTATTTGTGTTTGGTATAATTTTTAATGTCTCAGTGCGAGAAGTAAGAGGGTCTCAATTGTACAAATGTAAAATAAGTGTATATCTGTTTTCTGTAATCTGGGAGAAAATGGTCCATCTTCTGATGGGAAAATCCCACCACCTTTTGGTGGTCTGATAAGGATACCCTGCTGAGACTGGGGTCTCCAGGTTTGAATACTGTCTATATGTTAATTCCTGCTTTGTAATGTAATGCAAGATGCCCCTGTTCTGGCTGGATACTTAAGGGTGATGAGAACCCCATTCTAGGAGTTTGCCTGCTTCTCAGGACTCCTTATGTGAAACTGACTTTGATAGGAAGCCTTCTGTTTCTCAGAGTATTCAATCATAGTTGAAATCTTTGCCAGGTATGTTATATTTTGACTATAGGTTTATTCTAAATGGATTACATTGTTTTGAGGTTTACCATTTATTGTGCTTTTATATTGGTTAATTGTAGTGTATTATTATTCCTGATACTACAATAAATTGTTATATTGATTTACAACATATAACGGTCTCTCTTGTGGTTAGCCTACGGTAAGGAATTTATGGTAAAAAGTATTTGGGAAGAGATAATCCTTCGAGAATAGCCTACATATCACGGATTGGTGACTGATACAACCGATGGTAGATATGTGACTAGTATTTAAGAGATAAATGGAGTCAGATGGTCAACTAATATTTAATAGTTCAACTAAATCTCATTGAAGCACCGGATAAGACAGAACACGTATTTTCTGGGAATTGTGTTACAATTTCCCGGCTTTCAAAACCTCCTCTACCTAGTTCAGTCATTCCAACTATATTAAACCTCATCTACCTAGCAAATAATTTAACCTTTTAAACTATCCACTCACTTGTGATAGACATGGTTACTGACCCTGGAACGTATTTGATTACGAGTAAGGAAAACATGTTTGTGGAAGCCACTAGTTCAGAGAAAACTGAGAAAAAGCTGCAGATGTGTGTGTGTGGTTGGCAGAAGGTTACAAGTATAAAGGGCCTGAAAATTCATCAAGGGAAAAAGAAGTGCTTGGTAGAGGGAACACAGGGTCCCCGCATTGATAGCTATTTCTTAAGAAGTGCATCAAGTCAGTCGGTTGAAGTTCAGCGACAGGAAGAAACCCACAGTTCGCAGGACATCAGTACCCCTGTTGTTGAGGAATGTTCTAGCACTGAGGCAGAAAGAGATGCCAGTCAGCCAAGGAGGGAGAAGATTAATGGTCATAGGCCTGGGGTTAGATGGCCAGGCGCAGCAGAATGTAGAATGTGGGAAGATGTTAATAGTGATTTGGTCAGTATCCTGGGTCAGCTCAAGGGGACGGCTGAAAGCAAATTAGAGAAAATGGGAGACATTATTTATAGCTATGGTAAGGAAAGATTTGGGACTATTGAGATAAGGACAAAACGGCAACATGAGGTAGTTAAATCTAGGCGCCAGCAAGAGATAGATAAACTTATCAAGGAGAGGAGGCAGCTTAAGAAGCAGTGGAGAAAAGCTACAGATGATGAGAAGGAAGGTATTGACTGTCTACAGGCAGATGTGAGGGAGCGGTTGGCAGTGCTAAGAAGAGCTGAAAATATTAGGAAAAATAGGAAGAAGAAATCACGAGCTCGACTAGCATTCTATAAAGACCCATTTAAGTTTGTTAAGTCTTTATTCGTAATGCAGAAGAGTGGTAGTCTTTTGGAACCTAAGCAGAAGCTTGAGGAGTATTTAGAGGGAGTGCACAAAGATAGGGAGAGGTTCAGAGAGATGGTACTTCCTGCTGATATCCCACCTATTGGTGAATTAAGTAGCCAATGCGACGATTGTCCACCAAGGTGGAAAGAGGTGCAAGAAGTAATAAAACGAGCAAGGGCCTCTTCAGCCCCGGGACCTAATGGAGTGCCCAGTGGAGTGAACAGTATAAGAGTGCACCAGATGTTTTAAGATTTGTATGGCAATTAATGAAGATAGTTTGGAAAAAGCAGAGTATTCCCAAGGCTTGGCGGAGGGCTGGGGGAATATTTATTCCCAAAGAAAAGGACGCAGTGGAGATTAATCAATTTAGGCCAATTAGTCTACTGAATGTTGAAGGGAAGGTTTTCTTCAGTGTGGTGGCAAGGAGACTGACAAATTACCTTGAAAGGAATAAACTAATTGATACCACGGTGCAAAAAGCTGGAATTCCTGGCTTCTCCGGGTGCTTAGAGCATACCAGCATGATTTGGCACCAAATTCAATTAGCAAAGCGTGAGAAGAGAGACCTGCACGTTGTGTTCTTGGATTTGGCTAATGCCTTTGGGTCTGTGCCGCATAGTCTGTTGTGGGAGGCCTTTGATTATTTCAGAATCCCAGGTAGCATTAAAAGCCTAGTAAAAGCATACTTTCTGGATATTCAATTATGTTTTACTACAGCTGATTACACCACAGGGTGGCAACAACTTGAGATAGGAATCATGGCCGGATGTACCATCTCCCCACTTGCTTTTACAATGGCAATGGAGGTCATCATTAGGGCCTCAAAATGGGTAGTGGGTGGGGAGAAGTTGCAGGGAGGGCCACGCCTCCCCCCGATTCAGGCTTTCATGGACGACATGACAACCGTGACGTCAACCGTTCCATGCACCAACAGGTTGCTGGGTAAGTTAAATAGTAATCTGCAATGGGCCAGAATGAAGGTGAAACCAAGTAAGTCTAGGAGTCTCTCAATTGTTAAAGGGAAGGTAACAGATAAGAAGTTTGCTATAAATAAGGAGGTGATTCCCACAGTTCTGGAGAAACCAGTGAAGAGTCTGGGAAGGTGGTATGATGCAAGCCTTAGTGATAAATCACAGGTTGAAGACTTGAGACAGGTCACTAGGCAAGGTATTGCAAAAATTGACAAGTCGGGGCTGCCAGGTAAGCTCAAGCTGTGGTGTTTGCAGTTTGGTTTGTTGCCTCGGCTAATGTGGCCATTGACAGTTTATGAAGTTCCTTTGTCAAAGGTAGAGAGGTTGGAAAAAATGATCAACTCCTTTGTCAGAAAATGGCTCGGAGTCCCACGCTGCTTAAGCAGTGTAGCCTTGTATGGGAAGGGTATTGTAGAGTTGCCAATATCTAGTCTGACAGAGGAATTTAAGTGTGCTAAGGCTAGATTGGAATTGACTCTTACTCAGTCCAAGGACCCAGTGGTGAGGAAAGTTGCACCCACAGTTAATACAGGGAGGAAGTGGAACCCAGAGCAGGCAGTTAAGCAAGCTCAATCAGCATTGAAGCATAGGGATATAATGGGCCATGTGCAGCACGGGTCTAGGGGTGGGTGCAAGTAAACCCTTGTGGAGTAAGGCTTCTGCAGGAGAAAAGAGGAAAATGGTAGTGGAGGAAATGCATAGACAGGAGAAGGCTGTAAGATGTACTAAGGCAGTGTCGCAGGCAAAACAAGGGCAGTGGGTGAACTGGGAAGGGGTGGAAAAAAGACGGATTAAATGGAAAGATCTATGGGGCATGGAAGCTGGTAAGATCAGATTTATGTTAGGTGCTACATATGATGTGCTCCCATCTCCCAAGAATTTAAGTCAATGGTTTGGTGAGGATGATAAATGCATACTTTGCTCGTGTGTGGGCAGTTTCCACCATATCCTATCAGGATGCAAGGTAAGTCTCACCCAGGGGCGGTATACGTGGCGTCATAACCAGGTATTGAAATGTGTGGCAGCGGCAATAGAGGATAAAAGGAGAGAAGTCAATTCATTAGCAGCTAGTAAAGGGGTAAGGCAAATTAACTTTGTACGTCAGGGGGATAAACCTTGTTCCGCGAAGGCCAGGTGTAAAACCGGCCAGTTGAAAAATGGGGCGGGCTGGGAAATGAAGGTTGATCTTGGCCAGCAGATGGCGGTACCTCCACATATAGTGAGTACGAAGCTACGACCCGACGTAATTCTATGGTCGGATTCAGAGAAGATAGTTTACTTCATTGAACTCACTGTTCCTTGGGAAGACAGAGTGGAAGTGGCCAATGAGCTGAAGAGAGCTAAATACACTGAAATAGCAGAGGAGGCAGCTAAGCGAGGTTGGAGTGCACGATTAAGGCCTATTGAAATCGGTGCACGTGGGTTTGTGGCCAGATCTGCTATTGGCTTGCTGTCTGAATTGGGCATTTGTGGTCGAAGTCTAAGGCAGGTGGTTAGTAACATGTCTTTAGCAGCAGAACGGGCAAGCGAATGGTTGTGGGTAAGGAGAAATTACCCTTCCTGGGGCGCAAGCTAAGGTAAGCTAACTGGCTCATTTGTTTTGTGTTTGTGATGGACTGTGCCTAGGTTGATGGTACTTGGCTAAGGTTTTTTATGGTTTATGGTTCAGTCCGCATCAACGGGACGGACCAACCTAGCCAACTTAGACCATGCCTAGGTGGGTTAAGGGTATTTGGATGTTTGTTGTGGTAATATGGTGGCAGCATGGGGCGTAAGCTAACTGGCTAATTTGTTTTGTGTTTGTGATGGGCTGTGCCTAGGTTGATGGTTGGTTGGCCAGGGTTTTTATGGCGATGGTTCAGTCCACATCAACGGGACGGACCAACCTAGCCAACCTTGACCATGCCTGGGCTGGTTAAGAGTATTTTGGGTACTGGATATTTCAATGTGGTAATATGGTGGCAGCATGGAGGGGAGTGTCTCCAGGACGCTGGTTTTACTGTTAAGCCCTCATGAGGTGTCGTGGGCCTATCAGGCGCGTAGCAAGCGTGGGGGATGTGGGTGTTATAACGTACACACTATTGCTGGAACACGATTCTATCCCCTAGCCTGGCGGGCCATCCTATATCATTGAAATGTATAGTCTGGAATCGAATCATTCACCTGCTTAATCCAAGGGGCGGGCAGAGAATTGTCTTTCAAACTGCCTAGGCATGCAATAGGCCAGCACTACGACCATATCCGTATCCGGTCGGCAAAACGGCAAATACATCCTTCTTCGAAAGGAATGACTTAAGTGCATTGTGTTGCTCTACTCTCAAAGAAAAGCACAAGTCCAACTCATCCAAAGTTGACGCCAACGATTCAAACAACCGCTCTTCGTTCGCCATAGCCACCTTCCTTGTTGTTCACCGTCGCAGGATGTCGTTATCCTGTTAAGCCCGCCTTAAGACTCTCTAACGAAATAGAGCGCTGTGATTGGAGAACATCCACGGTGTTAAGCCAATAGAAATTCCTATGGTTCGATACTAGACGTACAGGCTGAGCAAATTAATTTGCCGCCGCTAGGGTGCGTCTAGATTTCTAGGCTATCTATCCCCCACACATTTTGTCAGATTAAAATGAAAGTAAAATATGGAAATAAACGCTCCCGTAAAGAGTTGGAACCGTATCTATAACGCACACACAGAGAGACACAAATAGGTCTGTTGATTTGATTGAACGGTCATCCAGCCAATCACATCAAGTTAGCCAGTGTCACATGAGCCACGCATAGGCGCTGCTTCTTCTGTCCCTCCCAAACTGCATTAAAATGGTGTTTTTAGCAATCAGAATCTCAATTTTTTTCGGGGGAGAAACTCCCGGACACCAATATAGTCCGCACCCCTCTCAGAAAATACTTACAACGTCCCTGTCCCACAACTCCCACACTTTTAAAAAGCTTGATACGCCTCTGGCCTAACTTAACGAAACATCGGTGAATGAGGGTGCCCACTTGATAACCCCAATGACATGCCGCATACTATATACTGCTGTTGGATGGGCCATTTGTATTGTGCTTGTGACCATTTGTTGGCGGATTTGTGGGTAGTGTGCTTTTTAAAGTTAAACTTGAGCAGGGGCTTCTGAATGTGTTTTTACCTTGGGGATTTTAACATCTAATCCTGTGTATTAATGTAATTAAACCTCATCTACCTAGTTCAGTCATTCCAACTATATTAAACCTCATCATGTTGGTTGCCAATTAGCACATCATCTGTTTTAACAATATATTTCACACCATATGTTTTGCATTTTCATGCACTGGTAATTCCCTGGAATTGCATTTTCTAGTTATTCCTCTTCTTCTAACGCAGTTAATGCAGCTTCAACCGTTTAACGTAGAAACTTCATTCAAACGTATGTTACGTAGGTCTTACTTAGGACATGTGGGCTTTGTATTTTTCATCTTTGTAACTATTATACTTTTAAAACTATTAATTAAAAACTATTGAAATTTCGCCATTGACTTAACATTGGCCTTTATGACATCATAGCAATTAGAATCTTCTGCCAGGTGGCCAGGCCAGAGCCATATAAAGGTAGAGTTGCGACTATGGGTGTTCAAAATTCGTTACGGTCAAATTAGTCCAGTGGACAGAAAGGTGAACCCGGAAATGTTGAGTACACCAAAGTTTTATGATGGAAATATATAGTATGGGTTCCCAGCATGCAGAAACTGCCGGATGCTAATTTGCATATGTTGGGCAATTTGTGTAATTGAGCTAATTAGCATAAATTAGCATAATAACCTATATAGAGCTGCACAGTCCCGCCCACAGCCGATGCCGGATGTAAAACGTCAATGCAATTTCTCCATTGACAATTGCGGTGTAAGCCATAAAAACTTAACTGCACGTGGTAGACTTAAAACCAGCTACGGTTGTACTAAGCGATTGTGCTCCTATAGACACCAAGAGTTCGTGGGGCACTAACCTTGTTTTGAGATAAATGCCTTTTATTCGCGATCTACTTCATTACCCACAATCCTGAACAATCCCACAATCCCACAGTGATGCCTCTGATTGGTGGAAAGGCCGTTATGGTCATAGTTTGAAACTTTCTCAGCGGAAAAATATTGACAAAGATGGAGGAGTTTTTTACTGCCTATGGCGAAAATCTTAATGTGATTAAAAACTTTCTTGATGAATATTGGTACTTGTATCAACAAGGATTGGGGTTTATACATCACACGAACTTAGTCAGGGCCAATACACTATCAAATAGACCACTGTAAATGTTAGTTTAAACAATCAAACTTTTCAGGTAGGCTAGCACTAGCCGACAGGCTAACCTTTAGCATTTCCGACATTGTATGTCATTACATAATGCAGCTAACATTAGCCTACATGCTGCAACACAGGTATGAATATTATGTTTTAGTGAGTGTCCAAAGGGGTGAAAGCCACTTTAAATCGGGTCACATTATTGACTGTTGTGTGTCCGAGAGTCAGTTTGTGGGTTTTGTAAGGGTCAGCAGCATGAGGGACAAGACCTACAAAGTTGTGGTGAGTTAGCTAAGCAGGGAGGTTGTAATGTTAATGCTGCTAGCAGTGCTAGTTAACATTAGCTAGGCTACTGTAGCCTTCATACTGTATGATTCATATTAATCATTAACCTAGGAATACTTCGTGCATTTAATGAACATTTTGTGTAATAATTCACGGCAAATTAATAAACTGAATATGGTGGTCCAAGAGCAGACCATGCATCAGCCCGACTGAGCAGTGATGACAGCATAGGATGAGTCAGGTTATGAAGCACTGCCGTTAACGTTAACCGCTTTCACACACGATATAAAATACACGATGATAAATATAAAATTCAATATCAAAACACTATTATTTACACGATTACTCCTGAAATAACTGCTATTAACTGCACATTCACTATATAAAAATCAATGTTTGGAGGAAAGGGTTCGCTGCTGTCGCCGGTTGGAAATGAATAATTTCGCACTGGTTCGTGCTGCTTATATATTTTTCAGTGAGGCCCGGTGGTTTATGGGATGAGTAGTTCCTTCGCTCGGAAATGAAAATATGTACACAGTCTTGTACCTTTGACTTTTTTTGGATTTTCTCTTCGTTTTTTCACTCGAAATGATATGTTGTATGCTTATGAGTTATGCCGTAGCTGGTTAGCCTAAGACATGCTGTAAAACTCTTTAGATACGGATGTTTCCAAACGTCAATGGGACAAATGAATGGGAATCTTACATCCGGCACCTAACCGCGTTTTGGCTGTGGGCGGGACTGTGCAGCTCTATTGATCATATTAGAGCTGCTGGGCCAAAATGGACCATGTTCATATGTTTTTAGGGGTTACTGGAGATGCTGAGTCCATATCTGAAAATTCAAGATTCAAAATCACTATTTAAACTTGGTTTGGTCACGTTTTTACTGTCATTAAGCTGATTTTGCTGAGTTTTTGGGGGCGATTTAGACAGATTTTTGGAGGATAAAAATGCTCAGTGTTTAGGAATAATTTGGATCCTCAAGTTATTTCTGAATTCCACAATCATTTTGGAAATAGCTATTCACTGGCCACAATTGAGTAACAAAGGGAAGAACTAGCCTCTACTACTCCTCACTGTCCTCATCCGTTGTCCTGTCGCCATCTTCTCCAGACTCTTCATCCCTGTCCTTCTGCTGTTTTTGCTGTGTATATATATTGCCACATGTAACATCACTGCCTTTGCAGAAACAATAATTAGTACAGGCCAGGCCTGCAGCTGCACAGCTGCACTTTCCAGATACATGTATACACAGTTTTAACCCAGCTTTGCAGTTACAGCTGATAACATCTAACAAATCAGGAGGAGCAACAGGACTTGAATCGAGGGTGGGCAAGTTCCTCTCCTTTCTTCATACCTGTCTTCTAACTCCCTCCAAACACGGTTATATCCACAGCCGGTGGATCAGGACGGTCTGCTGCTTTCCAAAGTAGATGGGCACGTTTTCCAAGGAGGAGCAAGTTGCGTTCTGTAGGAGACAGTGTCTTCAGTGCTGGAGGAGCCGGGAGTGGGAGACCTCACCGCCAGGGATGAATTACTGCACGGGCCTACCGGGCCCGGCCCAGGGGCCCAAGGAGTCAGGGGGCCCTGAAGCCCAAGCCTTTGCATGAAATCATTGCCTCAATATCAACACATCAGGATGTAGGCTATGAATCTGATTGAATTTAGTATTGCCCATCCCCAAAATGCACCAGAATACAGGAAATCACATCAAACAAATTAAAACATTTCTGAGGAAGGACCTCCAAACCCCCCTTCCACATATGCGACAATTAATGGGGGGCCCTTAATACATCTGGGCCCAGGGGCCCGAAAGTTCATAATCCGTCCATGCTCACCGCTAGGTGGAGGCCCAAGCAAAAGGATCCGAAGAGAGCCCTTGTAAGGGGTACTAAGAAGCTTACAGAGGCCTTCAGTAGAAGCCGCAGGAGGAGACCAGCCGTCGCCTGGGCCTGGCTACGGGAGAAATGCTTGCCTGAAGAGGGTCTCGATGCAGTGGCCACGGCGGAGAAGGACTTCACGCGACTGGGAGAGCGGTCTGAGGAAACGGCCTTGGAAAATAAGGTAGTGACGCTGGCCTGGGCGCTGACTTCACCGAGAGAAGACCTTGAGCCCCTCGGACATCTTTAGGCTGGAGTTGGCGGTGGCCCTGGCTGCAGAGCAGAGCAGAGGTGGAGCGGCAAGAAGGTGTTCGAGTCGGCCTGTTCGCCGGTGCTCTTTAGAAAAATAAGGGGGAAAAAGTTTGTTGTGTGAAATCCGATGGCACGAGCCAGAGAGAAGGTCTAGGCCTTGGCGCGATCGTGGCGGTGTGGAGTGGCCGGAACAGCGGAGGACAGCTCTGCGACAAGGCAGCAGAGGAGGGACGCCAACGTCGGTAGCTGTAGCTGTGTGCAGCGTGGTCCGGCTGCGATGGAACTGGAGTCTGCTGCCCCGACTGGTGAGACGACGGAGTGGAGCATCGGAGGTGCAGTGCCAGGTGACTGCTAGCACGCCCCGCATTGGGCCGCTGGTGGTTGTGGTTCCCCAGGGTGAGTAGGGCTCTTGCGGTGTGTGCACCCCACCTGCTGTGTGGCAGTGCCAGAGACTAATTGCTGGACTGAATGTGGGAACGCCCGCGCCGAGGACGGCAATGGCTTGTTGGGGGAGCTGTGCAACGCCAGCGTGCTGGACTGTGCTTGAGATTCCCAAGATGTTTCACGCTGGTGATTCTGTGAGAACTGAATGATCATCTCAATACCAATGTTTCCCAAAAGGCTTGTCCCAAGGAGAACAGTATTACATTAAACACACATGAGGAAACTGAACAGTCCAATCAGTAGACTAGGATAAGCTAGCCAACTGCTACTTTGTTTACAATATTTCCAGGCTTCAACCAGACAGCTGAATGTGGTAGTTGTAATAGAAATAGTAGGCCTAAGCTATAGGCTAATCTGCATAAAGTGTGCTGTCATAAATATCAGACATTCAGTATTCTCTCTTTTTATATCAAGATATAAAATAATACATATATATTACATTGTAATCCTCTGGTATTCTAAGGTAGGCTATTGAAATGTCTAGCCCCCCCCATCCAAAAAAAGAAAAATCGAGGTTTGTATCAAACCGTGGGTCAAAAATCGTGATACGAATCGAATTGTTAGGTTGGTGTATCGTTACAGCCCTACTGTATATCGCTACAGCCCTATCCTCCAAAAATCTGTCTAAATTGGACCAAAAAAACTCAGCAAAATCAGCTTAATGAGAGTAAAATGTGACCAAACCAAGTTTAAATAGTGATTTTTTGAATCTTGAAAATGTCAGGTATGGACTCAGCATCTCCAGTAACCCCTAAAAACATACTAACATTGTCCATTTTGGCCAAGCAGCTCTTATAATATGATCAATATAGGTGATTATGCTAATGTATGCTAATTAGCTCAATTACACAAATTGCCCAACATATGCAAATTAGCATCCGGCAGTTTCTGCATGCTGGGAACCCATACTATCAGGGCCGGAGTGGGGCCACTTTTCAGCCCGGGAGTTTCAGGCCCAAGACCGGCCCACGTTTTCCATAGTGGTGGAAATTGGATAAATGAAGCAACATTTCAGCTCTTACTATCCTGTAGTTTTTATTAGTACCATGGTTCAACAAATGTGTAAAGGTTATATTAATTCACTTCAACTGAGAAGTTAACAAAAATATTCCACTATTCCACAAGTTAACAAAAACAGAAAGAAAGACAGAAAGAAAGAAAGCCTTTGAAATGTAGCCTATCCCACGCTTCCACAAAGACGCATATTGAACTAATGTTTAGGCTACATGTTTTTTGCATGGGTAGGCTATACTGTTGTTTGGTGATTTAGCCTACTCCTTTACTACACCCTCTTTTAAGCAAACAAGGCATATAGGTTCATCATGTAGCATACATATTTGGCTCTTTCTTACATTAAATAAATTTAATTTATCCTCTCTACTTGTCCCTGTAGTCATGGCCTCCTTATCACTAATTTCGGGCTCATCATTTTCAGTGGTCGACTGGTTGACCTGCTGCTCAGAGGCTACAATTTTTACCGCATAGGCCTACACAGATCAAACTTCAGTTTTGTTATTAATATTTGCATACTGCAAAGTCTATGAATCGGATACAAAAGGCTAATATTTTAAGAAATGTAATATGTTGCTTGCAAATAGCTTGACAACGTTACAAACGTCCAATATTAGCCCAATAACTGCTAATAATCATTGCCTATAGCTATCTCTCTTTACCTTTTGTCTGTAGGCCTAATCTAGAAGCTTGGCACATTTAGCAGCATCTACCTGGCCGTTTCAGTCCCTGGCCTCTTTCTACCATCCCTGACGCTTATGGCTACTGTACTGTAGGGCCGGCCCGGCTATCCGTATCTGAGAACTTTTTTGGAAAAGACGGGCTAAATGGACCCAACCAACTCTTTTTGGGAGGGGAGAAGGCTACAACCCATGCAGAGGCAACGGTGCCATGCACAGAATGAGGAACGTGTAGCCTACTTTAAGAGAAGTTAGACTAACGTGACCAGGCTTGGAATTTCACTATTTTAGGGGCAAGGCCACTTGTACGCCTGTTTGAGTCGTGATTCACTCGGATCTTTCACCCGTATCTTTAAATTAACCCACGAGTCGCGAGTCTCTAGTATCATTAACTCGGATCAGTTGAGTCCTACTACAATTCAATCTAAAACGATAAACAGCGCCACACACAAACCTCTTGCAACATTAGCTAGCCTACTAGCCATCATATCTGCCAAAAATGTAACCATTTCGTAAGTAGGATAACCACAACTCCACAAATCAACTCAAGCGACTGAGTGAGCAGGCAGTCTGAGATAACTGGTTAACTTCCCGCAGAGCCGGGTTAGTCGGATCAGCCAGCCGGTTAGGCTACATGAGTACGAGTCGGCTACGGCTACGTTGTCATGAGTGGCTGTAGACGAGCGAGTAGCTCCTCCTCAAAGTGAAAAGCAATTCCACAACAAAAGCCATTCTTCACCTCTAAAATAACATTCAATGTTCTGCATGTAGCCTAGGCATACTTTAGATTTGGTGTATAGATGTGTAGCATATTAAAATGCAATTAGGTCGCGCAGACAGTCCGAAACATTGCACGCTCTTAATGGAGCTGCTTTGTATACCCGGGTTAGTCGGATCGCTGGGCCGGGCGGTTACGTTATGAGTGCGAGTCAGCCGAATCAGCCGGCGTTGTCATGAGTGGATCAGTAGACGAGCGAGTAACTCCTCGTCAAGGTGAAAAGCAAATCCACAACAAAAGCCATTCTTTCACTTCTGAAATAACATACAATGTTCTAAACGTAGGCATAGCCTACTTTTAAATGCAATTAGGTCGCGAAGACAGTACGAAACATTGCAAGCTCTGTATGGAGCTGCTCAGGCTAGCCGGGTCAGTTGGATCTGCAGGGCGGGCCGGTTACATTGTTATGAGTGCGAGTCAGCCGAATCAGCCGGCTACGTTGTCATGAGTGGATCTGTAGACGAGCGAGTAACTCCTCGTCAAGGTGAAAAGCAAATCCACAACAAAAGCCATTCTTTCACTTCTGAAATAGCATACAGTGTTCTACACGTAGGCATAGCCTACTTTTAAATGCAATTAGGTCGCGAAGACAGTCCGAAACATTGCAAGCTCTGTATGGAGCTGCTCAGGCTAGCCGGGTCAGTTGGATCTGCAGGGCGGGCCGGTTACGTTGTTATGAGTGCGAGTCAGCCGAATCAGCCGGCTACGTTGTCATGAGTGGATCTTTAGAGGAGCGAGTAACTCCTCGTCAAGGTTAAAAGAAAATCCACAACAAAAGCCATGCGTTCACTTCTGAAATAACATATATTCTGCACGCATAGCCTACTTTAAAATGCAATTAGGTCGCGAAGACAGTCTGAAACATTGCAAGCTCTGTATGGAGAGTAGGCTAGCCAGTCGGATCAGCCAAGCGGCCGGTTACGTTGTTGTTATGAGTGCGAGTCAGCCGAATCAGCCGGCTAGTTGTCATGAGTGGATCTGTAGACGAGCAAGTAGCCTAGTTTCTACTCGTGTCAAGGTGATAATAATAATAGGCCTAATGAGAATAGTAGTAGTAGTAGTAGTAGTAGTAGTAATAATAATAATAATAATAATAATAATAATAATAATAATTTAGTCACTGCAGGGCATTTCTATGTTCCTGTTTCTATGTCTACATTGAAAGTCAATTGCTTAGGCTAAGACAATAAATAAACAGTCTGGCTCAAACTGCTTTCTTTCCCATGAGTGGGTGGAGGTTTTGATGCTATTATATTAGGCTATTTTATATTATATTATATTATGTTTTATTATATTATATTATATATGATATTATATTAGTCTACCTAACATGATATATATATATATATATAGCTATGATTAATAGGCTAATAATATTAGTTGCCTAGTATTAGCTGCTTATAATACCTATTAGAATAGATTCATAGTAGCCTACTATTAGTATATAGTAGTGGTAATAAACATTGTAGCAGAGTAGCATTAGACCTAGGCAAATGTTCTATTGTTAACAAAACAACAACAAATAATTAATTATTATAATATAGGCTACCCTCCCTGTCAATAAGATCAAAGTTTCTGAACATGAGCACCAAAAAGATGAACAATGTGTGGATGCACTTTGACCAGGAGACCAAAACTCTTAGGCTAAATGCAAGTACTGCAAAAACCTGGTTTCAAATCATGGAGGATCCACATCCAACATGAGAAGGCACTTAACGAAATGAAGCACCCCACTGCACTGCTTGAACGTAGGACTGAATTTCTTTGCGATTTAGCAATACTGACTCAAGTGACTCAAGTGACTCGTTCAACCCGGATCAGTTTAGTGAGTGACTCAGAATAACCCGGATCCTTAAAAGGAATCGAGTTTAACAGGCCTAGCCACTTGGCCTTCAGTTGGGCATATTTGGTGGGGGGCACAAAGGCCACATGTCAGGGCACCAAGGCCAAAGTTAACTATACAGTAGTATGCTATAAAAATTATCAAAGTTGTATTCACTGCAGTAGACCTGCATCACTGTATGAAACATTACAAAAACATAAAACATGACATATTACATTTAACTGTAAATCATCTGATCATCTAATATTTTCAGATATCTAGGCTATATTTAACATTTATTTTATATTTGGCCTGTTATGAAATCATGTATTGAACAATTGAACAAAACAGCACAGCTCAGCTTTAAGAAACTCAAATAGCCTAGATGCATGCTTAGCATTTTGTGATCATTAAGGCTACTTTCACAAACTCTTATAGTCAGCTGTCCTCTGATTTACCGATATCTAGGCGACATTTGTAATATTTATTTTGTATTTGGCCCGTTATGAAATAATGTGGAACAATTTAAACACAGTGTAAAACTTAAATCCCAAATTTGGAGACATCCATGTTGAAATTTGCTGCAAATTCAAAACGGGATTAGTCTGGAACGGCTAACTGTACAGGGGACTGCTTTACACCTTTCTGTTCGGTAAGGTCTGCTGTTTATTCTGATATATGGTTTGTCATATGTTAAACGAAGGGTTCGTGAAGTATTCCACCGAGATGAATGTGTAGGGAGATGGACGGAAAACCTTCAGTAGAATTTATGATTAAATTGAATGATATTATTTACTTTTCTCGCGAACCGTTCACCACAGCAATTAGCGGCTAACATCGTTTAAAAGCTGAGAAAAAGCTCTTTCATACTTGTGATGTCTGTGTGATGAGTAGGCTACTTCGCAAGTAGTTCAACTGAGAAGAATAGGTTAATTTGGATGCACTTTCTTTCTTGCGCTGTCACTTTCTCCACTGGGTAATTTGCGGTGTGAATGCTAAGATTATTTTGACAGGCCATATTAGGCTAAATATATATCGCTATTAGTAGGACGCAAAGCAGAATATTTAAAGAAGGGGGCACCAAGGCCACCGTGGCCTGTAAACCTCTGATTTTCAAAGGGGCGTCACGGCCAACGCAAGGGGCTACGACGGCCATGGCCGTCGTGGCCGCTTTGAAATTCCTACCCTGGAGTGCGTTTCCCAAAAGCATCGTTGCTAACTACGGTAGCAACTAACATGGTTGCAACTATGTAAGTACGACACAACTGTTCCCCAAAACGATAGTGTGAACTATAGTGGTGGAACTTACATAGTACGATGCATCGTGACACTGCGTCAGTGTTTCCCAAAACCATAGTAGCAACTAACGTTCGCAACCACTATCGTAAAGTTGTGTAGTTACAACTACACCTCTCGACCTGTAGTAAGTAGTAAGAACCATAGTAGACGACGTAACCAACCCTGATGACGGAACACGCAGAGGACAGATGGATGATAGGTAGCCATTAAACGATCCCATAACATTGCTGTGGGATACCATACCATAGCATTGCTGGAAGCTACAATTGCACATTACTGGACAACGTTATGTGGTACAGTGGAAAGTGAAGTGTTGTGGAGTTAGCCGACAACAGAGCGGCCTGTGGTGAAGTGCTATGATGACCGCAATCATCTGTGTTGTTATTATTCGTGAATTTACATGTAGCCTAATGCTAATGTGTCAGCACAGATTCTTTCGAACACCCGTTAAGTTATCTGGTGATAAAGCTTTTGAATTCCAACGGTATTGTTATGTGAGGCTAGCATTGTAATTGTTATAAAAGGATAACGTTACATTGTAGTCGTATGTTAAGTGTGTTTGGATGAAGCATCTGCTAATCATACACATAGCTAACGGTATATGGACTCTACAGCCCATTATGATGTGGTGAAGTGACTGTGCTGTGGCAGAGACTGTAGCGTGTGTGCTTTATATGAGAGAGGTCAGGGGTTCAAGACTGAGTCGATGGGTGTGAGGTGAGTAGCCTATCCCTGTGGAGTGGGGTTTGTGTTGTATCTTGTCTGATCACAAGCTATGTTTAGCGGGTGTATACGTTAAACTACTCTCAGTTATTATATGATCTTGATATTTGAACACATAGCTGAATTATGTTGGTACAATGACATTGGAGAATGCTGCTGTTGAGTAGCCTCTCGCTTGGAGAACTTTAAGACCTCTGGGACTTAAGTGAGCATGCAGAGTGCTGTGGTCAGTGTCAAAATGTGACATGATTTTCACTGATTTAACTTGTCCTTCATGGCCCAGGTATGGGTAGGCCTGTCATGGGAGGCGGAAAAATGGTAAGTTGCCTTTGCTTTGTGACCTTTCAATCTGTGTATGTATTTTGATGTCATGGCTCATAGGGAACATGTGTGTGTGTGTGTGTGTGTGTGTGTGTGTGGGAGGGATCATGGGGAGAAAGTGATGGTGGGAAAGTTAAGTACATTTACCCCCTCACCCCCACCAAACTAAAAGAAATGTAAAAAACATAAACAAAAGGGGAAAAAACAGGTAATGTGGCAGGGAATTGTGGGGTTTGGGTGTTTAGGGGCCAAACATATGTGCAACTAATTCCCAGTGTGCTTCCAGGCCAGCAGGAAGGTGTGCAGCAGCCACTGGAATGACCTCTTCCACCTCCTCCACTAACAGCTCCTCATCAGCCGGCAGTGGGATGTGATCCTGAAGGGCCATGTTGCAGAAGCGCCGCCACCAAAACTACACTGCACGCCTTTGCAGGATGGAGCTTCAGGCCACCAGCGGATTTGCTCACACACCTTTCCACATGCCCAGGGCCCTCTCCACAACAACGCGGGTCCGGCTATGGGCGTTGTTGTACCGTGCCTCTGCCTCGCTGTTGGGCTCCTAGATGGAGCAGTTGACATGCTTGTATTATCATAGGGGGTTGATGGAATAAAGTAGGTCTTGAAATGTCAGTGCACTCAGGGAATATAGACATGCATTTGAACAGTATATACTTTGCTACTGTCTCAGCAGCACCTACAGTAACACTGTGTGTGTGTGTGTATGTGAGTGTGAGTGTGAGTGTGTATGTGTGTGTGTGTGTGTGTGTGTGTGTGTGTGTGTGTGTGTGTGTGTTGGTACAGCTGGCGCAGATCCTTCAACCATTTGAGCATTGAAACATTTGTGCTATGTGAACTGTCATTTTGTGGTTGTGATTCAACACACAACTTTATCTGTGAACTGTATCTGTGCATTTAAAATATCATGAAATACTTGTGTGTGGTAACAGTATTCAATTTTCAGTGTCACAGTGAAAACACATAACAAGGGCAACATTGGAAAAATGCTGCATAAAGGCATGAAAAACTTCCAGTGAAATGAAGGGCAATCATAAAGTAAAGTATTCATTTATATAGCGCTTTTAGAACAGAGTGAAACCCAAAGCACTTACATAACAACATGTTCAACATTGTTCATATTACATATCCATATTTATTCTGCTCTTACTGTAAGGTAACTGATAAGATACTGCACATATTTATATTTCATTTATATTACTCTAAACCACCTTCTGCAAACCAACTGTATACTACTGTCTACACTGCACTATATTTATTGTCCTGTCTATGCACCACCTGTCTATACTTTATATATCACATTGCACTTTTCTGCCTTTTTGGCACTTCTGGTTAGATGCAAACTGTATTTGGTTGTATTTGTATTTGTGCTCTGCACAATGACAATAAAGTTGAATCTAATCTAACCATGCCAATTTGCATAGAACATAATATACATTTATCCTAAGCCTAGGCTAGTAAGCATATGGTCTCCAATCAGTAGTTAAAACTAGGACTACAGGTTCTAAACGATCATAGGAATATTTAGTGACTGAGCCTATCCAAGATTCCAACATCATTATTCATTTATCATTATCTAGGCTCGAACCTATGACTACAAGATCTGAAATGCAGAGGTCTATCCTTTCACGCCACCTTGTCATGCTACAACTAATGAAAATATTGGCCAGTATTTAGCCTATAGGCTATTCGGTGTGTTTCATTAAATGTGTAACTTATTTGTTCACATGTGCTCGGTTGGCGATTTATGCTTCACTGATTAGGCTCATTAGTAGGCTACGTTCAATAGACTGTGACGTTATTATTAAAATTATCATTATTATGCCTATTATTTTTAAAGCATACATAGCCTAGGGCCTATTGAAATTACTGCCTATTGTTGTAATAAGTATTATCATTATTATTATTATTATTATTATTATTATTATAAATGATATTATAACTGCTGGGCCCAGGAAACGTCATGCAATGTCAAATTTCATTCATTTTGCGTGACTTCATGCGTTCGGCTCTAACCGACAGAGTCCGACATTCTCCGAACACATCTGCAACCATTGTAGTCTGAACTATGTTGGTTGAAACCAACATGGTTCAAACTAACAAAGTACTATGTAAGTACGGCGGCTTTGGGGAACAGTCGTAACTTACATGTTGGTTAGTTGAACGATGCATCGTACCACGTTAGTAAAAAGCTAACCTCCGTAGTTGTACGGGAAACGCACCCCTGAACGTGACAAATGTCAATATTTTTTTCCTCGACCGGCCCAAAAGTGAAGCGGCCCACCGGGAATTCTCCCGATTCTCCCGATTACCCACCCCGGGCCTGCATACTATATATTTCCATCATAAAACTTTGGTGTACTCAACATTTCCGGGTCCACAATGGGGCTCTATGGGCTGTCCACCGGACTAAATGGTTCATGTAAACTTCAAAAAGTTCCCGGAAGTGATTGACAATGGATTAGAATGCATTAATAAGCTACTGTTCAATGAGAGACAGAGCCACAATTGTGGGTAATTGACAGACAATAAATGCATTGATATACAATATTTATAACACAGTGTAAGTATTGTGTAAACTGTGTAGTTATCCTACCATTAAAACAATATTAAATTAAATTTCAGACCGTCTGCTAAATATCGGAAGGTGACCTTTTTTTCTCCCTTTTACGTATGTGTCACTTAATATTAATTTCTGTACAAAACCAAGATGGGAGATTAATAGCACCCACCCCATAAATGTAGCCTAGGCCTATCTAAATTATCGTTATAAAAAAATGACCTAGCCTAGTACGTGACTCAAGAGCTGTAAACAGTGTTTTTGAGACTGCGTGTAGCCTACAAAAGCGCATGGAGATTTTAATTTTGCAACGAGAAACTGTTACACAGCTAGTCTAAGTCTAACATTAACTTGTTTGAGTTTTCTCCCCAACGTTTTCTCTGGTAGTTCTTCACTGATCTGAGAATAAAAAAAAGTTTAAAAGTTTCTCCAGTGGTGGGCATGTTAAGTTAATCGTAGCATTACCTACACAGTAACCCCGTGGTAATGCGATGCGAGTGATCATAATAACATAAAACATGATATAGTCCTTGATAAATAATCAGGCTATGAACTCATAAACAACAGCATTTTGTCACCGTTTGTCATTCACCGTGCTCAGGGATGGGCAGTATTTCTAATACATGTATTTAAAATACGTATTTCAAATACAAAATACTATTTTGTAATTTGTATTTTATTGAAATGATGAAAATGCCTTCGTATTCAGCCTTCAGTGTTGTGTATTTTTGTATTTCAAAATACTGTAAAATACTTTCTGTGAAACACTATGATGACATCTATCTAACTATCTATACTGTAAAGCACGAAATCTCTGTCTCTGTCTGTTTGTAGCACCCTTGCATGGTCAAGCCCCTCTGCTCCAGTAGAGCGTTTATTTTCCTTTGCTGGAATGATTAACAGGCCCCATAGGCGTTGTCTGAATGCAAAACTGTTTGAGAAGTTAGTTGTGCTTAAAGGCATCAACTGAGGAGACACGACTAGCTAAGGTTACACACACCCCTTTGCTCACACAAGGACAGCACAAGGACTTGAGTTCACAAGTTTATATTGCAACACTTGAGTTTGCTATTTTCCTTTCTTTGTTCTAAACTTTCCATCACATTTGGTGCCTCTGCTTAGCCACTTCATAAATGTGTTAGAATTAGTTCTGTACTTTAAAGAACATTTCGAGCGATCACATAGCCTATGTTCAATGTTGCAATATTATCAGAAGGCCCTATGTGCAATTTGCTTTTGAGCAGGATTCTATAAGAACATTTCAAAATAAGTGGAATGACAGTCATGACATTTTGCACTCAGCTGTAGCCTAGGCCTGCTAGTGGTGAGTCTGTTATAGCCTATTTATATTACTTGTATTGTAGCCTATGCAAACTCTATTAAACACTGTGTGCTATAGTCTATTAAACACTATAGGCTATGACCGCTATGTTCTTGCACTATTTCCCCCATGATATTGTTTCAGTTATCCAAAAGGCTCGAAGGATGCTCTTTATTATATGGCAATTTTGGAAAAATAACTAATAAAAGTGAGATGAGGTGCCCCCCCACCCGCTGTTCTCTGGCGCCGACCCTGGCAGAGGTTTATATTGGGATGTCTAACATGAGGGGTCAGCATATCTAATCTGTTGACTGATTATGGAAGGAGTCTCTTGCTTTCAGATGTTTTTCCAGGTAGTGTACAAGGGAAGGGATAGACGAAAAAGGCTTTAGAAAGAAGTATTTTATAGAATTTAGAAAATACAAAAATAGCATTAAGCATTAAGATGCTAGGGCCAGGCTAAAGAGCTTGAGATTCAGAGAACCTGCATGGTTGTGCTCATCCTGTCAGAAAATAGCAATTTGATCAGTGATCATGCATCATAGCGCATGTATCAGCGCAAGCTTGGTTTGAAACTGGTTTCTGGGGATGGGGTTTACACTATCCTTCACTGGGCTAGTGCCTGCTGTGTTAATATGACCAGCTGCAGCTCCCTCAAATCTATTCTCATGCATATTAGGCTAGCTTTTGCCAATGAAAATTAATGCAACATAAAAAAAACAGTAGGCTACTGCTCCTAACTGAAGAAACGTTTACGTTACTGTAAGAAAATTATTATTATCATTGTATAACCATTTGTGTAAGCAGAAATATTGTTGTGCTGAGTTCTAAGAACAGAGAGTTAAAGTTAAATGTTGTTGTGCTGAGTTCTAAGAACAGAGAGTTCAAGTTAAATGTTGTTGTGCTGAGTTCTAAGAACAGAGTACAAGTTAAGTGTGCACCCAGACAGACAGGAACTGCACCGTCTGTATGTGTGTGGGTGAGATAAGACTATGTCACAATGAAGTCGCTATGTCTTGCTTCCTATTTTCTGTGTGCATCTGTACAATAAAAGACACAGCTTTTGGGCTGCAGAGTCAGAGACTGATGGTGTGACGAATTCTTCCTTACATTAGCAGGCTCTCCTCTTGGTACCAGAGTTTGTGGGCAAAGCCATACTACGTGTTGTGGTTCTTGTATCTATATGTTGGGGTTAAATTCCCTGACAGTTACCAACAATGTTAACAACAAACTCAGCTTCACTACTGCAAACAAAGTTGGCTGTATGCTTCGCCATAACGAACCAGCTAGCCTTGTGATAACAAAATCTTTACCTTTTGTTTAGTCCACTGAAATTTATCCACATATGAAACGATTAAATACACAGTTATGGAGGAATTGTTTTGGGGAAACAGTTGCACTATATCCCACTTTTGCTGCCTTTAAGCCACTTAAATCCATAGCCTAGATGAGCATTGCGCATACATTACAACTTGACGTGATGGTGAAGCTAAATGCCCAAGAAATGTCATATCATAAAAGTTGTAGGCCTACTAAACGCAAAAACTTAATGACAGCTTGTTCGTGGTGGTGTAGTGATGCGCCTAATTGAAATGGGATAGGCAAGGGTTATCTTATATTTGGCTATTACGTGTGGCACATTTATTGGGCTTTATTTGATCAGGAACTGATAAAGACTGAGCAGCAGGAAAGTCATAGTCGATCAGTGGCGTCGTTAGACCTGGGCATTCGGGGCTATAGCCCCGGATCCTCTGGGGATAGCCCCGGATCTATGGGCCGTCAACAACAACAACAACAACAACAACAAAAACTCTACACTGCAAAAACTGCTTATCTAACAAAATCTAACCAAGTGTTATTAATCTTATATCAGGATAAAAAAAACTAGTTGGTATTGTTTTCAGTATAAAGACACTTACCTATGCTTTCTTGTGAAATCATTTGACTTAATTTAAGAAAAAATTGACTTATTTTAAGACATCTCATCTTGAAAACAAGCAAATTTGTCTGCCAGTGCGTTAAGCAAATTTGTCCTAAAAACAAGCAAATTTGTCTGCCAGTGCGTTGAGCAAATTTGTCTTGACAAGACTCCTTAAAATAAGTTAAAGTCTTCTTAAATTAAGTCAAAATGATCTTTTGAGAGGGTGGTAAGTCTTTTCATACTAAAAACAATACCAAATCTATTTTAATATAAGATCAATAACACTTGGTTAGAATTCATTTTTTGCAGTGTAATCGTGAATGAGATAAATAGCCCCGTAGAAGAGACTTTTGTGTTTTGTGTCCATTGTGTGCATTAACAGCAGCGCAAGAAAATCTGACGTGATCGGGGCAGGTTTAGAATCATTTGTTGCAAAATGTTGCAATTTCAATTCTCCTCTACGCTATTAAGCATTGCTGTTTCGTTCTTCTAGCCTACTAACTAGCCTTAGCGAAATAAGTGTACAGAAGCACAAATGGATATTAGAAGTTTCTTTAGAGAAAAAAAGGGCAGAGCAGGGACAAGAAGTGGAAATTAACAGTGTGTCATCATCTCTCGCAACCCAGGAGGACATTTCGATCAGGTCAGTTTCAATATATCGTGATTTACTATTGAATCACATGCGCAGTAAATATAGTAAACCTGACCTCGTTTGAGGGGGCTTCCAAGCAATGCATGTTGGGCTTGATTTTGACAGAATGGAATTTTTTGGGGGGGCAAAAGTTCGTGATACACAACCCAAATGCATTGCTTTCAAGGCACCCAGTTTGAACAGTTGAACTGTTACAGTTACAGTTTAAACAGATACAGTCAATGGTGTTGAAGTGGTAAGTAGTCTAGCTAAGCAATAAAAAGTAGTGGAATTATTTGTAGTTGACCAGGAAATGTTGACTTGATCAAATAGTTAGAACTAGTATAGGCCTATGGATTTGATGTTGGCCGCAAATTCAGAGCATTACGTTAACGACATGGTTAGCCTACATAGGCTCTTACAAATATTACAAAAATTATATTATATCCTGGTTCAATTGTTTCCAGTTTCATAAACGAGGGTGTTAGATTTGCAGTGACTACAAAATCCAACCTAATACCATTAGGCCTACCAAGGCATTGCGTTGGATGTTTCTCCACTTGTTCTCTTTGCGTATCTGGCTGCTAATCCATGGAATGAAAAGGGATAGCCTACCCGTTCAAAAGGAGGCTTAACGTTGTTTTATATAGGATCGCTATGATGACCGTGATGTAGAGGGCAAGAAAGTATAATAGTCTCTCTCGTGCTCATAACTTAGGTTATTATCAGGTCACTTGCTCATGATTTGCAGATAGCAACTTACAAATGACGTAGCCTATTTGCCATAATGGTCATGAAAAATATATTAGGCCTACTAGTAAAATATTCACATATTTAGGGTTAACCTTACTCAGCACTGAAACCTGTCAAACTTCTTTCAAAGTCCTTCATCACATGAATTAAGATTAAAATAATTTAATTTCTGAGCACCACAAAGTCAGACCTCAGCAACTTTTTTAATGTAAGATTGTTCATAGGTCACATATCAATCAAATCATAACAACTGCAATGATACTGTTTTTAAAATAATGTGTTGTAGGCCTAAGTGTAAATGTGTGTGTCTAAACATGCTTTAATGAGCTGAATTTGAGCTTACAGTTCTTTCACCAACCTATGTGTTTTACATTAACTTACAAAATAGATACTTTAGCTTAGTCCTCAGATAGAGGATCGTTGCTGCTCTGTTAAGGTATTTCTGTCCCTCCCAAACTGCATTGAAATGGTATGTTTAGCAGCCAGAATTTCAAAATCTCCTGGGGGAGAAATCACCGGCCCCCCTCTAACAGGACCCCCCCCCGAAAAAAATTGCCTGATTGTGCCCCCTCTGAATTTTGCCTTGCATGACGCCCCTGAAGGGGATGACGTCCAAATGTTTATCCCGAGACGAACGCTCACACCTGTGCACTTGACAGAGGTGCATGACGATGTTTATTCTACAGGCTATTTTAATGTCATATTTTGGGTGTTGTATGTGGTGCACTTTGGCAGAAGAGACGTTCTCCTTACACGGTCTTTAAACATCAAAATATTCAGAATGCCGTGACGTGAGTCACTACAATTGGCCTTCCTTTTCATTCACAAAGTAGGTTAAAATTGCATGTTCATCAGCCCGATTTTCAAAATCTCTCGGGGGAGAAACCCCCCAACCCCCGGACAAAAAGGTCTCTACCTACAGGGCTCTAGCCCCGAATGTTTTCAATAGCTAGCCACGCCCCTGTAATCGATACATAAATCGTTTATTACAGTGGTCCCCAAACTACGGCCCGCCACCTCATTTTAGGTGGCCCCCCAAAACATGTCTGTGGTAGGCCTATATAGGATCCGGCCCGCACGGGAGTACGACATCGTCAAACTAAAACCTCCGTAATTTGCCCATTCATTCTCTATGGCGGGTCTTAAAGGAGAATTCCGGTGTGATATTGACCTAAACTGTGTTGAAACATGATACCGAGTGTGAACGTATGTCTCATAGCCCATCTCGGCTTGTCCCCTGCACTCCAAAATCTGGCGCTAGTTAGCCGATGCTACCAACAGCTTCGGCATCGGGCTAGCCATGCAAATAAATCACTGTTTTACACCGTTTACGAGGCTTAATTTATCTCCACACTTCATTGGTAGACTACCGAAGGCCCTGACATTTAAGACGTCCAAAAATAATTCAGTGGAAATGCATGGATTCCAGTTTCTGCCAGTAGCAGCAACTGGAATCCATGCATTTCCACGGAATTATTTTTGGAATCTGATCCCTTATCATACCTGTTCATTCTTAATCGTCGCTCGACTTATCGTGACTAAATTCAAGATGGCTGCAAACGCTAAACTTCATGAAGATACTGTCTGTATAAATTGTCTTGTAAGTAAACTACCAGTGCTTTTTCAAAGTTCTCAATGTCTCGTTTTAAATGTCAGGGCCTACGGTAGTCTACCAATGAAGTGTGGAGATACATTGAGCCTCGTAAATGGTGTAAAACAGTGATTTATTTGCATGGCTAGCCCGATGCCGAAGCACCACTATTGAAAAAGCTGTTGGTAGCATCGGCTAACTAGCGCCAGATTTTGGAGTGCAGGGGACAAGCCGAGATGGGCTATGAGACATACGTTCACACTCGGTATCATGTTTCAACACACTTTAGGTCTTGACTTTGATTTGACTTTAGGTCAATATCACACCGTAATTCTCCTTTAACAGTACACATGTAATACTCCTTTTGTCCACTGGTGGTTGTTTTGGCGCTGTTTCGCGTTTGCCATCGAAAACAGAATGAAATGTATAGTAGGCCTACTGTACCTGCAAATAATGTAAGAGGCCTCTGCTGACTGCATCAGTGCTCAAAGTATTCTAAAAGTTTATCAATTAATTGTTAATAACTTCTATTCAAGTCATAATTCTGGAACTTTCTGGTATAATTATTTATATGTTTTATTCACTCGTTCAAATATTCATACAGAGTTCACAAAGTTCTCATCAGGTGAGTGAAAGTTAGAATGGTGGTCATTTCAGATGTTTCTGCCACCACTTCATAAAACTCATAGTTTGAGAACTTTAAATTTGTAGGATATTGCTTGTTCACAACTTGAGCTGTGTATGCAAAGTTCAGAGTTCAAAATATACTTTTGGGACTCCCTGCTTATAGTTTTGAGAATGCTATTATTAGTATTATTTCATTTGAGCTACATTTTACACTGATATGGCAAGATGGCAATATAAACACAGATAACAATGGTATTAAATTGCATTAGCCTATAGATTAAATGTAATGGAATATTCAACTAAGGTAGACTGCCTTTGTTCACAGCGCTAAGCTATTTATGGTTACTGATATACTCCGAGTCTCTGGCCCTCTCTTAGAGCCAGGCATAGTGAGCAGGCCCTCGGAAGAAAAAGTTTGGGGACCACTGGTTTATTATTATAATTAGGCTATTGATAGCCTACTATTACTTTACTACTATTACTGTTGTTATTATTATTATTCGGATGAGGCAAAGGAATGTAAATCTGAGTCTGAAATGTTGGCTACAAACAGTCTATACTGCTGTAACTGCACTGCTGCTATTATAAATTGTTAACTTCCGGGAACTATTTGAGGCTTCCATTAGCTGCCATTGTTGGAAAAAAATGGAACATTAGCGTCAATGGAGTTGTCGCAACTCTACCTTTATATGGCTTTGGGCCAGGCCACCTGCATCAACTGTCAGTTTCTCAGGCTTTAAGCATACAGTCTCATTCTATTAAGACTACACATGCTGTTCAACTGTTTCCTCTGTCCAAAAGTGTTTCAAAATAAAAGTCCTCACTACAATAATTCCCTATTAAATAATGTAACCATTTAAACTATCTACCTATTTAACTGTTCAGTCATTCCAACTATAATAAACCTCATCTACCAAGCAAATAATTTAACCTTTTAAACTATCCACCTAATTAACTGTTCAGTCATTCCAACTATATTAAACCTCATCTACCTAGTTCAGTCATTCCAACTATATTAAACCTCATCTACCTAGCAAATAATTTAACCTTTTAAACTATTCACTTATTTAACTGTTCAGTCATTCCAACTATATTAAACCTCATCTAGGCCTACCTCGCAAATAATTTAACCTTTTAAACTATCCACCTATTTAACTGTTCAGTCATTCCAACTATATTAAACCTCATCTACCTAGTTCAGTCATTCCAACTATATTAAACCTCATCTATAGGGTTGGGTATCGTTTGGGTTTTATCCGATACCGGTGCTAAATCGATACTTTTAAAACGGTGCCGAAACGGTGCCTGAACCGGTACTTTGTTTTTAAAATATTTTAAATTAAAATGGTCTAAAGCATGAATTTCTTTTTTTTTATTGATAAGACAAAATTAATTTGAACATGAAATTGAACTGTTATATTCAATTTACTATCAATATCTCATTGCTCCTACGAATAATACATTCAAATGTTAAAACAGCTTGCCATGCATGCACACACAATGGTAAGCTCTGCTTTCAAGTTTACCCAGTGTAGGCGGTTTGCCATAAGGTAGGCTATGTTAAAACCGCTTTCCATAAAACTGCCAGGTCATGGACAACGGCATTTGCAAGCAAGCTAATCTAACAGGGACTCTACTTTCCAGTTAATTCAGTGTGTTCCCAAATGCTTCAAGACATTTCATGTCTTAACCCATAACACGCAGTAGTTTTGAATATGTTAGGCTACATGTCGGTGTTGAAATGTTTAGATTCCCAGCGCTAGCCTAGTAGGCATTTTAACAGCAACTATGGCTATGCGCTAACACCAGTCAGCTGAGTTTAAAGGGACACCAGGCAAGCCTGATGCTTTTTCTCTACGAAACTCCCCCTCGCTCGGTCTGAAGCTCTTTTCCTTTTCTTTGCGTCTTCCGTCAACGGTTTTCGCTGCTTCTTCGCTGCCTCTGCCATTATACACATGTTTGCAACAATCTCTAGCGTTTCGTTAGCCTGCCTCTGTGCTGTAAACTGATCCTGCCTCGGTCGGCGGGTAGGATACACCGAACTTGCAAGTGGGATATTCTTCCTACAGGCAGTAGGGGCGGGCGAGAGAGCCTTCATTCGCCCCGTAATGAGTCATTTAACCATATACCGACTTACGAAGATGATTAATTAACACGAAAACGTTAATTAGCGATAACGTACGATGGTTTCGTAGCCTCTTTGACAGCTCAGCGACATCAGGTATAGGGAGGGAAAGTGAAAACCAGCGCCCCAAGTGGTTGCGTTCCTATCGAAGAGCAGCTCCAATGTTAAGTCCCATAGACCTATTTTTAAAAATATACTGTGAAGCCAAATCAGCGATCTTATCCACCAAAAAATGTTTTCAGTGTCTATACAGTAATAATCTTCTAACTGTGAAAATGTCAGACCCTATTTTGCCTTATTTTAAAAAATCGAAATTGCTCATTTTGTTTCATAAACGAACTACAAAAAAGCCACGTGACTTTACCCTTCGACGTTACTCACGTAGCATGGTTTGTTTATTAGCCTGGTTAGCATTGCCACTTAACACTTACTGCCAGCTCTTCATGTGAGTAGAAGCACAACACCAGTTATCCAGACATAAAGGTTATCACCACGCGGTTTACATCACCTTCCGTTATTACAAAAATATGTAAGCCAGTTAAGCAAATTGCCGTATTGATCAGTTAGAGATTAAGCGCCCAAACCTGTGACGTCACATGCAACTGTAGTTTGTTATCACCATGTTAAGACAAAAACTCAAAACAATTCAACTGATCCTAAAAATAAGGTATGACCACTTGAAGCAATAGAGGTGACCCACAGTGCCTAACATATGGAAGGCATTAAATTAAGATCCCAATGTGCACCGAGATATATTTTTTCTAAAAAAAAATCCCATCCCCTCCGCTAAACTCTAGGAACGCAACCACTAGATGGCGATGAGATTACTTTCCCTCCCTATGTAACCTACATATTTATGTTTCTGCCAGCTAACTTTTAACATAATCTTTATTATATTTATTGTGATGCTGTATGGGCCGCATGCACATGAAAGATTAATATCATTCCATTATGTTGTTTAACACACCGTGAAATAAAGTTTTCACCTTACAACTTTGCTGATAACATTTCAAATAAATGTCAGCTAGCGCATTAGCAAGGATATTGTGTGACGTATAGGCTAGCCTACTGTTGATGTTGTTTCATAGCCTTTTGCTTATGTATAGTTAGGCCCACTGCTACATTTTGACAGGAGCTCGCGATATCGCTTTAAAGTAAGCTACTTGGGCTCACGCAAGCTGTCAAACACTGTCCACTCGCCTATGTGGTGCACCCCTTTGGTTTATACATCCAGTGTTTATCATATGTTAGCTAACTGTATCTGGATGTGTTGCTATCAGAGCAAGACGTTAGAGATGGCGCATGACATGCAGTGATGCCTCGTATATATATTTTTTTTAAAAACGCTATTTAAGCACCGAAATGAGGCACCGAAATCCACGTTGTTATTCCATGCAGTTACTACCGTTTGCGTCGGCACCGGTGCCATATTAGAACCGTGTTTCGGTGCCCAACCCTACTCATCTACCTAGCAAATAATTTAACCATTTAAACTATCCACCTATTTAACTGTTCAGTCATTCCAACTATTAAACCTCATCTACCTAGCAACAGCCTAGCAACCACCTCATGTACCCTAGCAACAGCCTAGCAACCATGTCAAATACCCTAGCAACAGCCTAGCAACCACTTCCACATTTACAACCTAGCAACCAACATAACAACTAATGAGTTTAACCTAGCAACCAGCATAGCAACCACCACAAGTACCCTAGCAACAGCATAACAACCACCATAACTACCCTAGCAACAGCCTAGCAACCATGTCAAATACCCTAGCAACAGCCTTGCAACCACTTCCACTTTTACAACCTAGCAACCAACATAGCAACCAATGAGTCTAACCTAGCAACCAGCATAGCAACCACCACAACTAACCTAGCAACAGCCTAGCAACCACCTCATGTACTCTAGCAACAGCCTAGCAACCATGTCAAATACCCAGGCAACAGCCTAGCAACCACTTCCACAGTTACAACATAGCAACCAATATAACAACCAATGAGTTTAACCTAGCAACCAGCATAGCAACCACCACAACTAACCTAGCAACAGCCTAGCAACCACTTAAAGAACCCTAGCAACAGCCTAGCAACCATGTCAAATACCCATGCAACAGCCTAGCAACCACTTTCACAGTTACAACCTAGTAACCAATATAGCAACCAATGAGTTTAACCTAGCAACCAGCATAGCAACCACCACAACTAACCTAGCAACAGCCTAGCAACCACCTCAAGTACCATAGCAACAGCCTAGCAACCATGTCAAATACCCTAGCAACAGCCTAGCAACCACTTCCACAGTTACAACCTAGCAACCAATATAGAAACCAATACGTTTAACCTAGCAACCAGCATACCAACCACCACAACTAACCTAGCAACAGCCTAGCAACCACTTCAAGTACTCTAGCAACAGCATAGCAACCACCATTACTACCCTAGCAACAGCCTAGCCAACCACCTCAAGAACCACCACAACTTCAACCTAGCAACCACCATAGCAACCTACAGGATTACCTAGGCAACCAGCATAGCAACCATTTAATTTAGCATAACAACCAACATATGTACCCTAGCAACACTATTGCAACTATATCTGCATTATTTGTTTTTACTCTGTATGATATTTTACATCCTATTTTTTGCATTTTCATGCACCGTATTTCCTTCGGGAAATGCTTTTCTAGTTCTTCTTCTAATACTTTTTGTGCGTTTAATGCACAACCGTTTAACTTAGAAGCTTCATTCAAACTGCGTTTCGTAGGTCTTACTTATGTGACTTCAGCTATGTTATTACATAATACATACATAATCTGTTGGTGATTTATTGTAATCTCACAATGAAAAAAATAGGAAAAATCCAACCTTGAAGGGAAGCAAATTTATTCTGAGAAAAAGGAAAATCTCATAAATAAATAAATATTTTTAACAAAATCACGTCGCTCACAATTATTGGCACCCCTGCTTGTAATACCTTCTTAAGCCTCCCTTTGCCAATAAAACGGCTTGTAATATTTTCCTATGACACCCCATAAAGTTGGAGAATAGAAAGCAAGGGATTTAAGGCCGTTCGTCTTTACCTAATCTCCCCAGATTGTCCAGATTCCTAGGTCCACACTTGTGCATTCTCCTCTTTGACTCACCCCACTGTTTTCCTATGGAGTTTAGATCAGGGGACTGAGATGGTAATGACCGAAGCTTGATTTTGTGTTCAGTAAACCATATTTGTTTTGATCTGGACGTTTGCTTTGGTTCATTGACCTGATGACTGATCCAATCATGACCAACATTTAATGTCTTGGCAGAGATTGACAGATTTCTCAGTTCAGGTTTTTCTTGGTGTTTATGATACCATGCACCGTAATTAGGTTCCTAAGGCCTTTGGGAATAAAAACAGCCCCACAATAGCACAGCCCCTCCACCATAACTCTCATTAGGTATGGGGTTCTTTCCAGTATAGTCGTTCTTCTATGTACAGTACACCAAACACACCTAAAGTGTTTCTAGCTAAAGAGCGCATTTTTCATTTCATCTGACAATAAACCACACTTCCAGACAAAGTCACTGTAACATTCAGTAACTCCTGCCGTTTACATTGGTAATTAAATGACTGGACAGGCCTTTACCTGGTATGAGCTCTAAATAATCTATTAGCAGTGAGGTCACTTTTGAAAATTGTTTGGGGGATAAGATGATACCTTTTTTTGTCACTTTTAAACAGTGGTTCTTATGGAATTTTTTGCCTTTCTTACCATCCTCCATAATGTGCGTGGGGCAAGATAACCATTGGTCTTTGTCCAAGCATTGTCACATTTCCAGTTGATTACAACCTATTAATCCTTGTTTTAACTGTATGTATAGGCATTTTCTAGCCTAGAAATCTAGACGCACCCTAGCGGCAGCAAATTACATTTGCTGCCAGGGAGGCCTAGTCTAGCAACTCTCCGTTGGCTTGTAAGCTCGAAAAAATTTAACTTCTATCAGGCCAATCAAATCGTGTATAGAGTCGTTAGGCGGGCTTGACATAATGATTGATGGCAGAGTTGCAACGGTTTGGCTTGAATTCCCTGCTACTTGAAAACGAATAAGATAGATGTTGCTGTTGGCGAACAGTTTGACACGAGTTAAGCTTTTATTAAGTTGGCAAAAGTTTGAACTAGCCAACTAGCCGCTGGTGGAAAACGCATGGGACTCATAGCGCTGTCCTATTGCGTGCAGAGGGAATTTGAAAGACAACCGATTATCCCGCCCCTTGGACCTGACAATATAATATGTTACAAAGGTAAATATTTCAACATCTGATTTAAAATTTTTGGCTTTGGGTGTGTTATGGTAGTATGGTATGTATCTCAGTCATAATTGCTAAATGCATTGCATAATTCCCATTAGATGAAATAGCTGAGGTTTTGCACTGATTGAACATTGTCAATTATAGAGTACCTTGATCAAAATTCCCATTTATTTGATGGGAGCCATTTGAGGATTTAGTGAGCAGTGTATTCTCTTGTCTTTCCAATGTTGAAAAATGACTAGAGGATTTAGCCTCTGTGTCACTTTATTTTCATACCTTAGTGAAAAAGAATGTCATGAACTACTTCTGAAAGTTCAAAGACACTCTGATTAACTTAAATAAGTTGAAATTAGATAGGAAAATGCTTCTGTTAGGTTTTGTATATAAGATTTTTGTAGGGGTGCCAATATTTGTGAGCAACGTGTTTTTGTTAAAAATATTTATTTCTTCATGAGATTTTTTATACCTTATTTTTTATACCTGTTTTTAGTCAACTTTACCAAAGGTGCCAATCATTCTGGAGTACTGTATGTGTGTGTGTGTGCCTAATTGTGTGGATGTGTGCATTTGGTGTGTCTGTGTATGTCAATTTGTCTCCATCGCCTATAGAACCAATATGAGATTTTGAAGGCTGATAACCTACCGATTTCGATATTTCGTCCCCTTAGAATTATAAGGTTCTATCTGACATTTTTGTCAAAATTGAGTTATTTACATATTCTTATTCTGTGACACCTTAAGAAGATGAGGTGAGGTGTTTCTTGTAGTTGTATGTATTTTTGGACATTATATCTAAAGAGGTTTGTTCCACTTAGCAGTATAACTCTATGGAATTCTAAGACTTTGAAGCTCAATATCTCAGAACTACTCAGAACGTAGATAGAACCCTATAATTCTAAGGGGACGATTTTGAGTTATTCAAAAACTGATGACATGTAAAAATGTTCTCCCATAACAAAGTTGTAATCAAGGTGGGGTATTATGTATTTGGATAGGCCTAAGTATCTAGAATCCTAATGAAAGGCTCTTCATATACAGTAATTTGTTTAAGAAATAAAATAGTGTATAAAATAGAAAGAATAAGAATGAAATAGGTCTTTGTTCTGTGATAACCACATTGCCATTTTCATCAAACTTGACATTACTCTCCCGATTATAGCCTAGCCTACTCAAGGTTGTGCATGTGTGTCACTCACATAAATGCCCCAGCAGTTTAAAGCTCTTCAAAGCTCATCATCAAACCTAGCACCCCCCCCCCCCCCCCCCCCCCCACACACACACACACACACACACACACAAACCCCTTTGGTTGATGCCAAAATGTGTCAGCCACACTTTGTTCACCAATATACAATAGCCTACAGGATTTAGGAAAATGGGACATTCACATAATTCATGACAAGTGTTTTCAAAAATATGCAGCGAATTTGAATTTGCTTTCTTTTAATGCTCAAGAACATATCAGTAGCCTACATACAGTAGCAGTAGCCTGTTTATGATACGTATTTAATACATCTTTCCAAAACAAAATAGCATTTTGGAATTTGTATTTTATTGGGTTGATTTGTATTGAGAATGGTATGGAGGAAGGTAAGACATGTTTAAACGCATGTTAACTCACAAGAGGATGTAGGCTTTAAGAAAATGTATAGATTAGGTGGTTGAATGACCTTTCCCTTAATGCTAGAGGACAACACTGTGTACTTTCATATGCAATACAGGACTGGACTACAAATTATGGTGTGACAAAATAAGAAGGAAGGTGGCTCAGTTCACGTTATTTGGCATTTAAAGGGACACCAGGCAACGTTTTTGTGTTAATTAATCATCTTCTTAAGTCGGTATATGGTTAAATGACTCATTACGGGGCGAACGAAGGCTCTCTCGCCCGCCCCTACTGCCTGTAGGAAGAATATCCCACTTGCAAGTTCGGTGCATCCTACCCGCCGACCGAAGCAGGATCAGTTTACAGCACAGAGGCAGGCTAACGAAACGCTAGAGATTGTTGCAAACGTGTGTATAATGGTAGAGCCGGCGAAGAAGCAGCGAAAACCCTTGACGGAAGACGCAAAGAAATGGAAAAGAGCTTCAGACCAAGCGGGGGGGAGTTTCGTAGAGAAAAAGCATCAGGCTTGCCTGGTGTCCCTTTAATTTGTATAGTATTCAACTGCTCTACTGTAAGTTTGATGAAGATCCCTGCACCTCTTTGGGAGATATTGTCCAAATACTGTATTTTAAAGGCACACTATGCAGTTTTTTTAGCTTAATATGCAAGTTTTTTAGCTTAATTTACCTTCATTTAACAGCTTTAGAGTCATTGGAATGGTTATATTACTTTTTTCGGGTTGAATGGTGGCCGTCTCGCTTCCCCCTAGCGCCTGTGAGCGGAAAAACCACCCTTGCAACTGTGGGCCGGCGTGCCGACGGCCTCAGTGTCAGGAAGTATAACGAGTGTAACAAATTGCTTTACTGCATTCAAATACACATACACGCCAGGCACCGGCTAGAAAAAGGTAGCGATGGAGTTTCTCAGACATTCGTCATGACAGAGCCAGCAAAAAAGAAGCCAAAACCGAGAAAACAGTAAGGAAATTGCCAATACTGCATAGTTTACCTTTAAGAGCAACCACATGTGACCTTGACCTTTGACCCCCACATTGAGTACTTTATCAGTTCATCAGGCCCTTGTAGTGAATAAGTGTGCAAAGGTCCTTCAGCCAGCTTTGGAGATGTTGGAAAATATAATATGTTAAGACATGATATTGGTTTATTGGTTCATTGAAAGCTCATTTTTATTTCTCTGGTTGGAGTTGTAGGCACCTGACATTCTTAATCTACATCAAAAGATGGTTCCAATGATACAGAAAATGCCTTTGCTACATTTATTTCCACCTTCAACCCTAATTCGCTTAATAGACATCCCAAAGATCAGCTCTCATGTAGGTCAGAAAACTAATCTTTAAAACATCAACCATCTCTTTGTTCTGATTTAACATGTCTTCAGTCAGAATGATGAAGTTGCATGCGATCATAATGCTTTTCTTTATATTTCAATTCAACTCAAGGTATGGATCTCAAAAAATTGAAGAAGAGTGCTTCCTGGACTTAAAGTTGTATGTTTGAGGTGCTCTTTGTATGGGAAACTGACCATCTGAGGTATGGATTGAAGGATCAATAAACCCTGTAGTTCAGTCTTATGTAGCCTATACAGCTGGGACATAGCCCAGTGAACAACATTGTAATCAGGCAGCACTTTTTTTTTGTCAAGAAGAATCATGCTCAGACAAGGTGGGTTTTGAGTTATGAAAATGGAAAACAGCTTCCTCGTGATCTTGTCATGTTGTAATGCTGGGTGAAAGGGATATTAGGCACTGATAATCCCTGAGGCCATAACATAAATAAAATCATGTTAAAAACAAAACACGCATTAATGATTGTTGCATACAGAATAAACCCTGAGACCAATTTATGTTTGTTCCTCATAACATCACTAAACTACAATACTGCCTACTTTACTCCTACACCATGAATATGGCACATTTTCAAATATGATGTTACAAAAACATCTAATTACTAAAGAAGATTAAAAAGATGACTCAAAGTCAAGGAGGGAGCAACATTTTTTTATTATTACAAGAGCTACTAACTTGTAAGAAAACACATCTGGAAACTACAATCACTTATGGGAGTGGTACCCAATTTTGAAGGCAGGCATAGACCCACCATTCCCCAAAATGAATCCCCCCAACACACGCACACACACAAACAGCCTAAAAAGGTCAATTTATTTTACAGCTATATTCTGCATTAATAACAGTTAATGGTAAATAATTGAGAAAACTCATGTTAAATTTCAAATATAAACAAGGAGCTAATCTGATTTAAACAGCCACTGAAGTTCCTTGCCAAAAAAGGGCTGTACATTCCCCTCAATTATAAACCTTAGTCGTGTGGCAGTCTTGTTTGAGTCATTTTGCCCTCTTCATTTAAACCGGTATACATTCAGGAGGAACACACAATGGTGGAAAAAGGTGGGGTAGCTGTCCATGTTCCATACAAAAAAAACAACCTTGATAATTCACCTCTGAATGAGAAAAGGACATGGAAATATTTTGTTTTGGACATCCCATCATGTAAAAGCATTTTTTCTATCACACATATTTCATTACACTAAAATATGCAAATCTAGTATAACATGGTGAAACTTCTGGAAAAATATCCTGTCCTGATAATCGTTCTACTGGTTGTGCTTACACAATCACATGGAAGAAAGCAAGGAAAAATCTCCCTGAGAGGATCACAATTTGACAAGGTTATGGGACTGAGGAAGCAACACATTGGGCAATACCACACCAATGTGAGAACAGTCTCCAACATTGCCAAACATCAACTGTGGGCTACATTTGTGATCTAAGACCACAAGCCAAAGCTATTCATCTGTCATTTTCTGCATGTTTCCTTGGCACCTATAATGTTTATGTGTAAAATGTGTATAGACATATTATATGGGCATATTGTTGTGGGAACACCATCTTCTGGTTTCAACTGCTATTTGTGGTTAAGGTGATATAAGCCTCAAAACCACTGCACATGAATGAAACTAGATCAATATCAACAACATTGCTGTTATTCTCAATAGCAGAAAAGCATCCAAAATTGACTGAAACAGGGCAAGATGTATGATTTTTGGTTGCTTGTAAACAATACCTAGGAACCTCTGCTTCATTTTGTAACAGCATAGAGATGCAAAAACTGGATGAAGTACCCTTTCATGAATGAAATGTGATCAGATTTTGACAGCACAGTATAGGTCAATATCTACCACACACTACCAGTACAGAGGACAAAAGATAACTTCCAAGTCAGTGTGCAGACATTCCACATCTATGTTTAGCTCTAGAATGGACATACTGTAGCTTCGTGCACCCAGCCTCTCGTCACTTTCCGTCACACGACATTGCAAACACATTTGGGATTGTTACACACATGGCTTAAACTGGGTTCGGGAAAAGGCAAACCAAGGGTGCTCACTACTTTAGACCTTGTCTCAGCCTAAATGTGTCTCGTAGGCTATTAAGACTCCTACAAATAACAAGACATTGATCATTCCAAACACTTGAGTGTGTTTGCTTCTGAGATAAAGGCTTTCCTTTAACTTTGTAAAACACATACAAAAGACATCCATATCTGATACATTTTATTGGTGAATTTCAAATCTGTTACTTTGAATAAACAGCCTTGCATCATAAATACTACATTTTCTTGTATCAGGATGAATTCTTGTCTGAAGGGAACTTGATAGAAATGTTTATAACAGATATGGCAGTGCACGGTTGAATTCTACTCCTACTCACCTATCTTACAAAGGTTTACTGGCAGAAAACTTGAAATGCAGCGAAGCCACCGAGAAAAGAACGCTTCAGCACATGTGGTTTTTAAAATCAGCTATGTGTGCCCTGTGGTTCAAAGCAGGAGATTTGTTTTGGTTCAAATCTCTCAGGCAACACTCGGAGGCCCAGAGTTTAGGACTGGCTGTTAAGCCTGTTTTCTGGCCTTTATCAGTGGTACTGGACTCTGTCCGTCCCTTCAACAATGCCCGCAGAAAACCAGCAGTCCTGGTTACACACCTGGGCTATCCCAAATAAAACAATCCTCGCCAGTGCTGAGACATCAGAAAATATTAGAGTTCTTTACGAAATGTAGATGTCCAGTAGTTCAATGCATTAACAACAGGTAAACTGGTTGAAAAGGCATACTGGTGACTCGTTTTAAGGGATGAAATTGTAACATGGTGTATCCCCAGTAAAAATGCTTAATATGGTAACAGTGTATAACAAATGAGTTCAAGATTTAGACTGGCAGAACATTGAACTTTGGGCAGAGGAAATCAAAAGAAAACTCTCAATCTCTGGTAAACTGCAAGGGCAAGTACAGCGTAGCTTTGCAATCATATCTTTATATATCCTTACACAATGTCATACCCACATCCTGAATTAACAATGTGTTGTACCCAAATAGTGACCCAGGAGTGAGGCCCTCTAGCTTACTAATTCATACCCAATCATTTACTACACACCGAGATGCGGATTTAGACGGCAGCTGTTGGCAAGGATGTCTTCTAAATGACAGACCTGACCTGTGTGCTTTCAACTCTTCAACCTTTTCTTAAATGCCATTCTTTTTGCCAACAAAGGAAAGACCAACATGAGCAAGGGTTACAACGCATGAAACAGAAAAGGACAGAAACAAAAATCTAACTACGGATGTTCATTTCACTGTAAATGGGATTTCAAAGGAGTAGTTATAAAATAATGATCTGAAAAAACGCATGAGTAATTTTCTTTTTTATACATACAAAATCATATATTAACAAATTGTTATGATACAGTAATTATAATAGTAATATGCAGTTAAACAATAATTCTAAGCCTGTGGGAGGACTGCCTTAGAATGGAGTCTGCTTTCCTTCTGCTCGCGGCTCACAGGCAAACCTTGACTGGTGGGGTCTGGGTTGGGGAGAGGGTGATCGTGCCATCAGTTGACCAGGTTCTCCCCTGTTCGCCATGGTTACCATCTTGTGACATGTCTTACACAAATCTGTAGTCACAAACACAAATGTAACGAGGTGTTAGCACTAGTACTAATTTCTATAAGAACATCCCAAGACAGAAAATAGTTATTATCCAAAGGCAGCTTATGCTTGTACCATTAAGACCAACATGGAGTCAGATACCGCTCAAAGACAGGTCTCATGTATAGAGAAGTTTGGGGGGGGGGGGGGGGGGGGGGGGTTCCAGATGAGGATATTTTTATTGACATCAAGTTTGATATGGACACTCACCATGACGTTGTCTCCTTCTGGGATTCCTCTTCTTCCTGAGTGACCAATTTTTTTAACTGACCATCTTCTTCTGGCACACATTTGCACGTGTGCACACACACACACACACACACACACACAAACAAAACAAAACAGAGCAATTTAGACAAAATACCATCTCATTTTCCAAAATAATTTTTTTTATAAGAATTTTGGAATAAAAGCAATTTGATTCTCATTTACCGTAGGGACTTCCCTCCACATCATCCAGAAGGTTAGCCGTAGAGTTAGCAGTCCCGAGTCTGGCATGCAGTCAAGAGAAAAGCAATCTCTTCAAAGAGCACTACATTTCTTTACTTCTACTCTTTCTTTACTTGTTTCTTTAATTCCTGTTTGCTGTAGGTAACATGAATCATTCCTGGGTACTCATACAGTGTTTTGTGAAGCCGTGTGAGCGGCTAATCAGACCCGAGGAGGTTAAGATGAATGTACAGAAAATGTTCTAAAAATGATACACAGAGACATTACTGAATACATGGTCAGGGGCCACCTGCAATGCCTTCTCAGACCACCACAGGAGCACTGATAGAAAACCTCTGGGTTAGGGGGAGCATGGTGATGAGGTCTTTCCTGGTGTATTGTTCTGCTTATTTGATGGTGGGGAAACGAGTCTCGGGTAGAACAAAGGGGCTTTCAAAATAGCAAACCAGCGGCAGAGTTACCAGCAATCAGTTTTAGTACTACATGACTGATATGTAGAATATACTGGAAACATAGCTCATTAGGATATACTCCAGCACACTAGATCTAAACCTGCTGTGAGCAAAGGATACGAATGGTGTTTAAGTAGTGTTCTTCTTTTTGACTTCCTCCTCTTTGTCTTCTCAGAGAAGGTCCTCGCAATTTCAAACAGCTTCTTCCGAGTGGCTACATGGAACAGAAAACAGCTTAATGCAGGCCATTGGATCAGTTGTATGGCTATTGTAAATATGACTTGGATTAGGTCATATGTGTGCTAACTGTGTGGCTCTACAGAGGGCACCTTACATTTCCCCATGTGTTTGAGCTTGTCTCGAAACATGGCATCATCAGACACAGCAGTGCAAGCTTCCATAGAGCCGGAGGTGAAATGCTCACCTACAGGGGAGAGCCAGGAGCCATGACAACACAAACACGTTTACACAGAGCACAGACGATGCACATGTCAGAATGAAATCCATGCATGAACGATTAAACCAAAGTAAACCAAAAGAGATTTCAAGTGTTTGGATGCTACTTCTTTCTCTCACTACATATATTCAGTTTTGAGTATGAAACACAAGGATTGATTTATTCATTGAGCAAAGCTAGCCATGTCTATGTTATTGATCAAGCTATATATATATATATATATATATATTACACATTATATATATATATATATATATATATATATATATATATATATATATATATATATATATATATATATATATAATGTGTATATATATATATATATATATATTCGTCACCATCTGATCCAAGATGACACTGAGAAGGAATCAACTTTCAGCAAAGATTACACTGCGTATGGTGAGCAAATATCATAATGCAGCTTATGTGCTACTTAAATAATTTGAAGTATACAAAGATAAATAGATAATATCTCAATCTTTTTCACACAAAAACACACAAATGCCTTGTGTCTGTTCTTCCACAGAAAAAAGGATGAACATGCATATAGTTGTCACTGTAGGCTAAAGAGGCCTTTGACTGTGAGGAAGCAAAATGCATGGTATCTACCTGCAGTGGAATTCTCCATGCTACCTGATGAATGATTGGACTTGGATTTCTTTGATTCATACTTCAAGCGATCTAAAACAAGAGAAAGCCAATGTTACAGCGAGGGTGGAGATGAAGGCAAAAGATCAGGGAGAAGCTTTCAGCTAGGGAAGGAACTGCCTGGCTCATTCCCGTCCTCACGCTGTTGTTGGTCGCACAGGGAATCAGGACGTCAATAGTTCCCGCTGTTGACCTGCATGGCAAGTCAATGAAGCTAAACTGTGTGGCGTGGAGCATATGAGGCTGCACAGGAAGTGTGGGGCCATGTAAGGAGGCTGTAAAGGCACAATCCTTGCATGACCAAGCAGAATGGAAGAGGGCCCTTTGACATTGAGCATGACTGGCCCTCAGTGCTCCTAGCATCCTCAGAGATGGTCAATATCAACACTTCCCCCTCAGCCTGACAGAAGCAAGAAGGAGATTAATGTAGTGTCAGCGTAGACTTAAGGATCAGCATTATATGTGAGTATTACAGCTCAGTGCTTCTCTCAAGGGATATCACAAGATGACAAGATGAGCACTTTCACTATGAACACTTACTTTGGTATGCAAATGTATTGCTGCTATCAGTTATCTCTTTCCAAGGTGATATAAAAAATAAGAGTGTGTATGTTTGTATGTTGCTTGAAGAGGTGACATGAGTTCCTGTGTAGAAAGAAGTGTGAGAGGGGTTGTTGCTTGTATGTGTGTGTGTGTGGTGTTTTCTGTACCTCTCTCCAGAGCGATGAGGAACTCGCGGTTGCGCTGTAGCTCCCTCATGAATTCCTCGTTTTGCAGGAAGAGGGCAATGCGCTCATCCTCCAAGTACTGCTTCAGTTTGCGGTCCTGCTCGGATGACGGTCCCCCTGCAACCTCCCCACCACTAGGTGGTGCTGTATGCTGGGACACGGATGAGAGTGAGGAAGAGCAGGAGGGCTGAGACAGACTGCTATTCTGAGATCTCTGGATGGGGGTAGGGGAAGACAGATAGAGGGAGAGAGACAGGGTGGCAAGTAAAGAGGAGGGAAGAAGAGAGAGGGTAAGAAATAAGGCAGTTGTTGAAATGCATATTAACTCTGTACAACACTATTAAGCAGGGGCAGTTCTATTAAGGTGTCATGGGTTGGCAACTGTCACCCTAAAACAATGTCTTGCCATCCCTAATGCCACCCTAGTTTCACATATGAAAGTATTTTTCATTAGAATATGCTAAAAGTTACGCTTCGAGCGAATCTCAATACATTGATATGAATTCTACAATAATTCTACAATACATAATGTGCTTGAAAAATGGTTCAGCCCATAGCTTCCCATCCAGACTGTTGTTCTAAACAAATGTTGGTGTCAGGGAGTAGTTATAGTGCACAAGAAGTATGCCTTACAAGCTAACAGTCAATGACCTTGGGCTATATTAACCATGTATGTTTCATATAAGTGAACAGGTATGAGTATGATTGAGCCTGCAAATGCATGAAGAACTATCTTGGATTTCGCCACTCCCTCTGATCTGCACGCCACCCTAAAACTATTCTCTAGATCTAGCCCTGATTTCAAATAGTTCCACAATCACCATCAGCTTCAGAAAACTGTTCAGAAATAATTCTAGCGGTCACTTCTGATCCTCCCTTCTATGTTTACCACCGTGAGAAAAGCATTCAGGCACACAAAGACTACAGTGTTAAATGTTTGGGAAAAACATACCTGGATGCTGTCCATCTGCTGAGGGAGTATTCGCAGGAAGTCATCAGGGAGGTTGCCAAGCAGCGGCGGATTCCAATTCCGATAACTTCGAACCTGTCTGTGACCTGGTGGGGGCCTGGCCTCAAACCTTCCAGGGATACGATGTTCATAGGAATAGAAATATGATACATTTTCACACATTTCTGATTGCAATACATTTCATGTATTTTTAGACATACAGCTGCAGTTCTGAACTCCTCCAGCAGGGGGCAGTGTAGTGGATTTCTCATTCCATTATCTCACTCCAACCGTGACCTAGAATTTCATTCCACCAATGATAAGGGCTCTGTACCTGGGTGGGGGTGTGTATGGAGTGCCGGGGTACTTCCGGTCATAGATGTGCATGTCGTAAGTGGGCGGTGAGTAGACAGGAGGCGGTTCCTCATCTGAGCTGTCTGGCTCCAGAGTCCTCTCTAAAATCTGGGGAACGGGTCAAAGGGAAATGTAAACAGCGGTCAGATTCGACCAGCGCTTCCTCACGAGCACAGACAAGTGGTGATACCTTAAAAACATTAGTGTAGTACCCAGTGGATAAATCCTATTAAACAGACATGACATGTTCCTCTTGGGTTAATCACCAGCTTTACCCAGCTTTTTCCAGCTTCACAAAACACAGAGAAAAAATCCATTAAAGTGGAAGATATGTTTTTGCTTGTGTCCATAACTAACAAAAGCTAGACATACTGCGTCAATGCCCTTCACCTGCCTTTTCAGAAGTCAATAAACCTATGCTGCTGACTTCCAACTAGTCATCTTATTGCAGTGGACTACTAATAGAGTCTGGCAGGGGAGGCTTTATATGCACTTCCATTACTGACTGGGAGTGCATGCTTGACTGGAGAGATGGAGGGTAAAGGCAACCAGCTGTGCTCTGCTGAGCTGCGATTGAGAAGGGGATAGAAGGAGAGAGAGAGAGAGAGAGAGAGTGACAGATGCAAAGAGATAGAGGAAGGCTGAGTGTGGTGGCCAGTTTTTTTTGCCTTTGACTGCACTGCTTCCTCATGACTTCAGACCCACTCATCTGTTCTTGTCTAGGCCACTACACTGCTCTTTCCTATTCCCATCTGTGCTCTCCACATTCTCCTTTTTACGCTTTCACTTCTGCTCGCCTGGACCTGCCTTCTTTTGCCTTCATTACTTGAGTTTGGGGTCTGGAACAGGCACTGGCACAATGTCTAGTGCGGATGGCACTATACCAATATAGAAAACTGACATGAATTAGGCCCTCTTACCCAAGGGCTGTTAGAACACTCATGCCACACTCATGCCTCACACAGTCTCTGTCTATTCCTGCTCCATGCTAAATCACATGTGTCCACCGTAAGAGTGTCAGGTCAGGTATGCAGAGGTGGGACAGATGGGGGACGTTCAGAGCACAAGGATGCTAGGAGCACACTTGACCATTTCCCCTTATCTCCACTCTCTCCTTTCCTTCAGCCTTCCTGTTTCTCTACTTGTCTGTCCATTCTCACTACACCCCCACATGCTCCACTAGTACTGTGAGAAACACCTGCACACTTTCCCCAACATCTGCTACAAACTAGCTCTCTTCAGACCAATGTCTGCACTGTAGGAGAGCTCAATGAGGCAGTTTAGTTATTTAGACCAGCATATGAATAACCGCTTCATAAAAGAAACACATCCCTGTAGTCTATTACACAACATGGCCTGAGAAAGAGGGGCAGTCTCTTTATCATGAATATATACACTTTGCTACAATGTGTAGTTGACAACAGTTACTTTATACAAAGAGCATTCCAAATGTAGCCTTCTTTATGATTGGAGGGAAACATTGGTTTTGTACAATAGTTACCAGCACTACATCTACCAGTACATCTACTCCAGTTTTAGGTCTGTTTTGTATTGCTGTTACTGAAATGGAGGCATCCATGTGTCCCTTCAAGGTAAACATGAAACATTGCAGTGATGAATGTATTCTACTGATGACTATGTGTTGTGTTGATATAAGTTGCACCGTTTAGTCCAACAACTCATGAGAGGAAAATAAGTTCAGTTTACCTGTTAAGCACTGAGCAGTGATATTTTGGGTGAGGTCACAAAGACCTCCCGAATGGGTGAGCAAGGGACAGCAAGGGCATAGGGCTTTGGTCTAGTCAAGGTTGGTAAAGTTAGCTTTCAGACCTCAATGTCAGTTTTCAAACAATACCTCAAGTAGTGGTTATTCCAGTGAATGTTACATGGCTTAATATGGGTCAATTTAAATTCATATGACTCCTGCTTTTAAAAAAACACTAGTACATATGGGGCACCAAACAGTAGCCCAGCAGGAATGTTGTGAGTAGTAGATACTGACCTCTGGTGGGATGCTGTCATCAGAGTCGGAACTGTCATCTGAGCCCTGTCCATCAATGCTCATCTGCAAGAGCTGGTCGATGGTGGCGTCCACAGCTCCACTGTTGGAGCGCAGGACGCACTCGATCACCTCGTAGTCCATGCTGGGGAACATGGTCTTGAAGTCCTCCATGGCCTGGTTGAACTCCAGCCGTCGCACCTGGCGGGGCGGCCGGCTGTTGTTGAGCTCGCCCGGGCCCGAGCCGCTCCGAGAGCCCCCATTGCTGCTGCTGCGCCTGAAGAGACTGGTCATAGTGTGGCTCCGCTGCGCTGCGCTGGCTCGTCCAACTGACTGGCACCGAGTGAACCACAGTGGCAGGAGTTTCCCGTTTCTCCCCGGTCTCCCTCTCTCACTCACTTCTCTTCTCTTTCGCGCCTCAACTTCCTCTCTCGCTCTGTCACACTAGGCTCCTGCTTTCAGCGCTCGCTCTCACTCTCTTTTCAGCCTCTCATTGTCCCAGGCGCATGGCAGTCCCTCAGACGGAGAGGGAGAGAAGCCGGCAGCTTTTTTTCTCTTCCTTTGCTTGTTCTTCAGCTGCATCCACTCTGGCTGAGGTTGAGGAGCCGCTGGAGAGGGACCTTGTTCAGAGGGACGGTGTCAAACGGAGTCTTCAAGCTTCCGCTGCCAGGGCATCAGCATCTCCACTTCCCCTCAGCACCTGGAGGGAGAGACAAAAGTGTCAGAAGAGTGATGCCCAGAGGGCCTGCTGTTGCACTGTGGGATGTGGAACTTGGAACTTGTGTACTGTGCAGGCACTGGACCCTTATTGTAACTTTTAATGCACTGGGTACAACTTTCACAACATTTCCCACATGCAGGGCAGTCCAATAGACTTTCATGCATGCAGAAACATGTATCCAGTATGTTACAAATGGATGGCAAGAGATAAATATCAATCCTTACATTTTGCTGAGAAATTGTCTTGTTTAGAACAGCCACAAACCTAAAAAAACCAAGTTGTTTCTTTTACAATGTGAAACAGCTATGGCTGATCAGAAACAAAACTCAGAAATAATCAAGCGTTTAAAGTTAAAAGGTTGACTGATATTTAGCAGACTTTTATAGGAGGATGCAGTTATCAAACTTAGCCATAGGGAGAAGTAGGGGGAAGTAGCAAATAGCAGGGTACATCCTCTGGGACAGCAGAGTGGGCTTAGCACATAAATGGGGAGGAGAGTGAGGTCACACATTAGCCAGGAGGCACGGGTGAGCAATCTTTTGAAAAGCAGCTCGTAACAACATACATGATTTATCAGAGCAATGCCTTGATATAAACTGTAACAACCATACCTCAGTGAAAACAAAACACTACAATGACAGATGTGAAACACCAAGATAAGCTAGACCAAGACAGAGTTATGTGAAGACAGAAATGTGTGTTTTGCAAGATCACACAGGGCTAAATGGGTTATTGGAGCTATGGATGCATGCCATTAATCATGGTGCCAGTTAAAAGCCAAGCACATACCTCTTTCACTTAATCCCTGTTAGCAGTGGCTGAAGCCCAGCTTACCTCAAACAACATTAGGTTGATGCCAGATTAATGGTAATCAAGTCAGGGAAACTAGTGTTTGAGGCTACATTAACAATTTCTCATGACTAACAGAAGTAATATCTGTATGAAAGAACAGCATGTCCAAATCTGCTGAAATCAATAAAAGAAAAATGAAAAACTGGAGAAATCTGAGAGGAGTCCAACTGATTATGTTTCTAAGCTGTAGGACAAATGACATGAAAAGTGTGGACAGCAAAATGCATTACCTTTTGGACTTGCTATCCAAAACCGTACGAAAACGTTGGCTACAAATAATGTGTCAAGAACCTTGATTTTTCTTGCTCACTGGTTTACGGTGCTTTGATGTTTGGGTGTCACACCCCCCCCCCCCCCACACACACACCCTCCCCAGCTCACCCCACTGTGCAGTGCTGGGGAGAGAAATCCCTGGTCAGCTGAACAATACAGCCAGCAAAGCCCAGGACAACCCACATGGCACTGCCAGGCCCCAACTGGTTACAAACAAACCATAACCCCCACCTCACCACCCAGCCTCATCTCCATGGAGGCCCCAGCTACATCAACGGCTTCATTTCAACAGTATTTTGCCTTTATATTGTGCAATGCTGACTCCAACAATACCGAGCGAAGTATGTTTAACTCAGACCAGGCTTGTAAAGAAGATACAGTGTTTTTTGGAGGAAAAGGTATAATGAGGTTCAACATATGGCATTTGTGAAAAGGCTTTGTCTGAGTGTCCCAGCTAAAACTAAGAACAACTGTTTTGCATCTCATTAAACATTCAGTTGGTAACGTAGGCGCTTGGCAGCCTTGTAAAACCTTTGTTTTCAGATGGACACTCAATACTTCTCACTCAATAGCACTGCATATTCATCAGTAGCAGGTTTACTGTCCAACTGTAATGTCAGTGCAAATTAATAATATTTCATTCCACATGGTTTTTGGTTGTACATAGTACCTTGCAATGACTGTTGATAACAGACATTAAATGTGCTACAAGTAGTTTTTTTTAGTTTAGAACATTCACAATTAACCAAGAAATAGCAACAAAATGTGACCAAGAAGACAACAACTTACATTTAAAGGTTGTATCAGGGATTGCAGGCCCAAAAAAGGCCCAAACATAAATGATCACATTCATCTAATCTTTCCTAACACTAGCTGCCCGCCCAATAAGCAGGTTGTCAAAAAAACGTGTCTCTGTAGGCAGCCTAGGCTCTGAGATCTGCACACAAAAACAATTGCTAACAACAAGTGTTGTCAACCACTCAAAGGCAAAATAAAGTGTTCCAACCAATAACCGACGAGATGCGCGTTCAGGAGAGTTTCAATTGCACGGGAGGGAGTACTGAGCTAGCTCTGTTTTGTTTGAACGTCAACAGAAGTGACTTTACCTCGCCATCGCTGATACAACCTTTAATGCCAAAAATTTTTATGCTTTGTGTTGGCTAAATATCCACTATGTTAATGGAATAGTGCCGTGTGGCTGCATTCAAGACGTGGAATCCTACAGAATTACACTAAGCCTCTTTAAGGCCTGCCCACACTAGCAACATCAACATGTTTTAATATGATGACGGAATTTGATGGATTATGATTGGTTCATTGGTTTCTATTGTTCACACAGTTGCTCTGAAAGAGATGCCATTCTTCATGCTATCTATCATATTAGTGCGCAGTGTTGACATAGCTATATTTAAGAGAACAATATTCAAAACTGCAGTTTCTATAGTTAATACAATCGTTAGTTATTGATTGGGCATAAAGAGGTTTTTTTCAAACACACTATATATATTTGTAGCCTACAAACACATCCGCCATCAAATGAATATACTGCCCTACAGTGCTCTTGGTGTCATGTGCAGTCAGCGATAACCGCTCCATGGATCCTGAAATGAGCAGCATTGTGGTACAGGTTCAGCTCATTTAAGCTCTATTAAGCTTGGTGGCATATTGAATCAGATCTGTTGTCCTGTAGCCTCACTGGAGCAAAAGTGGTCCACTTGGTGGTCTCCTAGCTATGTACTAAGACATCCTGTTAACACCTGTAAATTATGGATGTTTAAGAACACCATGACCTCGGACCTTACTAGTGGCTAGCTTCAATTGTGTCTGTACTTGGAATGGTGCATTAAAACAGATGCAATTCTAGCCTACTTCCTGCATGAGCAAAGCAGCTGTGATTAATGCAGGAATAATCCAAATACTGCACTTTAAAAATGAAAAAGGACATCTCTTGGGTTGTTTCATATCATCCAAACAAAAGCAACCATTTGTTTTATGATTAGGCTACATGTAATAATGATGTTCCCAGTCTGGTTTATACTGCTTGTATGTCCAGCCTATCAACAGAAATTATTAACATTTTGAGTTTTTTCAATTTAGTGAAATAGACGGTATACGCTTGTTCATGTTTAATAGTTTCACAGTGTCAGTGGATGTTAACTGGGTGGATTGTGGATCAGGTAAAAAAAGGTAAAGTGCACTAAAGTCTACAGTGTCATAAAACATCGTATACATGTGATCCAACTGCCTTTTGATCTGATCGTTAAAAAATAGAAAAGATATAGCCTTGGTCTATTGTATACACAAGGCTATAACAATGTTGGAGCAGCAGTACAGCAAATCCTGCCAACTAAAACTAGAAACTACTACGAACTAGCCTAATTTCACCAACTGAAACATTGCGACCCTCTAAACATGCAGAATACTTATAGTCACAAACACTAGCAAATTCAAATCCGTCCACTGGAAATAGCAGTGAGATAGTCTGTATAAAAGAGCCTAACTGGTATGAAAACATTAACCTTTACTACATAGAAATTCAGTAAATGGAAGTTTACTTTAACACAGGTGGTCATTATGGAATCACTGATAGCCACTAGGTTTTACAGTTTTTGTTTGATTTTTTTTTTTTAAACAGCTTTGAAGGAGAGTTGGTTCTAGTGGTTGTCAAAGGCAGAAATCTATTAGTAGGCTAAGTCATATGCTATTTCTGAGGTATAGGAAACTATCTATTAATAGGTAAACTACCATCATCTTGGTTCTTTTTATAGATTCATTTGTGATGAATGACAATTCAAACACCAGCAGATATCTATGCTGCAAGTAAATATGTGTTTATGCCCATTACAGATGTCAATGCAAATGTGTACATGTAAAATAACAATACAATGAAACACCGTGTAAGTAGAGCGTCATCCATGCTCTTCAAAATCAAAGAAGGTAAACAAGTTTAATGCAGTGATGATCTGGGGCCCTAGGCTAATAAGCGACATAATGGTAGTTAATAATTAGGCTACTTGATACTTAGATGTGTAGGCTAGGAGTTCATGGGGTATTGAACCATTGGTGCTCGGTTGTAACGTTACCTGCTGGTAGCAGCAATGTAGCACATTGCCATTAGCTACATTGGTCATGGTCAAGGATTATTAAATGACTGCAGTCTTGTAAAAGCAGTTAGCCTACAGACTTTATAGGTTTGGTTATTAGTTCAGAAATTATCACCTATTATAACCACCGTTTATATAAGTTACAGCACAATCAACTGAAACTGTTATTTTGAAACCGCAACGCAATATCAACACACAAACAAGGTTTAAAAAAATCAGTTACATTGTCCACAGTCACTGTCCACATACACGGTGGACGCAGATAAGTAATGGTACATTGAAAAGTGACTTGTCTCAAGTTACAGACAAGTTGTTGTCACACGTGTTCTACGAGTTATTCACAGTTATGTTAAATGTCTCTCAGCACTAAAAGCAGTGCTGTTATCGGTGGAATTTGCACTTAAGCTATGAATAACAACTTTACAACAACAGCCATAACAGCTGGCTAACATTAGCTATAATGATAACCCTTGCAGGTCAAGCAAGCTAGTTGCTACAATAGGATAGGTAACATGCTAGATGAGAGATATTTTGCAAATAATTCACAATACATGCCAAGTAAACATAACGTTACTGTTAAATCGAAGAATACTTCTGCAATAGCATTTGTCTGAACACCGTAACTGGAAGAAAAACAGCGACAACTCACATTGGCATTTAAACATGTCACTGTACCATTTAGCCAATGTTAGCTAACATCAGCTAGTCAGCAGCAATCCTTGTGGATTTGGGAGAAGGCCGCATCCTTTCCCAGCTTTAGATATAAACGCACAGTGACTAGCTTTGAGTCAAATTCAGGACTTCTTGTTTTTCAGCTAAATCCGACATTTTTTTTTTAGCTTGATTGCACCCAGGTCCCATTCCAGTTTAAATATACATAACTCCAGTTTGTCCCTAAGGTCTGCTGAACAGCGAACAGGCTACTTGCTGCGTCGGACAGCTTGATTCCAGCACCCAGCGTTCGTATATTGTTCCATTTATTTGTTGTTTATGTTGTCAAAATAGTTATTTTGACTCACCGATATGGAAGGTCAGACAAGTTGAGAATCCAAGAATGCAGCCTTTAGGGGTAACGTTACATTAAAGTATGCCGACGGAGGAATTTCCATAGTGTGCATGGTCTGTGTTTGTTAAATCGGTGCGATGGGAAAATATCTGTCACGGCTAGATTTTGATGGGGGGAAGGGGGAACAAAGGATCAGATAGCGTCCTAGCGGAGAGGTTGGTGAAATGCAACTGACAATGCTTCAACATGTGCAGTGCAACTGATTGTTTTAGAGTTTTAGAGTTGAAGTAGAGTTTAGTTTGAGTTTGTTTTGTTTGGTAAAATTTCTATTTCACAGAGCTGTTGTTTGCCAACCACACACCTAGGCATACTCAGTTGGTGTCTGGCAGGCATAAGGGGGACATTGTCCTGATAAAGACTGCATTTGTGTGGACAGGCAGTAACCAGCATAATCTTAGTGACAAGTGCAAATATTACGTGTCTCTGAGTCACCTGAACCTTCTTTGCTCTGCTGTACACAGAAGCAACGGCTTGAATAATCAGGGATGCTGGAGCAGTATGAAAGAAACTGACATTTGGCCCCCTCAAAATATTAGGTTCTATGAAAGAATTTAGGCCTAATATTTGACCCAGCAGTATGATAAAATGACGGTGGTTATGTTCTTTGAAGGCCTGCTGTCATTGCAGGGCAGGACCCTTGACCTGGACAAACATAAAGTTATGCCCCTGCACCAACACATGACACAAATAGCCTACAAGACATGCAATGATTGTCAATCACACAATGCTCATATATATTCATACCACCCATGCCAAATAGCCCACAATGGAAGCATTCACAACATGAAGAGAGGTTTACCCAGAGGACCTAAAGGAGAACTAAGCATTTTAAAAATTGTGCCACCAGGGTGTAGCATTGTAGCTGCTTGGCTACTCTAGCTGTTGGCTGCAGCAACTCAAGCAACTCGTTTTTTCCCCCATACTAACAGCAAAGATTAGAGAAGTAGTTACTCTTTGCTGACAGTACTCTGAAAAAATGGCCAGAGTTGTCCTTTAACTGACAGACTGATTTATGTTCCGTGATCTTTTTGGTTTAATTAAACTTAATTTCACCAGGTATTACATATATAGAGAGGGTGGTTGCTGGAAAATTATTAGGCTATAGGAAGAAATCTGACAGAGCTGATATCTGATTGCGTTGAATATGGTGTTATTTTCACAAAACTATGTTTATTTAGCAGGCATTAATTTCTTTCTTTCAATGAAGTATCTACAATTTTCAAATAACTTTGGTTGTGGCACCAGAGAGATTAACATTAAATATTCAAAAACTGTAGAGGTTGTTATACAGTGTCTATAAAAAAATATTCACCCCCTTGGATATTTCCCCTTTTACTGCTTTTATAAATCAAATCTTGATCAATTAAATTTTGTTCAATAATTAACAAAAATCCCCTCTTTAATATGATGTGCAGTTGTCTTGTCCAATGCAGAGAAGAAGCTAGGCCTACTGTAACATATAGAGACAGGGGGTGAATATCCCACGTAGTAGGATGATTAATTAGGCCACAGGCTATTGAATTGAATGAATGAAAAGGGAAGAGTATAATAAAGTAGATTTTATTTCTCTGACTATTTTAATTTACATCATTGATTAATGTCAAAGTGAAAGCAGATATCTACAAAGTAATGTCAATTCATTAAAAATATATAATGCAAACTAAACAACACACACCACACAGCCTTAAAGTGACTGCTATCAATAGCGGTCCAGCCAATTGGTGCTAGTATAGTCTCACAAATAGTGAAATGTAGTTTGCCTGAGGGCAGTGAATGTGTATATAGTATAGTAATATAAAGACATCTGTGTCTGGAAGGTCCAGTCACTGGTAAATCATTATTCCTGGCTACAATTACACCATGAAGACAAAAGAAAACTCTAAACAACTCAGAGAAAAGGTTATTGAAAACCATTAAACCATATTGAAAAGTGAGGAGATAGATATATAGACCAAACACTGCACATTACCACAAACGCACCATCCCTAATTTGAAGCATGGTGGTGGTAGCATCATGCTGTGGGGATGCTTCTCCACAGCAGGGCCTGGAAGGCTTGCAAAGGTAAAGGTAAAATAAATTCAGCAAAATAAAATAAATCCTGGAGGGCAATCTGCATTCAGCTTTCAAGAGAACTACAGCTTGGGTGAAGATTTACTTTCCAGCAAGACTATGAGCCAAAGTATATAGTGAAAACTACACAGAAATGGTTTAAAGACAACAAGGCGAATGTTCTGGAGTGTAAGTCAAATCCCAGACCTCAATCTTATAGAAAATCTGTGGCTGGACTTGAAAAGGGCTGTTCACACCTGATCCCCTTCCTGACAGAGCTTGAGTCGTTTTGCATAGAAAAATGGAATGAAATTGCAGTATCCAGATGTGCAAGCCTAATTGAGACCTATCCACGCAAACTCCATGCTTTAATTGCGACCAAAGGTCAATGCTGACTTGAAGTGAGTGAATATTTAGGCAACCGCTTAATTGACATATATTTTTAATTAATTAACATTACTTTGTAGAAAAACATTATTTTTACTTTGATATTAAAGAGGGGAATTTTGTAAATTATATTACAATATTCCATTTATAAAAGCAGTAAAAGGGGGAATATCTAGGGAGGGTCAATACTTTTTATAGGCACTGTAGATGATGTTTTTGCTGTTATACACTTGTGCCGATTGGTGTTCTATGACCAGGACTGAGAGTGTTTCCACTCTAGACCACATTGTTTTTGAACCACTGGGTAAGATTCCCCATAGGTTCCACATGGTGCTGCTGGGAAAGCACCCCTGGTCCTGCCTGGTGCCTTCAACCACCACTATGATCTTTTACTGTTTTTTTGTGGCTTTTGACAACAACCTTATGACAGACTGCCACATATTGTTTGTTTGCTTGCTTGCTGGATTGGTTGATTAATTGAAAGGCATGATTACAGGATCACACAACTAAATTGTTGTCGTTGAGCGATATGAGGATCAGATGGCCGTGCTGCATCTGCATATTTGAAATTGAGAGTATGAATGGACTTCAGCAGTGTATTAAAATGGACATGGACTTGGCAATGTATTAAAATGGATGGCACAGTGAACTGTGGGGGAGATACGAAAGGTATGCCTGTATGTGTGATGTGCTTAGGCACGCTTCTCCATAGGGGGACGTAAACAGTGTGATGGAGTGCCACTACGGTTGTGTGCTCTCACTCTCACTCTGAATCTGTATGTGCTCCTATATGAAAGCACTGTATAATAGGATTGGTATGTGAAAGTAGTCTATGTGCCTTGTAAATATCATTTGTATCTGAATGTTAGTTAAAATGGTGCACTTCAGTGTATCCTGACTATTAGCCTAGTGAAGTGATTAGCCTATTGAAGAGATCATTATGATTATTAATATATCAGACAGGTATGTAATATTAACATTGTATGGATTGATCATCCAGTGATAAGTAATGTTTAAATGAAAACAGCTCTGATGAAATAATACTATTTCAATGATTGATGAAATAGAAACAATCTTTAAGAAGTTAAGAACAGCTCTGCAACAGCTATTGACCCTTGTTTTTTTTAATTAAAAGTGTAAAGTGTCTTTGCACTGTGGTGGTGGTTGGGGACAAGGGGTGGGTCGTTTGTTGGTTGTTTGATTATGACATTGTATCATGTTCTGTATACTAGTGCCAGTGGTCAGTCTATATTTCCCATGAAAACCATGGAATGCGTTTTTGTATTTATGATGGTTGCAGTTGCAATGAGACATATATTTAGGCTCCCTGTGGCTGACTCACATTAAATTCCTGTCTACACATGCCTGTGTGAATTCTAAGTCAAGTTTATGCTCCTTTACAGCTCATCAATCCACTCACTGAATGATGAACTTCCCCGCGGCATGATCACACCTGATTATTTTTGCTTATTGTCCCTCAGATGAAGAGATGACCACATTTAATCTGATCAGTTAAGAGAAACCTTTTGAAAGACATGTGTATTTAATAGCATTTCCCACATTCTGTTGTTATTATTGATGTCGTCGTGGTGGTGCATGGGGTGGTGTGGTGAGTCTTGTTTCTTCTGTTACAGTAATATGTTATCAGTCGGATACCTTTAAACTCGTTGACTATTACAAATCCCTTGGTGCAGTTCACACTGGATACCACTAGAGTCTGCCAATTGACTCCTGATGTGATTTTCCACGTCCATCGGGACGATCGTTCACACAATACTAGTCTGTAAATCCACAAATGCCATTCTGCTGCCTCCGGTTTAGTCTGGTGCGCTGGGAGACAACTGAGTACTTCTGGACTGCTTGGATTAGCGTGTGTTTGTGCGCGCATCCACTCCGAACACCTCTTTGAATTTATTTTTCCATTTATTTTTAAATGGCGGTCGACAAGACATGTACAATAGCCTACCTCTTTCCATGTGGATTGGAGCACAGTGAAAGGAAACGCGAGATAAGGTAACGGGTCTCGGGAAGTTTGTTGGATCTGCTACTGTGAATGGATTATTCTAAACACTGGCTTTCATTTAAATAATGGCGATACAATTCACGGATTATCTGGCGGTACAGATATTTTGTTCACGATCATGATAAATAAGCCTCTGCTCAATCATTCCCTCAATCAACACCCTAGGCTACTGGTACAGCCTGTTAAATACTTGTCATTACGCCTCTTACAGAAGCATATTCATGTAGCTTGCATGATGGAATTTTAGGTAGGAAGAGAGCGGAGTGGATTGTAAGGCCCGGGATGATTAATTTCTCACGGAAACTGTGTCGCACCATACTGCATTCCAAAGGAATTAAAAGTTCTCGAGGGTGTGTTAAATATTTGAACTAATAGATGTCTTCAACTTTTTGGTAAAACAAATAACAGTCGCAGTATTATAAGTCAACGCAATTGCCTTAAATTTACGGGTTTGTCTTGAAAACTAATTTCAACAATCGGACAAAGGTTGTTCGATTACGCGCAAAACTTTTAATCTGCCGCACTAAGGGATTAAGATTGTAATGGGAGAAGCAGCCCCAGCTCAGCCTGCGGTAGGTGGATTTGTGTCCATGTTAGGTGTTGGCATGGTAGGCTCCATGCCAGGTCGTGTCAGCGGGCCTCTTGCGGCCTCCAGAGGGTCCGCTGTCCCGCAACTCCACAGTGCCATCGTTGAGCGGTTGCGTGCCCGCATCGAGCTGTGTCGACGGCACCACTCCACCTGCGAGAGCCGCTACCAGAGAGGTCAGGCGGAGAGCTCGGACCGTGAACACGAGAACACCTTGCATCTCCTCAACCTCGTGCATCAGAGTACGGGCAACAGGAAAATCAGGGGCAGCCGGTCGGTGGGGCAGCAGTCAACGGCAGACTTCAACCGGCTGAACGGCGAACAGAGAGGCCAAAATTCTGACACAGAGCCAAAGGTTGTAACACGAAACCTTGTAAGTAAAACAATGCGTTTGTTTCATTAAGTTATTATGCACTGTTTTAATATAGCCTGTGGAGGTTGCTTGGAAGCGTCATGGCAGGTGACATCACATGGAGCTTTCTCTCCTAACCCTACAGGTAGTGATGGTTAGACATTGTTACATGGGCATTTTTCAACAGCATCATCAATATGGTGAAATTATCCCATATCTGCTAATCAATGGATTGAAAAGGTTTGCCATGCACTCTCAGTGTTATATTTGTAGCTGGTCCCTACCTGTGAAAAAAGTGCAAAACCCTGCATCAGTACCTTATGTTATAACTTAATATTTAGTCTGCCACTAGGCAAAGTAGTAATCAGTCCCATGAGTCTAATTAACGACCTGTCCCTGTAGGGGATAATTCACTCATTTAGGGAATTTGATTTACACCGTTACACTAATGAATGGGTTGAATGGTGATGTGGTAGATGATTCTGAAAGGGGTGTACCCGCAGCATATTATAAGGGCAGGGCTAAATTCCTTCCGTGGTATAATATGTAATATCATCAAATTCGTATAAGAATAAGGCTGTTTTACACAAGGCTGTGAGACTGAGCTTTCACATCCCTTCCCCCATTCTGATAAGAGTGCTGCTATTCCCACAAATTGTTGTGGAAAATAAATGCCCAACCCCAGTGTTTATTTAGACTCCGCTAATCAGCCCAGTTGGCCGGTGGGGAAACATCCTTCACACGGGCCCCAGAGGAGAGGTCCTGGGAAGCACACTGACTGTGTTGTGTGTGCTGCCAGGCCTGTTGGGTTGCGTTATGCAGAGTCAGCATTCTGAAATATCAGGTCCCCAAACAAAGCATTATACGCGGCTTTTGGCGTGGCTTGGAAATTGTGGAGGATTTGTGTTGTTCACTTTTATGGTAAGAAAGATCGATTTGTACTGAGCTAACCAGGCAATCATAAGCGGGATCCTTAAAAATCATGATACTGTTATCTTGGCTGGAAGATGGTATTCTATTCGGCTAGCAAACTATGGCTTAAATGGCTTAATGGCCATATCAGCATTTTAGAGTTAATCTAAACCATCTAGGAGTTGGTCTGTAAGGCCTGGTTTATACTCCGCAAGTGTTTTAGAGCTCTGTGTTGTCCATCATCACCTATCAGTCCCTGTATAATTTAGGGATATGTATTTGCATATTATATTTCTTCACCTGCACTTTTGTATTTTGCTGTAAACGTAGACCAGTGATTTCAATGACATTTAAGTCTCTCTTTCTGGTTCTCGCCTGCTTTAGTTGTGACTGTCTCCTGAGAACGGATGTAATGCAGTGATTTAAACCCAGGAAAGACACTAGAGATGCATATATCATTATTCTCCCAAAATGTTTTGTGGTAGTTTGTGTGACTCACACTGAGAAATGAGCCGTCCTGAAAATAGAGCATCGGGCCCTCTGATTGACATTTATGCTGACTCACACAACAATAACAGGCAGAGCAAAATGTCGGTAGAGATATGTTTAGTATTCAAAAGGAGGCCACTACAATGCACAGTTTTCACCCCAGGACACCTCTTATGGGTCTATCACATTGTAATAGCCTATACTAAACCACCAAACTAATAAGTGGTCCTACTTCACAGATTGCCAGAGGCCAATTAAATGCAGACATACCTTTTAGTTGGTGTCAAAATCTGCAACACAGACACGCTAGAAGGTGTACAGTATATGCATGAGAATCAGAATGCAGTGTGTCTTGGTTTCTGAACATTGGGAATAAGCTGTGCATATAGAATGAAGGAATTACATACTTACAGCAAAGTTGTTCCTTACTAGGCTGATCCTTCTAAATGATAACATGATTAAAAAACAGCTAAAAATAAGAGCCCTTTACCCCTTGCAGTCATACAGTGTACTGTATTGACCACCAGTGATTGTGTTTTGCAGTTGTCATGCCAGATTTCAAAATGAACTTCAGAAAGTTGAGCAATCATCCAGTCAAATCACCTTGCTCCTCTTATGTCTTTTGTTGATATCACTTTTTATCAAAGCTTGGGCAATTGCCTGACAAAGTCTTAAAAGATACGTTTATCCCAGTAAGCTGTTTAAAGTGGCCAGGGACTGTGCGTAAATGTTTAGAGCCACTGAATACATTTCCTGGTCCTGTATTTACACAGCACTAAGCAGGCCATGAAATTGTAATTGTCAGCCAGTGCCCAGGGACCAGCCTTTCCATGTGCACCAGAACACTGTGAGTATGTTCTTCATTTGGGCGTACTGACAAATCTGGGAACCAGGAGCCTTTGTGTCATCATCTCTCACAAGGCACTGAGCAAGCACTATTTGTCCTTCCTGAACCTCAAGCCAAAGATACAAGTAGCAACAGAGTTTTCTGCAGTTAATGTAAGTTAAATCCACATGTTTGGTAGATGGATTAATCTACCCAATGTTATGCTGTGCTTTTTTGTGCTACTACAATAAGGATGAGTGAACAGGGAAAAACAAAGGCGTCATTAATCTCTCAAGGCAAAACATTGTGTTTTTATAATGCAGGCCCACGCATATAATACTGCTGGCATTTAATGTACATCACTGCACATGGGTATGTAGAGGACGGGCAAGAAAAATGTTTTGTGATTGAAATACAGAGTAAGTTGGGGACCGGTTAATTAGCTTTAATTAGTACTCGTATAATTGTAATAATTACTGAATAATAACTAATAATAATTGGTGAAATAATTAGCAGTAGTCCATGGGAGAGCATGCTCAGCATCACATTTCTAAAATGTCATTTGATAACACTTTTTTGATAATAGCTGACCAGTGCTCAGGGAACAATGGCAATACGTAATATTCATTAGGGTTAGTTGAACATTTTATACAAAATCATATCCAGCAGCTGCTGTTGAGGGGAAGTTAAGGAAAAAGTGAATAGTTTCACATCCTACTGGCAGGATTGTGGTTTGTCAGCATGGTAGTTTGAAATAACTCCACATCAGTGAATTGACTACGCACAGTAGGGTATAACAGACAACCCCCACCCACACACACACACACACATACCTCAAAGAGCATACAACAAGACAAATTAAAATCTTGTCAGAAGTTCGGTTTCCAAAAACTCCACTGAAATGCACAGGCACACTGATAAAAATCAAAGGCATTCCTGACTTGTGTGTTGTGGAGCTAACAGCAGTGTCTTTGTGATACCCCCTCAGCCCCGCCACTCCCAAATCCCCCTGCACGCACTTCATGTTTTATTCACTGCCTAAGAGAGAGAGAGAGAGAGAGAAGGGGGGGAGGGGGGGTTCTTGATATCTGAAGAAAGCTGAAATCACCCTGCTCACATACTGTCTACTCCAACCAGTGGCTTTTTTTTCCATGGGATAATATGACACTGTAGTGTTAGTGGGAACTTGTCAAGGCCTCTGGATGAGAGGAGTCCAGCTTCATTCCTCTCTGCTTGTTCAGCATGTGCTTTGGACTACAGCTCCAGTGGCAGCTTTAGACTGAGAACGCCTTGCATTGGCACCTCTAGTGACCTTGATTTTGTTCCAGTCAGTTCAGCCAGTGGGCTTATATAGTTTGTGGTATTCATCTAAACAAAGTCATAATGTCAGTCAGTCATTGTTTTTATTTGGTATGTTGCCGGTTTACCAGCATCTACCTACTGCCTCCCTGCCTCCTACATTTCAACTGCTGCCAGTTTAAGTTCCTACAACACCCACATCATCTCTCAACTTTCACATGCAACAGACACTAAATAACAATTTTATGTAGAAATGTAGTTGAGAAATTCTCAGCTGCTGTATTTTTTCTTTCGGTATTTATCTTTAAATGTAATTTTACGGTGACCTCATAGTTGGTTATGGCCCTGGTTGGAGCTATGGAAATGAATGCAGAAATGTGGCATTGACCACAGCCGTGTAACATTCAAACAGGATGAAGTAGGCTATGTGTGGGTGGGCACACTGCAAAAACTGCTTATCTAACAAAATCTAACCAAGTGTTATTAATCTTATATCAAGATAAAAAAAACTAGTTGGTATTGTTTTCAGTATAAAGACACTTACCTAGTGCTTTCTTGTGAAATCATTTGACTTAATTTAAGAAAAAAAATGACTTATTTTAAGACATCTCATCTTGAAAACAAGCAAAATTGTCTGCCAGTGCGTTAAGCAAATTTGTCCTAAAAACAAGCAAATTTGTCTGCCAGTGCGTTGAGCAAATTTGTCTTGACAAGACTCCTTAAAATAAGTTAAAGTCTTCTTAAATTAAGTCAAAATGATCTTTTGAGAGGGTGCTAGGTAAGTCTTTTCATACTAAAAACAATACCAAATAGATTTTTTAATTTTAATATAAGATCAATAACACTTGGTTAGAATAAATTTTTTGCAGTGCAATATTGTACACACAATGTATGAGTTGAGAGATTGTCCACAGAAATGACATAAAACTTAAGCAAACTTAAGCAAATCTAAAGGGTGTCCAAGAAAATAATATATATCAAATTGGGCCACACATTTTGCATGTGTTTACTGTCCTATTTGTCGACGAAGTGAATCCACACAGACTATGTGTAAGTAATAGAAGCAGAAAATAGAAGCAGAAACGGAGAGCAGGGAGAGAGAGCAAACATTGTTGCCCAGCAAAAACTCAACGTATGTTACACTTGAGTAGGCTCGCCTGAAATTGGATTCTTGTGGGAACGTGCATCCTTAGGTTCTATACAGGTCTGCACATCACGCTTATGCAGAGCAGGACCAAGAGACATGAACAATAAACTGATCCTGGATCTTTATGACATTTCCCCTAGTTCTTTCAGGTGTTTCAGGGAAATTTTTAAGAACTGGTTTGAGTTTCATGGGTGATTGCTAGTGACATGTTCCCACAGGTTGATTTCATGATGACTCAGACTAAATGGGTTTTGTTGTAACATGTGACCACTACCCACTGAACACTTTTAAAGAATCTAGACACAAATTACATGATTGTTATGTTTAATTGCATGATTGGTATGTAAGGCAACTGTAGCAAACTGGAAGTGCCTCTACTGTGGAACTGTCTCTAAATGAAGACATTCATTTGTGGGATGTAGCCAATCGTAGTGCCTCATCTGAGCTTAACATGGTTGAGTGACAAGGGGGATCAAGACCTTCACTGAAAAGGCCTCCAACTTCAAGCCCCCTCCTCTCTCCCCCATACAAACACTTTCCTCCTCTGTCCTGTGACCCCATAGTACCAGGAAATTGGAGAGTGCACTCCTGAAGTCATTGACAACAAAAAAGAAGAATACTCTCACCAGAATATGTCAGATGAAAGGGGTGGGGGCGGCTCATTAGATCAGAGTTCAACGTTGTTTACGTTACAGCTCAGGATATTTCTTGCAGTCTGCAGCCAAACTGCCTGGTTTCCCAGGCTTTGCAGAATTTGCGCCATACTGAAAAGAAGCTCAATGCTCTTTTTTCACTTCCCCCCTCCCAACCCCTTTTTCTCTTCTTAGTGACTTGTTTTTCTCTCTCAATGTCTCTCTGTCCATCTGTGCACTAGCCCAGCTCCACTGGTACTATGTGGTCTCTTGAAAAAATGCTAGCAACTAGTTCAGCAGTTGATGTAGTAAACCCTCATTCAGAGTTTATTTACCTTAGCCACAATTTGGGACGATCTGACAAAAAGCAACATTGTAACTTGGGAGAATCCCTTGCCTTCTCATGCTGGATATACCTTATGAGTGGCCACTGCCCAACAATATCTGCAGGTACCAGCCTAGACGTTTTAGAAGAGTTGTAGCCTAGATGTAACATTGTTAAAGGGACACCAGGCAAGCCTGATGCTTTTTCTCTACGAAACTCCCCCTCGCTCTGTCTGAAGCTCTTCCTTTTTTATTGTGTCTTCCGTCAAGGGTTTTCGCTGCTTCTACGCCGGCTCTGCCATTATACACACGTTTGCAACAATCTCTAGCGTTTCGTTAGCCTGCCTCTGTGCTGTAAACTGATCCTGCTTCGGTCGGCGGGTAGGATACACCGAACTTGCAAGTGGGATATTCTTCCTACAGGCAGTAGGGGCGGGCGAGAGAGCCTTCATTCGCCCCGTAATAAGTAATTTAACCATATACCGATTTACGAAGATGATTAATTAACACGAAAACGTTGCCTGGTGTCCCTTTAAAGTACTTGCAGTGTAGCATTAATGTAGTCTTCTCATTGTTTAGTCACCAACCACAAACCCATCTCAGCTGTGGTCTTTGTCCTTGTCCATGATTTCCACAGACATAACCTGCCGAGCGAGCTGCAGCTGGGGAGTTTTATTGTGCCCGCATGACCCCTGCTCTGTTGCTGCTGTTCTTGCAGTTTAAGAGTGTGTGGAGGTGCTAATATACAGCTGTTTATGCTCAGTGAGGCATGTGAATGCCTGTTTCCTTCCAGGGTGTTATTTTCCATGTTTTGAGAGGGTCTATTAGTCCATGTCAGTTCCCTCAAGAAAAAGCAAGTTGATAGCTGTTCAGATTACACACTAACTTATCCCTATTGTCCAGCTTCTGGGTTGTTTTCAATAAATTGTGCCAAGTTGTGTTCCTGATACTGGGTGATCTGTTGAGTTGTGCGTCTGTCTGGCCATTGCCAAAAAGTCAACAACAACAATAACAGAAATGTCTGACTTGGAATGGAATGCTGACTCAAGGTCGTTTACTGTGGAAATGAAGTAGACATAACATGTTTGGCAGCATAGCTATCCATTTTTCATACATTCCGAGTCTCCAGTAATCAATTTCTTCCCCACAACAAAGTTTGAAATGAATCCAGCGTGTTATCCAGTCATGGGAGAATGACCGGGCAGGATGTAGAAAGTTGTAAACAAGTGAGCTTTTCTCTGTCATGATGTGATATAGCTTCAACTGTAGAAAACTAGATTTAACCAAGAAGGCAGATCACTCTCAAGAAGAGATGTCAATCTGAGGAAAGCAGAGTGGTCGGGAGTATGCTGTCCTTCCCATACTATGAATGCTCAGGTTTGTTCCAATAGACTGAGCATACAGGAGTATACATACACACTCACACACAAACTCTTTTGAGTTTCTTTGGACTGCATAAGTCCACTTTATCCTGATGTTCTTAAGAGAGGAGCAGGAAATGTTGACAAACTCAATTTTAATTTGCGGAGGGTCACCATTAGTCTGGCTGTGCCTATTGCTACCAGCTCAGTTCACTTGCCTGGGTTTATAGTGTAGGACTGCTGTTCTGACAGAAGACCAGTGGGGGTGGCTGAGTGAAGTGAAGTTTGTTTGAAATGTACTTAGAGCAGGGACAGCAGTGATATAACTAGATGGAGCAAAAACAGTAGTAGGATTGATGCAGGGGCAAGAAGATTGTATCAAAGATATTGATACTTGCTCATAGGGTTTGGGAAAAGCCTAATATATCAACTTGCATTAGATAGATAGAGATAGATAGATACTTTATTGATCCCCAGGGGAAATTCAAGATTGTTGATGGAGAAGTAGGAAGTATATCCCATATTGGGAGTGTCGCAGTGTGGTTAAAGGCTTGTCAAACTTAACCCGAAGTCTGTGCCCATTAGGAGGTAACGACTGGAAACAATCCCTGATGGAGTGGGGCCAGACATGCATTTGGTTTGCACTAAGCCACTAGCACAGGAACACCCAAGCACATGTGACCTACTGCTGCATAGGGCTGGCTGGCAGCGACAGGCAGAGACGACTCCCTAGTATGACGTATGGAATGTTATTTTGAGTAAAAGAACGTTCAAGAGGACTACTTAAAATAACCTCAGTTTTTCTGATTAGGTCTCGTAAAACATAAAAATAATTGAATCACATCTTCTGCATTCATTTTTAAGAAACAGTTTGTGCGTTTAGACACAAATGTAACCTTCAAGTTGCTCTTGAAGGAGATGTAAGCAAATGGGCCCAAGTGTAAAAATACCAAATTTCAAAACTGTGTCTTTGACTTCTTGAGAATCTCAAGTTGAGATACAAAAGTCAATTGCAGCGCCACCTTTGGGCAAAATTTCATGTATCTTACATGTCAAAATCCTACATGTCGTCACAAAATATCAATTGAAGCACCCATTTTTGCATTTACATCTTTCACATATTGGTGATATACCACAGTTATGGGCTAAGTAAGTAATGTGGTTCTGGTATGTTCCAATTGATATTGGGCAACAATTTCTTTTCTAGAGAACAGTCAGTAGGCAAATCGTCATGATCATCCAATCAGAATAAATGGAAATGTGGTTGCCCAGCAACATTGCTCAAAAAGTTGCCTCATGTATCATCACCTTAACATCACTACAATGTTGTAATCTTGGGTCACAACAGTTGGCAATTTATTCTGTGAAAGCTGCTTTCGGTCTCCAGGCTTTTGGGGGGCTACATGCCCACCAAGTCTCGCCCTCCTGTGGTTCCGTGTCCCAGGGATCGTCGTCGACCAAATATTTTGACAAAACCTGTATGACCATGCTGCATAGCGGCAGTCATAATAATATAACAACAGCAATAATATAATTGGGGCTGCTGCTGAAAAGCATAGCAGTGGTTTGCAAGATGTGCTCTGGTCAGTGTATCAAAAGCAGCTGTCCAGGCTGATAAACCATCATGATTGCACAACGCTAGATCTGCCAAACAGTTGGAATAATTTGACGATGAATCAAAAATTCTGTGCTCCATGGCTCTGCAAAGGTCCTATTTCAGGCCAAGCAGTGAGTGTATGAGTGAGTGAAAGTGTGTGTGTGTTTTTGTCTCTGTGTGTGTGTGTGCGCACATGTGTGTTTCATGTTGTATGTTGTATAGACTCAGAAGCCATAGAGATTGGTGATGTCCTTGGGCAGATGCTGAATTGAGGTTCTTGAGTACTTATATTCTCATTAGCTGCATCATTCTCACATTTTGTTGAATTGCATGTGGCATGTGGTCTTTCATGACTGCTTCAGAGACAAGGTGGTCATGGGTGTTTCCATGAGAAAGAATGAGTGAGCAGTAACATTCCTTTCTCACTCACACTCTGGCCAGCAGACCCTCGCTGCTGCACTCCTCTCTCTCCTCCCCTCGGCATGGCTCTCCTCTCCTCTCCTCTCCTCTGCTTACTGTCACCCCACCCCCAGCTTCCTTCCTGTTCTTTTTTTAGAATCCATTGGATGTTATTCCCACATCCGGCAACAAAGAGAGGCTTGTGCAATATCCTAACAACATGGCCCTCCAATAGCGAAGCAACAGGGGCATTCATAAATATATTCATTAAATAGCTCCTGGACCTCACTCTCTGTTTCTCCCCTCTTAACCCCTGCTGAGCTGTAGGTAACACACACTGGGCTGAAGCTGGAGGCTTCGAAGGCTAGGGCTATGTCAAAGCACAGTGGTAGACAGAGAAAATTGTGACATTCTTCATAAACCTTGTTTTTTCAGCATAAAAACATTTCCTATAAAACTTCTCAAGCTAACATTTGTTCTGTTAAGCTAAGGCTGTTGTAATGTTGTAACCACCATTATTTCAGCAACACATTTGTGTGTTGAGAAAGTACGAGGGATGTTTTATGAGTGCAGGTACAAATGAACAGTTAATTATTCGCTTGGTAATTACATGGGTTTGATTCTCAGGGACACCTAGGCATGGCACTGATTAATATTAACATTCTGAACACAACTAGTTATACATTATCATGTCTGTTGCACAGTAAATGAGAGGTCTGTGAATGTCAAAAGTACTAAGAGCTGAAATGGACATATAGCCTATATCATACGTATAAAAAGCTGCTCACGCCGAGATAACCTGAAAACCACAACTCAACCTACTGGGCTGTTAACTGAAATCCAAGCCTCTTTTGCGGCATTAATGTGTTGTGGGCTATTACGCAAACTCTCTCTGCTTCTAATGTGACTCCCAGAGCAGTGGAGCTGTAGGGAAGGTTGCCTGAACTCAGTCTATGTACTCAAGTCATGTTCTGCTTAAATGAAATGATGTCTTTGTTCATCAGCACTGGTCTTGTGAAAGAGAGAGCACTTGTTGGCTGTAGGGTCTGTTTTGTGCTGCAACCCATTCTGATAATGTCTGCACTGCTGTTTAATCCCTGCAGACAAAAATAATGCTTTAATTTGTCCTCAGTGAAAGACATATTAAACGTGTAACAAAAAGCCACAGGATTTTCTGCGATTAAAATGTTGGTTGGCTTCTTTTGGTGAACAAACTGAGGCTTCCTGCTTGCTATCAGCTTTAGACTTTTATAAACCGTAGCAACCAGGCCAGGCAATGGCAATTGACAGTTCATCATACTAAACTTCATGGACCTTTTTGATTACCGATTTGATCTCTTAACTGGTTTAACAAAACTTAAGTTGCATGTCTTTGCATGTGTGTGTGTCTTTGTGTGTGTGTGTGCATGTGTGATAGGGGTAGAGGGATTAAAACATTGGAAAAGTGAAGTTCTTCCATTCGGTGGGGGAGGGGACATGAGTGAGATCATATGATGGTGCTCTCTGCGCCCACTTCCTGCAGTTAGAGTGTTAACGCATGAGGCAATGTCAGAAGACAGATAACGTGAGTGAGGGGGGCAGTGTGAAAATAAGTCACTGAATACAAAGAGAGAGAGGAAAAGCAAGTCATAGTGACGGAGAATTAGTAAGTGTTTTGGCACTGCTTAGTGAAAGATTAAGTATTCCAAATGTACAAATTTGTTATGCTGATAAAAATCTTTGATACTGGATTGAGATAGGAGAAAGATGGAGAGAAACTGGCCATCTTGACTGATTCACACAAAGGCCCACGCACACATGGACAGTGTCACAGGCAGCTACATGCTCCAACAAGCCCTATGAGAGGTGTGCTGCAATGTTGAACTCTAAACCACCCTGAAGTCCTCCTCCAGCGACAGCAGATACTGCACTGGGAGGCTGAAGCCGGCTAACTATTAGCACATGGACTGTGGGCATGCATGAGCTGTCCTGTACGATGTGAGGCTGTCCCTTTTATGGCCTGGGAGTCTTTAGTCCGTGTATTTTGTAGTATAGTGACACTGATCACTTCCTTCTGATAGAGTAGTGTATCAGTAGATACATGAACTTGATCTCGTCGTGTGTTGCTCAGGGAGTTGGCTATCTGATGAACCATAGAGAGACACAAAGCAGTAATAAAGGTATAATGACAACAAAATAAACTAAACAATTTTCAGTGAAATGAACTGTGACACGGAATCCACTAAATGGTCTATATAATTGTATCATTAAAAAAACATTTAAACTGGTATTGCTAAACTCTCTGCTCAGTGCCTAGGGGGCCACTGTTTGTTAGGGTTGGACATTCCTTGTGCCATTACGTTCCCATGTTCTGGACTGTGCCTGCGCGCTGCCTCATTATGAAATCATGTTATAATGTGCTCTTTGTTATCCCCAGCCCTATCATGTTCAATTGGAGCCTAAAGAAATGTGGCGTATTGTGCGAGTTAGTGAATGCTTTTGAAGCCTGTCTAGAGTTTCATTGGTGATGCATGCTAAGGGAAAATGTGTGGGGCTTTGTTCAGTTCAGTACGAGTTCTAGCTAAAGGTACGTACCAGTTCAGAATGGGACCATGTACTGGTAAAAGGTGCTGATCTGACTGACAAGGCATTTCCTCTCTGTGCCCTTGTTATTGCTCTGCAATAATTGAATCCACACTGACAGGAGTCTTTCTCTTTGTTATGTTAGAACTTGTTTCTTTGTTGTGGAGGTTTTAGGTGGGTTTCAGGTCGGTCAAACAGTAATGTTTTAAGCATGCCTTAACTCCTGGGGCCATTTTTTCCCACGGGAGATTAAAATGGAGACTGTGTTTGAATGGAATGTTTCAGCAAGTATGCAACGGAGTGAGAGAGAGAGGCCCTATCGAAGCGCTGCGTTTACACACTCAAAACTGCAATTAATTGTCATTTACAGGATGTGTTTCATTTCCTGAAACGTAGAAGTCTTTGCTCCCTTGGTGGGAAAATTGCAGCTTGCCTCTTGTCAGAGGAGAAGTAAGTCAACAGCCTGTAAATATTTTTCTTGCCATTCTGAACCTGCTCAGCTGTGTCCTGACACGTCTAATCATGTTTAGGATGTTACCCATACAACCTATCACTTTGAAGTAAGCACTGGCAGCTTAACATTTTAACCTGCTTAGGAGAGCACACAAGACAAACCTGGAGCAAACAGCGCAGCTCTTACAAAAATAGTATTGCTGTGCCTTCACTGTGAAAGAGTGAGAGCCCATCCTCTGAGCATGCTGGAAGCAGAGGTGTTAAAAGACAAGACTGCGCAATAATCACTGGCTCTAATTAAAGCTGGCTGACTTTAGGTGAAGCTGCTAATGCCTTGGGACTCGCTGATGGTTTCCCTGTGCATTTAGATGTGTAGTCAGCGACATTACTCACACCAGCATACCGAGTCAGCGCTAGCCTGCTCAGCAGTGGCGTGGCCGCTTTATGAATTTGCTGCCTTTGAATTTTTTTTTATGTGTGGGAAAGGCTGGAGATATTCATGGCCGCATGCTTCAGAATACTCAGCACTCACACATGTAGGGGTATAGTCATCGCTGCTAGGAAGTGTGAGAGTGTGATCAAATTTAGGTTTTAGAGGGTGAATTTGCACATTTTGTACATGTTTTGTACACATATGGGTATGAACTGTGTGAGTATGTGGTTGCCTTTGTGTGTGTGTGTGTGTGTGTGTGTGTGTGCCACATCTGCACATGTGAGAAGTTGCCAGATGCTGAAGATAGGGAAATGATGTGTGGGGGAGCGGGGAATAGCCCTGCATGCCATAGGGCTCTTCTTTGAAAACAGGAAGGCAATGTGTTCCCCTCTTATGGGCCTTTTCCGGTGCCAGAGTCCCAGGCAGGCTCAGGGTCTGGGAAAAGGCCCACAGGGTCATATGGAAATGGCCATGTATGGACATACATAGAGTCACTTTCTTTTTTAGAACTTCTTGTTTTCTTTTTGATAATGTGCAAGCAATAGTGGATTGAAGATCATCTCTTACAAGCTATTTATATACCAGACCCAAATGAAGCTGCTAAGTAATGACATGGCAAGTTAGGCCCAATATGTGTCACAGAGTAAAGGAGTGAACAATCTCCTATGCTTATTTCCAGTCCCTTCAAAGAGATCCAATCATGAAAGAACCAGGCAATCTGAGCCCCATTCATACCCAAAGCTTCACTGTAATTAGCGTAATATGCCAATTAAGTCAGGACTGCTTATAATGTGATATAATTAATTTATAATATATATTATTTTCTCTGTGTCAGTTTAACATTCAGAAACTTGGGCTATTAGAGGGCAGCCATAGGCCGTAGTGACCCCTGGTGGACTGTAATGTGCCTGAATGAAGCATATCTTCTGTTACCACTTACATATCAGATTACTTAAAATGCTATCTTAGAAATTATCAATCACAATTTTTGAGTCTTCACAAGGTAAGGGTCTCTTTAGGCATTTAATTTTTTTTCTCTTTCTCTCTCTCTCTCTCTCTTTCTCTCTCTCTACCTAATTTCTCAAACATGTGATCCACATCTTTGTTTCTCTCTCTCAGCTGAGCACTGTTTCTGTGTTAGTGTCCCTGTTTGCACCTCTCCCTTTCTCTCCCTTTCCCTCTCTCTGTCTCGCTCCTCTCTAGCCATCTGTTGCACTCCCTGGGGTTGGGAGCAGCTCAGAGAGCAGAGAGAGAACTTGAGTCACTATTGCCACTAAATGAAACCCTTTCAGAATGGGCAGGGGAGCCCTCATAAGCCTTTCTGCCTCAGACTGGTTGCATAGCATTTGCTCTGAACACCAAGATGGTGGGGTAGAGTGGGAGGTCTTTCACCCCCCCTTCCTCCTCCTCCTCTCTTTTTCTGTTTCCTTCTTTTTCCTCTTTTAACATGGACAACCCATAGTGCGAGAGAGAGAGTGAGAGTGAGAGTGAGCAAGGGGGGAGATTAAGAGAGAGACATTAATAGAAAGACAGATGGAGATGGGAAAGGAGACAAGACAGAATGATTGAGCCAAGAAGACAGAGCAGCACAGCAGGAGGAGTAGAAACATTAACATGGACGACACAGAAAAAGATGGAGCGACAAACTTGCATATACTCAGAACGAACGAAAGAAAGAAAGACATAATTCCAAGACACACACAAAGAAGGGAATCTATTGTAGCATTCTTTCTTTTGGAAAAAAGTTTCTATCCGTAACAATGAAATGAAACAGCACACCAGCCTTTGCCATGGGTGTGAGTGAGTTTGTGTGAGGAAAGCAGGAAGTGGTTGCTAAGTTAACCTGAGGAACACTACTCTTTTTGTATTCCTGCCATTGTGAGAGGGGGCAGATACCATGGGACTTCTGTTCCCTTTTGGCCCAGTTTACTTGTACTTATTGTTATGTGGTATTTCAGAACCAATGAAGGGGAGATTGGAGGGGGTCGGTTCATAAAAGACTGCCTTTGACAGTTGTCAGCTATAGTTTAAGCAGCAATATGCAGTCAGTTGAATAAATCTTGCAGCTCTATTGAGTTGTCAAACAACCAAAATCAGAATATATCATTCAGGGCGTGGGATCATGGGATGCATTCTATAGACAAGGTGTGTAGAATATCCTTCCATGTATCTGTGTTAAGGTTATAGGGATATTTGTGGCATCGTCTTCTCTAAACGTCAAGGGCCACTAAATTGGAGAATCAGTAAAAACAGATTCACGAAAAGTAAAAACAAAAAAACTTAAATAGCCATTAATCTTCTACACTTGAAAACATGGTTTCATTTGGTATCCCGGTATCATCATAGTGTTGCTATGTATCATCATAGTGGGATCATTTCAATTTGAATGTCACTGTAATCCTCTCTGTAATTGGCACAGAGTATGTGACATGGTGTGAGTCCCATTCCTCCTCTTATTGATGCATCCCTATCTCCCAGAAATCATTAAAAGTCCTGAAGAAGGTCATCATATAATTTCAAATGTTCTCATCAGAGATGAGGAAAAAAGAGAGAGAGAGTGAAAAGAGAGAGAGAAAAGGAGAGAGAGAGAGAGAGCCACCCCACTCTGCAGTGCCCGCTGTCGCTCTGGGCTGCCAGTGTGTGTCTGTGTGAGAGGCTGTGACAGGAGGAGGCGAGGTGAGGTGAGGCGACAGCAGCGCTGGCCTGGGTGAGCTCCAGCAGCACTGTGATGTGAGCTGAGGTGACACATGTCAGCGGAGGTTGACAGACATCACTTCATCTGCTCTAGCCTCGTCACTGGTGCCACAACATGGCCTGCCTCAGGGCCTAACCCAGACACTACACATGGCTCTGCTTTAGATACTGTATGTTGGAATAATGGCAGGAAACTGTGGTTCTTTATGGCTATCTTCTCAGTCATCCATGAATGTCCTTGGCTACTTATCTCTTTTCGAAATCTTTTTTTGTCTTCTGCTGCCTCCCACTGTTGTGAAATATTGAAACCTTTATTGCAATGCTTTGGTCACTACACAGCAGTTTTGAGTTTTGGCTAGACTTCTCAATTGGTTTTCTCGCCATATTAGTACTGTGCAGTCTCTTTCTTCATGTAAAATCTCACAATCTAGAAGCAACATTGTGAAATGAACAGCTCAGTAGTTGCCAGTCTCCTGTTTTCTGATGTGTTGAGTGGACCTTGGCTGCTTGGCCTCTTGAAGCTCCTTGTTTGCCTGTGAACAAACCCGCTGCCTCTGCCAGGGTTTGGGTGGCACTGTCAGCTGTCTGGCGCTAGCTTAGTTAGCTAAGTCCAGACAGCAGAGCCTGTGGATACAATGTAAATGTGAGGAAAGGCTGCTCTAATTGTTGGGCTTCGCCTGAACACGGATGTGCGGTAAACTCACATCTCTTCAAAGGCGCTCTGATCATCATGCTCCGCCATCTCCCGGGGGAGCTCCCGCCCAGCAACCTGCCTGCCTGCCTGCACCGCTCTCGCTCGGCGCTGATCCTCCCCTCCCGCTCTTTCTTCCTCCTCATCCTCCTCCTCCTCTCCCCGGGGGCCTGGCATCAATCTAGTAATCCGTCAGGAAGTGTGCTGAGGCAAAGTGCTGAGCAGTGCAGAGTAAAGTGGTGGAGCCCACCTCTGCAGTGAGGAGGAGGAGGAGGAAGAGGAGGAGGAGGCCCGGCAGCACGTGCCAAGGCTAATCAGAGACCTACACACCATGGCTGGCCTTCTCTCTCTCTCTCTCTCTCTCTCTCTCTCTCCGGATCTTTCGCCCTCTCTCTCTCTTCCCATCCTCCCACCCTCTCTATCTCTCTCCCTCTTGTGGAGAGGACATAGAAAGCCAACCAGTGGGGCTTTAAGATAAAGCCTTTTCAAAAGGTGTTTCAGTGTCTTGCTGGCTCGTGAGGCTTAGAAGGAACCCTGACTTTTGTTTAGTTGTATATCCATCCTCCACTGTGTCTAACAGATTAATGAAGCTGTGACCTCAAATGTGTTTGTGTTCCGTAAACACAATGATGCAGGCAGTTTCCGGTGCTGTATTTGGTTTGCCAAGACTATTTCCATCCAAGGCACAGCAGGCAATCTTATTCTACACCTCAAAATAATCTTTGGGTGTACTGTTTCTCTAAAAGAAAGAATGATGTCATCATCATCATCATCATCATCATATACCTTTTAATATGTAGCCTAATAGTTCAGTTATTCATGGTCACCATGAACCATGCGTCTAAGTAGTAAGGGATAATGGCCGCCGAGGTGTCCTGTTATATGGAATTAATGGACGAGGGCGAGGGGCCTCCGCCCGAGTCCATTAATTCCGTATAACTGGACACACCTCGAAGGCCGTTATCCCGCTTATCACCCGGTTGCCACTGTAAAGCAAAGGAAACACGCGGTTCCGTTTAAAAAGAAGCTCACTAGTTCAGCTTGTTGTACAACTTTCGTTGGCCCTATAACAGCGATAGCATGGACAGTTAGCTTGTTGATACAGTTGATTCCATTGTTGCGATTGCGAAGCCTGCCTCCAGGCTCAACCGTCGTCCTACTATCGTTGTTATAGGCTAGTCACCATTCATAAGCATTGATATGGAACGGCGATTAAACTTTTTTTTACCAGATCTGCTTCATAGGTGTCCCATTATTCAGAATTAAAAGCCACCCCGCCAGTCAATCAGATAAGCATTATTATTATTGTGTATTAACACTTGTACTAATGCAGTGGTGACTGCAGGTGTTCTATTTCCCCTGCAAACTTGACACTAGCTCCAAAAAGCTCCTGCTTTACTTTACACTAACGCCACAGTCACCACTGTCTTTTACAGATGGAACATGCCCTTTGGCAACAAGCATTTCTTATTACACACAATGTACACACAATATCAATATGAAAGAACAAAGTAACTGTTTTGCATTATACAGTAGTTTGTTACACAGTATGTTACACTGAACCTGGTAGAAATAATACACTGTAACAAAATCTATACTGTTACTGTACTTTAAACTGCTACCCAGCTCTCCCATTCTGCCTGTTAGGGCAGATTGGCCAGGAGTCACTTTCAACATGATCCCAACTTTCTGGGCTCATTAAATCTTAATCAGAAAATCTATTTTCAGATCTCTTAGATTTGTCATGGGGATTTCAGGCAAATATAGAGAGCGCCACTGGCTTGCACCAGGAAAATAAATGAGTTTTTAAGACTTCCACCTCAACCCAATATGCTGTTCCTGAAAATACCATTTACATGCAAAGGCATACATTAGCATTCAATAAACATAACATCCGACCTCATCTGCAGTGTAGAAAAATTATATGTAATCTTGTGTCATTTTTGGTGTTATATAATTTTGGGGTGTTAAGCTCATTTTGATTCTTGGCTTTGACATATCTGTTTTTATCTGCTTTAATATTTTAGATTTATTAATTCCGTTTTTTGAACACTACTTAATGCTAGGCCTCAGGATAAGGCTGTCTATTACTAAGTAAGTAGGCAATGAAAGAATAATGCTGTCACATAGAGACCTCGGGCATTTCTGTCACTCCTTTGAAATGCACTGGTGCTGTGCACTGGAAATCAGAGGCATTTCCCCCAAGCTGTAGCATACAGTTACTCATTCATTGGAGGGATCCCTGGTGACTGATCCTTTCCTGATATCATGTGGAGCTTACAGTACTCATGAAGAGTCTGGTTACTTGGAATGGTCTGGTTCAGATTTGGATTGTAGGTGTTGTGGAATGTGGAAAACATGTGAGTAAAGGAGAGTAGCTTGGATGTGTGTTGGGTGTTCCACGCAAAAACAGCTGCTCTATCTGAAGCCTTAGGTTTCATTCACCCTAATCCGCCACCCTTAGAACACACAAACACACACTGCAGAAAGCCACGTGTGCTTACAAAGACCAGAAGGGAAATCACTAAAAGAAAAGTTCTGACATACCACCTCCTCCCAAGGATGCCTCCCGCTGTAACAGCTGGTGAGACTGGGCACTGGTGATTAGGGTCTTTGATGTTCAGGATGTCCTGTTCAGGGACTTAGCCCTTGTCAAGGTCATGATACTCCCAGTTCGCTTGGTACTGAATTCCAGAACCTTGATGGGAGATGTCCAGTTTTAACCAACACATCAGAATGCCTCTGACCATATGTACAAACTGTGAGGCAGAGCTTAGGGAAGTTGAGGCCTGAGATCAGTGGTGGACAGGTGGAGGTGTAGTGAAGAGCAGATCATGTGCACTCTAATGGTGGACAGGTGGAGGTGTAGAGAAGAGCAGGTCATGTGCACTCTAATGGTGGACAGGTGGAGGTGTAGAGAAGAGCAGGTCATGTGCACTCTAATGGTGGACAGGTGGAGGTGTAGAAAAGAGCAGGTCATGTGCACTCTAATGGTGGACAGGTGGAGGTGTAGAAAAGAGCAGGTCATGTGCACTCTAATGGTGGACAGGTGGAGGTGTAGAGAAGAGCAGGTCATGTGCACTCTAATGGTGGATGAATCCTTGAACCAACATGCTACTCACTCACTCCTCTTGGTCAGAAAACAATGGAAGCTCCACTGATAGCTAAGGTTGCATTTGAAGGGTCACATACCAGTAAACAAGAACAGGAGTTCATGGCATACTCAGTCTACTGTAGGCAGCAGGACTCCAAGACTATCTAAATAATAGGAGAGGGCGGAGGAAGGCAGCAGTCACTCCCTGCCCTTTGAGGATGACTACTACTTGCATTCACTTTCAAAGCCAGACACGCTCAGGGATACCATTGCACATAATGAGGGACAGGGCTTTTGATTTGTATCCCTCCTGCATTACATTTTGCTGTGTATGCCAACCAGGGCCTCATATGTTCACTTGTTTCCTGTCAGCTAATTTTCATATTTGCATGCTTATTTCCTGGCCTAATTATATTAAGAGATGAAGAAGACAATGAATGAATGAATTTAATGAAATTGAATCCCCTCTCACACATAATAAGCAGAATGAAACACACGCGCACACACACACGCACACACACACACACACACAGACACACATGCACAAAGAAAGCACTGCTATTTTTACTCTGAGACTACAGAGGGAATATTATTGATGTGGAAAGCACGAAAAGCTTTCTTTGTTCTATGTCTACGATTGCTATACAAATTTCCTCAGCTAATGACAGGACTTTCAGACCCCCATGTACTCACTGTCTCAGCGGGCATGTATGGTGTAGACTTGCTAATTGCTGGACAAGGGGTTTGGTGCCAACCACCTCTGTCATGGCTGCCAAAATGGGCAATGAATGTGCTATGAGTTACTCTGATGATTTGATACAGATGATTTGATACAGTGTCACTGCTGAGGAAAAATACATGAAATAAGAGGTGATTTTCTGAGATGTTCTAGGCCACGTGCCTTACTGTCCCTTCAGGCACATTTCAGCATAGACTGGCTATTGATCTTTGTTCAAAGAAAGTACAAGGAGGCATTCTTTCAGTATTTTGTCCTCTGTGACTTACTTTAGTGTGCAAACCATACTGTACACATAATGTGTTGTTTCATATTTGGATGAATTCTAATTTTGTCATCTTTTTTGTTGCCTTAGGTCCATGGGTCATTGAGAAGAAAGATTGAAGGACACCCTTCTGGTTTTAAGAAAAATGTCGTATCTTGTGGGACTTCCGGAGGGGACTTCAAACGCCTCCGTGTGGATCCAGGAAGTCTTCAGGCTGGGCCCTGTGCTCTTGGGCCCAGCAGGGGTCAGAATAATCACCCAGGCTCAGCCTCCATGGGCCACCACGCTCTGCACTCCCTGATGCCCCATAGCTTGGGCAGCGACCTCTTCAACAAAACCCTCAGGGAGATGAAGAAGGAGTGTGTGGAGGTGCAGACCTGTGGCCAGGCCTCAGCAGACGTTGGCATGATTGGCTTCGACTTCCACGATGAAGGGGGAGGCCAGATCGACCCTGAGCTCCAGGAGCTCTTTGACGAGCTGACCAAATCCGTGCCCTCCTTGAATGACCTGGAGTTTGAGAAGATCCTCAAGCATGATGAAACCTTTAATCTGGAGTTGGGGCGTCCCAGCTCAGCAGGTTCGACCAATCCTTGTCCCCTCTTAGATAAACCAATCAAGACAGAGTACTCGCCCGACTTTGGCCAGGTGTCTAAGGGCTCCCCACAGCTCAGGCCTGCCTCAGCTGGCCCATCGTTCTCCATGGACGGTTCGGTACAGATGAGTCATGGTCAGACATCTCAGGGCTCTGCTGGCCTCTCCAGAACCATAGCGGGCTGGCCAGAGCTCTCTCACGCTGAGCAGCTCAAACAGATGGCAGCAAACCAGCTGCAGCCCAGTGTCCTGCTCCACCACCCCCAGCAAGGCCACCCGCATCAGAACCACCAGGCCAGCTGGTCCCTGGGCCTGGGCCCTCACTCTGCAGGGGGCTTCCCCTCTGGAGATAAACTACCTGGGGTCTCCACAATGTGCTCCACACAGCACAACAGCCCTCTCGGCATCAAGCAGAACAAGGGCAGAAATAACTGCCTCTTCAAGCGCAATGGATTCAACAATTCTAACTATGCAGACCTCAAGGTCCTCAACAGCAAGCCCATGCTGCAGTTCACTCCTAAGGCTGGAACCTCTATTGGGCAACAGGGCTCCCTCATGTCTTTGCCTCAGGGTAAGGCCACCTCACAACAACAACAACAAAAACAACAACAACAACAACAACAACAACAACAACAACAACAGCAGCAGCAGCAGCAGGAGCAACAAGCAAACAAAAACCACAGTCAGCACCAGAACCAGGCCCATAGCGGACTTCATTTCCAGAACCAGCAGGTACCCACGGCTGGATCACAGTGCCTCCTGACCAAAGGAATGCCTCCGAGATCGTGTCTCAACCAGCACGGGCCGGGGATGCATCTCAAAATCAGTCAGCAACAAGCGGTAAAAATGATTTTGAATTTAAAGATGCAGTTAAGCGGTTTTGTCTAACTTCATGAGATAACTAGCTAAGATCCCACCAACAATTGCACAGTTGGCACTGATGAAAGCAAGCTAATTCTCTGACTGATGTTTTTCAGGTGATATAGACATGAATCTAGTATCAAGTATTGTTATGTTATACTAATGTGGAAATCAGACCTTGATAGTAGTTATAAGTATCAATTAGGGGTGTAACGGTACACAGAAGTCACGGTTCGGTTCATACCTCGGTTCGGACATCACGGTTCGGTACGAGTTCGGTACAATGGAGGGAAAAGCAAAACAAAAATGCAGAAAGCATTTTTTTTTTGTACATGTCTCAGGCTGTACCACCTAGTGTCATACAGTCTCTTCCCTGAGCTATCTGAACAGCCTGAAGTGTGTAAGATGTAGTCTAAACAGTACAATAAGTACCCAGACTCCATCTGTAACTTGTAAACAAAATAAGACAATCAGCTATAAAACTGAAAATAGGCCTACAGCATCTCTTATTTCTGAAAGTGCAAATTACATAGAAAAATGATTTTTAAAAATCCACTTAAGCAAGACCTTCAACATCTGTGTTTAGTTGTATATGGAAGGGTCTACAATTTGCCTCAATATTTTTTTGTATTGTGTGTAAAGTAATAATCTAGCCTACTAACTGTGAAAATATCACAATATTTTGCCTTTTTTTAAAAAAACGAAATTGCTCCTTTTATTTCATAAACAGACTACAACTAGAAGTCACGTGACTTTGCCCTTTGACGTTAACTCACCGTAGCATGGTTTGTTTATTAGCCTGGTTAGCGTTGTCACTTTATTTTGCTGTCTATGCACTTAACACTACCAGCTCCTCATGTGAGAAGTTACAAGTTACCCCAACATAAAGGTAATTACCACGCGATTTAAATAGCTTTCTGTCATTACGAAATCATTTAATTTAAGCCATAGGTTTTGGCCATATTTGTAGGCTATGTGTATCCAAAGGCTGCTGAAGCGCAGGGTAAGTTTTTTCCCCTCGTTTCAGTGATTGGTAGCCTACATCATCTGGGTGATGGCTTCGAATATGTGTAGCATTTTTTCCACTCACATACCCAACAACTGCTGATCAACGCCGACACACAGTTTCATCTTATCCACCACTCTTTCGCCTGTACTAACGTTACTGTAACTGAAGTTCTCAAACTTGCGATCAGAGACCAGCGGATCCTCTAACTCTTGTGGGTCTAACCTTAGTGCTGCTAATGACTGATGGACTCGACCGACGTCCTGACAAAAAAAAACATAGGCGCCAATCAGAGCTTCAGAGCTAAGGCGATGCTAAAGATTAGCGTTAGGTGTCGCTAAAGAACTCCCGTAACTCTCGCTGCTTAACAGTAATTGCGCATGACATTAATTAATCCGCACACGAGTTTTATTTATTTTTATACCGTGTATTCTCCGTGTAAATTCATGCACCGAACCGTGACGCCCGTACCGTTTTGGTTCAATACGAATACATGAACCGTTACACCCCTAGTATCAATAGAACAGACAGTCAGATATGAGATAGGCCAGCATCACCGGCACAGCACTTGTGAACTTATTATTTATATTTTGCAAAAATGGATGGAAAGCTTGTCATATAACTCACTTTCTATACCCACCCTCTTTCTGTCTTGCTCTCTCTTGGTGTCTGTTTTGGCCCAAAGCCCTTTGTGAGCTGAGTTTCCGCTCTGAAAAACAGCCCTTCGCCCTTGTTCTTTCGAGAATATTGTTGATGTGCTCACAGTAGCTAGAGTCTTGAATATGTTTCCCTTGGAGCCATCTGACAGCAGCAAGCCCTGGTTTGTGGCAGTGTGGCAGATTAACATGCAAGCCCTTTAATTTCTCCACTTGTCACAGCCATTCTCCATCAGCACATAGACGTGCGCAGCGGGATTTGTTAATTGGAGTCTGTTAGCTGCAAGGAACAAGTTGTGGAATATGACGGTAATCTGCTTAGCTTGGTGCCAGAAGTGTAACGGCTGATTTGTCATGATCGGGGAGATGAATGTCCACCTTTCTGCACAAAACCCACTTTTGTACAGAAGTGATAATGGGCAACCACGCAAGTTGAGCCATCTGAAATGTGCTTCAAAATGAGATGAGGAGAGCGATTGTTCTGTCTTAGAACAGCCAGGAATTCAGCCCGTTCCCAATGCAAGAGTTAACTCTGGTCCCGACATCATGTCATCAGGCAAAAAAAAGGCATCTCCCTTCACCTCCTCCCACAGTGAAGTGGATTAGTGATGCTATGGAAATAAAGATCCTTCATTGCAGACACAATCTCCCTCGGAGTGGCAATTAGCTCCAATGTATTTCCTCCCAATGGGAGATACTTAGAGAGATGGCTCTGAAAGAGCACGAACTGCCTGGATCTCTTTATACACTGCTACCATTTCCCCATGACGCCCTTTAAAACACAGCACTTTTCTCCTGTGATTGATTTTAATGGCCATGTTGTAGATATCTATAGGGTTTCCACAAATAGGCTAAAATCACTAATGATGACCATGTGGTCATAAGATCATGTTCTGGAACCTTTATATGGGTGAATGATGAAAATGTGTACAGGTAATGCAAGTGGTTTGAATATTTTAAAGAATATTGATTTCAACCCAATAAGTCATACAGGATACAATTTAGGGTTTATATTTTGGTGAACCAAATGAAAGCAAACACAAATATACATGTATTGTTCTTCCAGTGTGAGGAGGAATGAAGAGTGTGGCAGGCAGGCTGTGGGGAGATTGTGTGGGAGGAAGTGTGGCTGTGGCTGGGATGGTGGTGGTGGCTGGCGGGAGTGGTTGAGCGTGGGGGTAAAGGGGATGGGAATGACAGGTTGTAGCTGGTTGGCGCTGTGAAGGGAATGCTTGTTTTCTGGGAAAGAGCTTTGGGGCCAAATCCAGATGCCGAGGCCCATCCCTTGGGACTGCAGCCGGAGGGAAAGCCAGGAGTGTGAGAGCCGGGAGTGCACACTGCCACAGAGAGGGAGAGCGCATGTGGAACAATACAGAATGGGTGTGCTTTCTGTGTGTGTCTGTGCGTTTGTGTGTGTGTGTGTGTGTGTGTGTGTGTGTGTGTGTGTGTGTGTGTGTGTGTGTGTACAACAGAAAAAACATGAGTTTAGGTCTATGTGAAAGAGGCAATGGTAGCAAGTTATAATAGAGAAACGTGAGAATGAGTGTGAGACACTCTATATGTGTGTGTGTGTGTGTGGGAGAGAGAGGGGGAGGTGGAGGCAGACAGTGAGTGAGCGAGAGGCCCTGAATGTGTGTCAGCTGGCCATAATGTTCTGGGCCAAGAGCATTCTTCACACACGGCTCCTTTATGGACTCCATGGCCACATGTGGGATTCATTTAAAGTAGAGAGGGAGGAAAAAAGAAAGATGGGAAATGGCTTCATGACACATCAGGATGACAAAGAGAGGATTACGCAGACGTACATGTTAACAGAGCTCTTGTTTGAAAGCCTCACTCATGCCCAGTCTCCAAAGAGGGGAGGGCTTGGCTGGGTGTAATATGAGGATGGACGGGCTTTGTGGTCAGATTTTCTGAGAACCTCCGTGATTTCTCACGGTGCTGCTAATTGGCTGGAGTACAATGGAGTGAATAGACTTATGGCTTTTCAGCTTTGTGAAAATGAACAGTACATTTTGTTGACAACAGTTGGAGTTATGTGGCCCAGTGGCCTGTATTTTATCTGCATCTGTATTTCTTTCTTGTTTATTGGCTTGCATATGTTAGGATTGACAGAAATCATATTTTACATTACATTCAGTGTCATCTGTTTCTGTAGAACTATTAATAACAGAACTCGAGGTCTGAACCCTGTATAGTAAGCAGAAAGGCAACAGTGGCAACGTCATTTTAGCAGGGTGAAATCTTGGGAAGAAATAAAATAAGCAACAAGTAACTTCAAATAAGAATCTGGAATTACTGTAACCTTTCTTTTCTAGATGATGGCAACCTCAACTTGATGAAATCTAAAAGGCATTTTCATTTCCCCCTGCTCTCACACTGAGCCGTCAAAGTTTTGAATTCTTCCTGTGATGTGATGTGATGTGAGTGTGTGTGTGTGTGTGTGTGTGTTTACTTGGGTAGGGCAGTGAGAAAAGTGGGAAAAGTGGGGAGGGAGTTTGCTCTCTCTGTGTTTCCCTTCTGGGACCTCTAGAGCAAGTCTGCGGAGAATGGAGCTCTTCTCAGTGTCTATGAATAATGTAGTGCTCCACCGCCAGATCCATTTTGCCCTGGGAAATGTTTTGAGTCAACATGCTGACGGAAGTTGCTTACAGACCGGTTGTTTGGTTATGGGACAGGACCAGGAGTTCACGCTTGCGATGACATATGACCGTAGGAGTTCACTTTGGGAGAGGAGCTAGATGATGGAATTGTTTCTCAGACCAAGAGGCATGAGGCCTCTAGGGAATATGTAGATATGTATATCTTCTGAAGAGCTTTTCAGGAAAGTATATGGAAATAATAACCTCAGTGGTGCCCCTTTAAATGTACTTCTTGTCAAAAACAACAATGTTTTATACATATCGAAATAATGTAACTGAAAGAGTAGTTTTCCCTAATGTTCTTATCCTCAATTCTTTCATATTTTTAGCTTTGCTCCATTTACACTTGAACTACATGGTTGTTTCCAGGTCAGATCTATTACAACCACAAAACAAGGACAGAATATTTTGACTCCTTTTAATGTTGGTCGGCAGTGCTGCAATTCCATGATTACTTCAGTTGCGCCCGTGACTGACTGATACTGTTCAGTTGTGGGCGCCAGTTAAAGAGCTGTGGCATGCACCTACAGGTTTAGTACATTCAGCATCAAATGAAAAGGCACAGTGTGTGCTTTTTACAGACTGGCCAAGTCACTGTTAACGCTCTGTTCTTTCACATCAATATATTTGCCCCTTGTGTTTCTCCCAACCAACCTCAACATTGCTCTAATCTAGTTTAGTTTAAAGCTACTACTGCATAAAAACCGATGTTGCTGCTTAACAAACAGCTGATCTACAACATGAGCAAAAGCTGTGGATGTAAACAAGGCCACCCAAGCGCAGACGGATCTAGAGAGGTGGTCCTGGGAATAGAGGTGGGAGGATGAGCCAACATGTTACACTGTAGCCTACAGCTGCTTCCGTGCGTCTAAGCTGAAGGAACAAGTTCTTCAACAAGGTTGAATGGAGGGGTTAGAGAGGATGACTGTGTTTCCTGACTGAATTAAATATCTATGTTAACGCGCAGGAACATGAATGATATGTGTTGGACTTTAGTTTCCCAGAAAAAGGTACATCACAGTACAACAGTAAATATGTCAGAGTAGCCTACATGGAACACCAGTGAGACCACTAGCAATGATGCTCTCAAGGTTAGCATGGACCTTTTTAGACCACTAGCGATGATGCTCTTAAGGTTAGCATGGACCTTTTTTGACCACTAGCAATGATGCTCTCAAGGTTAGCATGGACCTTTTTTGACCGATGGTTGTAGAATGTCTGTATACATTTTCATTTCCGCACATCTGTGCATACCTCTACATTACTCTATATGTGTTTCCACAAAGTCCAATGAACATCATCAGAGCATATCATCCCAGTAGTCAGTATCCTTAGAGCTCTGCGTTGTCTCTTGTTTTACCTGAAGTTGAACCAGAGGGTTAGCTTTCCTGTTGGAGCACAGTCTGTAGCTTTGCTGTACTATATCATGACTTTGGCTGGGCAGAAATAGCAAAGCTATCCATATGTTACACATGCACATACACAAGTCACATGTACATAGACACTGTCAGCTGAGTTCACCTTATCATCACTCAGTCAGTATATGCCTCTATGTTTTAGGATAAAGCTGGTCCCCAAGACCAGTTCAGTCATCATCTCACAAGGCCTCCCCCTGATTACGAGCAGGCCAGAATCGGTGCAGGAGGACAGCACTCAATGATATACACAGGTAATAGTCTATGATGTCATCTTAGCTTTAAGTATTGTATTAACATTATTGTATTCTGTATTTTTTCAGCATTTCAGTATTGTATCCATTATATTGGTTGTTTAAGTCATGTATCATTATTTATATGGCACCATTTTACTATGAATACAATGTTTGTGTAAATCTAAAAAGATTCACACCACATAAAGTTCCATGTTTAGTCCAAACAACAGCAGCACAACCTCCATCTGTTCGCTTTTACATTTAACAGGCTAGAGCTAAATAATAATAATAAAAACACATGTAACACCAGACCAAATGTACACCCTTCATTAATCTTTTATGCCAGTGGTGAAGGCTAATGTATAGCTAACAGCAACAAAATATCAGCTTACAATGTAATGTAAATGGTGCTGACTTTGTACAGATACCCTGACCATAAACCCAGTGCTGTCATTAACAGACTGGTTTATCATGGTATAGTTGTTAATGTTTGTTTGTATTCTCTTTAGGAATGAATTCCTCTCAACCTGTTGCAAAGACCAGCCCAGACCAGAGTGACCTGCAGGCCATGCCCTGCCCCCTGCCAAACAGCCAGGCCTCTAAGATCATGCCCACTTCCAGTGACACCTTCACAAGCGGACAGGACCCCCGTCAAAGCTCCTGTGTCCAACCGTGTGTGGGCCCGCTGAGAGAACAGCAGCACCAGCACCCGTTCAACAGCAGCAACGACAGCAGAATGGGGGGATTACATCCAAACAAACTGCCACCGTTCCAGGGAGCTAACGCTCAGAGCTTTGCCTCCAACTCTGTCACAAACATCCAAGCACGTGTCAGGACTGCGGTGAGTCAGCACAGGCTGCTGGGACCAGGGCTACGTGGCTCCCCTGGTGGTGCCAGTATGGAGGCAGGCATGAGTTGGGCCCAGGGACACAAACAGACTGGGCTGGACCTGAAGAGGAGACCAGGATCCGCGGGATCCCCTGGCTCACAGCCCGACTTGGGTGGGCACCACCATTTCCCACAGACTTCGATTGGACCCCCCAATCAAGTGGCACCACATGGGGGAATGCCACCCCTCAACCCTGCCAACCTTAGGGGGCCAACCACAAGAACGTGTCCACCACAGACCCAACCCCGGGTGCCCACACCTTCCACCAATCTGAATCCAGGCTCTATAACCGAGTCAGTTTGCACTGGTCCGTTCCCACCACCCAGCCTGAGAGGGTATCAGCAGAACAACAGCAGTAGTCGCCCAGGCCAACACACATTTGACTTTCTGCCCGAGGGGGACAACACCGTGCCGGGGGTGAACACCGACTCCGATTTTATTGACTCACTCTTGAAATCAGGCACAGGAAATGATGACTGGATGAAGGACATTAACCTGGAAGAGATTCTTGGTGGAAACTCTTAAAGTGGCTCTCTGCAACCAGGGAGCCACTGATTCATCATGAAAGGATTCCAGAGGTTGGAATTTCTGATCAAATTGACTGCATATAACGTGTACATGATGGTTATTACTAATACTAAATATGAAAATGTTTGTATATGCAAAATTATAATTACATTTTACGTCTAAAAAGAATGTGTTAGAAAGTCCATGTTGTTTTCTCCAAGCATGTTTTATATGGAGCATTTCTTAACATTTTGTGATGTGTGTGTATACCAGTGCATACCAGTGCTATAACAGTCAGTCATTATGTTGTAGAAACTGTAGAGGTCATTTATTTAAACATCTACAATGGGTTGTGTTCATATGATGGGCCCCAGTGATAAATATATGAATGATATTGTATCACAGTTTGCATTTTCTATAGCCCCATACCTTAAGCTTTTTAGTACTGAAGTTATAATGTGGTTCAATAATTCATCCCAAATCTGTAGACATTAAAACAAATCTTTGGCTTTCAGCTTCTGGTATCAAGGCTCGCAAGTTAGCTATTCTGTAATAAATATATTTGGATGGGTTGTCTCACTAATACATTTGTAACCAATTTATATTTTGAATCCGATAATGAAATATTTTGTAGGAAACTTTATCTGATGTTGATGTCCAAGATACACGCCTCCATTGTAAATTACACCTTTGTATACTGGTAATAACCTGTAACATAAAAAGCAATGTTGATTATATATAATGTTGAGTTGTCAGCATTATTCCATTGTATGTTATTGATTGATTCAATTGGGTTAATTTTAATCATATCTTGTTTATTAACCATTATAAGTAATATTTCCCCCCAGCACAAAATAGGTTTACAATGATTAAATTAAAAAGGATGCTGAAACTTTGATTCCCTCAACCAGCTCTCAGCCTCATCAGTATTCAGCTCATAGCACCCATGGTGTTCTGGTACGACTACACAACTAGTCCTGTACTAACTAATGACAATTCTTTATAAACGTCACTCTGGATGATGGATAATGCTAAGGCAAAATGGATTGATGGGTTGACCATTATCCCAAATAATGGTTAATTATTTTATTACACACAATTATTATACATGACAAGACATCACCTATGTGACAGATGTTCTGGCAGCAACTGCGTTACTGTAAAATTGTTTGTTTTTAAAAGTAGAATCTGCCATTTGGTTCCAGTTTCACAAAAAGTGGTTTATATGAGCTCAAAATGTTATTTTATGCTTTTGATACCTCATGTTTTCTATAGCTTGTGTCATATTCTTTGAACTGAATAAGGACAAGCACAGATGCCATTTAGCCTTGTCAGAAGAAAGGCACTGTCCCATTCCAGTCGATGGCTGCCCCTTCCCATTTGGTACGAATTGTCATCTCAACAGAAGGGAATCTCTTCTCGGGGTCCCCCTGGACATCCCGTTTCTCCAACTCCCAGTGATGGGAATGGGTGTCTGGAGAGAGTGTGAGTTCCAAATGAAACATGATTAAAGGGGAAACTTTATGGAATGAGGAAAAGTTTAACTATCATGACAAGACAAAATGTAAACACATAATTGTAAACACATAATTGTTTGCATACATGATGAGGAGCCAGAGGCCCAGATTCCCCCAAATGATTGAATGAAGAGGATTTTCACAGGCAACAGAGGGACTAATATATCCTCTTTGGAGTCAGAAAGTGGTAAATGGCCAATTTAACCTTTTGCCTGATGTAGTGCTTGATCATAAGGACAACTCACCTATGGTCAGCACAGCAGTGCTGGTCTGGGTGGACTGGCCATTGTAGAAGTACAGGTGGAAAAGATGTTCCATCTTCCAGTCAGAGAGGAGCGAACGATGTGGACTGAAGATAATGCTGTAGGTGTCATTGATGCTACATACCCAGATGGGCAGCTTTGGCGTCTTCAACATGCTGCCAACCTGCCAGAACACAGCAGGCAGCCACAACAGAGAAACTGAACCATGCCAATCCATATACCAATCCAAATTGCTATGCTATGCTATGCCATGCTACATCCAACTGAGACACGCTAGATTCCATTTAGAAAATTTAGTAAATTAATTTAAGTTCATGTGATGTTTCAGCATGTTAAAACACATCAGACATTCATCAAAAAGAAGACTCAAACTCATCAAAGAAACCAGATACTCAAACTGATATGAAAATATTGGCTGTAATATATTAGGTGTCATTTTTGAACATACCACTGGCAGTTTGCCCTGTTCTAGTTGCTCTCTGCTCCAGTGCAGGTAACCAACATCACTGCGTGCCAGAACCCCATGAAGAGGGTGCTCCAGCAGATGACCATTCTCATCATACAGCAGGGTCCCATTGAAGACTTTAGGATTGGCTCGTCCAGTCAGCAAAAGGTTCAGCAGTGCCTGATGTAAAACATAGATGGACCTAGAGTTTGCTGATGGAGACACATTTGCTTGAAGCCTTAACAGTTAAGAATAGCATAATGTTATTACAAAGATCATAGGCGCCATTTTTGTGTGTGCATTTGCAGTACACAAAAACTGGGTAAAAAGAATTAAGGTAACAATAAATACTTTAATAATAAAGACTAGAGACTACCAGCCGATGAGATTGCAGGGGTTAAAGTACTAGTAATCAAATGAGATAGTGGTAGAAGGAAGAAGAAGAAGGGAAGTGCATGGTAGGTGCAGGGTTGGGTAGTAACTGATTACAAGTAATCTAGATTATCATATTACAAAAGAAAACAAGTAACTATAATCAGACCAGATTACATAAGAAAAATGTGTATCAGATTATAGTTACATTGTCGATTACATTTTGTTTATGTGTTTCAATACATACAGGGATGGGCAAAGATACATCAGGACATAGCCTATTTTGAAACAAAATACAAAATACCCATTTTTTTTTTGTAATGATACATCTTCTGATGCTAAGCTAGGGCACATCATCAGTGATGTTCCTGATCTCATTGGGTGTTTTGGGTCTTTCGAAACATCAGACACCCTCCTTCAGGTGACCCAGCTGAGGTTGATCAAGCCGCAGCATTTGTCCACGGATCTGCTCTTTTGATCCAGAGCCACCTTGAAGCCTTCTCTGCAGCCTCTGTGCTGTTGCAGATAGCCCTTCTTCTTCTCTCACCCGTGATGCCAAGTGCAGTGTAGGCCCTATAGAGGGACTGCCCTGCAAAGCCTCTGCACCCCACCTCAACAGGTAAGCACCTTGCCTTCCAGCCTTGATTGTGGCAATCGCTGACGAGGCCTTCATATTTTGCCCTCTTCCTCTCAAAAGCTTCTTCCATTCGGTCTTCCCATGGCACAGTGAGCTCCAACATGACCAGGTTCTTTGTTGCCTCAGATACCAAGACAATGTCAGGTCTCAGGGTGGTATTGACGACATGCTGGGGGAACTTAAGCTGTCTGCACAAGTCCACGTTCAGCTGCCAATCCTGTGCGGTGTTCAGAAGCCCTGATGTTACCCTGGAAGATCTTTCTGGCTTCTCTCCGGTCCTGATGAAGCTGATGGGTAGCTTGGAGGGCTTTGACCTCCGGCAGCTGCTGATGGTAAACTGGATGCTCTCTGCAATTGTTTTGAGCACCTGGTCATGCCGCCAGCGACACCAGCCTTCCCCCAAAGCTCTTGGGCAGCAGCTCAAGATGTGCTCAAGAGTTCCCTTTCTCTGGCAGAGGGCACATCCTGGTGTATCGATCAGACCCCAGGTGTGCAGGTTGGACGGGCTGGGGAGGACGACGTAGACTGCTTGAACCAGGAACTTGATGCGGTGTGGCTCTGCCCGCCAAAGGTCAGCCCAAGTGATCTTCCTCTCCACAGCTTGTTCCCATCTAGTCCAAGCACCCTGACGTGTCATTCCCACTGCTTTGCTGGACCTCTCCTCCTCCACCACCGCCCTCACCTCTCCTTGAACTAGCTGCCTTCGCTCCTTCCCCCACGCCTTGTCGAACCGGGGCCCTTGAAAGGTTCCTAGCCCAGCCCTTCCTCTAGCCACTGCTCCCATCAGGACACTATGGCGCAGCCGTGACTCTGCCTGGTCTACTGCTGCCTCTTCCCTCCATTTCCTGCCAGTCTTGACCTCTACCCCTGCCCCGGAGACTTTAGGGTCTCTAGACTCGCGGAACTGCAGCACTTCTCTTGCGTGCAAGACCTTGAACTCCTCTTCAATGGATTTTAGAGGGAGCTGCAGCTTGCAGGTGTTTCCGTAAAGAGTGATGCTGCTTAAGCTCCTCGAGAGTCCCAGCCAACTCCTTAGGTAGCGGCTGACTCTCCTTTCCAGTTCTGAAATGGTGGTAATTGGAAACTCGTACAGGAGCAGAGGCCACAGTATCCTTGGTAGAATCCCATTTTGGTATACCCATGCCTTAAATTTTCCAGGGTGCCCAGTTTTGTCAACATTCTTTAACCACCTCTCCAACTCCTCACAGATGTTCCTGATGGATGTTGTATCCCTACCTGACCCTCGCCAGATGAATTTCGTTCCGCTTAGCTCTGCCTAGCTTCACTCACATCCATCTGGGACCTCTTCCATTGAGAGTGATTTCTGCAACCGACTTTATGGTTCAGCCAATCAGGACGCAGGGCGGGAGTTTCATAGATGTGACGTAGTGGAGAAGCGACCGTGAGACTGTTATCAGCGTCACGGGTTGGCTTCGATGTGAGTGGTTGAAGTAGCACGTCAATAGATGACGGACAAGTGGCTTATTCAATCATATGCAAGCATTTTTTGATTAGGCCCAGCCTTCTGAAACACCATTCCAATGGATCGGTTCCAGATGGATGAGTGGAGCTAGGCAGAGCGAAATCTGGCGAGGGTCAGGTTAGTATCCCTGAGGCTGCTGTCGAAAATCTTTCCCAGGCTTTTAACTGGTTTTTCAGACAGGGTCGGGATTTGAGTTCCTGAGATGGTAAAACGAAACTTCTCCACCATCCTGCCCTTCTTCAGCACTAAAGATCTGGATTTAGCTGGCTTGAATGACATCCTGGCCCATTCAATCAGCCTCTCCAGCCCCTTCAGGATCCATCTGGCTCCAGGCACTGACTCTGTTGTCACCGTGAGGTCATCCATAAAGGCACGGATTGGTGGTTGCTGTGTACCAGTTTTGGATTTGGGCCCTCTACACTCCGGTTCAGCAGATTTCACCAACATATTCATTGCCAGAGCGAACAGGATCACGGAGATGGTACAGCCTGTGATGATTCCCACTTCAAGCCTGTGCCACTCTGATGTTGTTGACCCAGATGAGACTCTCAGCTTAAAATCACTGTAGTAATCCTGGATAAGGTCTCTCACTATGGCAGGAACATGGTGCCTCTCCAGAGCCTCCTGTACCAGTTTGTGGGGCATAGAGCCAAAGGCATTGGCCAAGTCTAACCACAGCACCACCAGATCACCCCTGTTCCCCTTTGCTTCTCTGAGGAGCTGTGTGACCACACCTGTGTGCTCTAGGCAGCCTGGGACACCTGGTATGCCACCTTTCTGCACAGAGGTGTCTATGTATCCATTTTTGAGGAAGAACTCTGCCAAATGCTTTGCAACTATGCTGAAGAAGATCTTTCCTTCAACACTTAGAAGCGAGATGATTCTGAACTGGCTGATGGTCTTGGAGTCTTCCTCTTTTGGGATCCACACCCCCTCTGCAAACTGCCACTGCTTTAAAGTTTTTCCTTTCCTCCAGATGACCTTTAAGATCCTCCACAGCCGCTGTAGTAGCTTGGGGCAGTATTTGTACACCTTGTAGGATGTTCCACTTGGTCCCGGTGCAGACCTAGACCTTGCCTTCCTTACCACTTCCTGTACTTCTTTCAGGAGTGGCTCCCTCAGGTCGAATGCCTCCACAGGCTCTGGTGGTGTTATCAAGGCGTCACACTGCCCCAGCTCTTGTTCTCTGGAGGGGTCGCTAAAGGTATCTGAAAGGTGTTGGTCGATTTCCCCCTTGGAAGAGACTAGGCGTCCACCTTTGTTCTGCCCAAGGAGCTGCTTGGTGAACTCGAAAGGGTTCCTAATGAAGGCTGCTCTCCTCCTAGCCCTCTCCCTTCGCTGCCTCCTGTGATGCTCGGCTCTGCACAGGGTAAGAAGCTTCTTCCTTAACCCTCTAGGCGCCACAGTCGTGTTTACTCGACAAGATGCGGTACTGAATAAAACGGCCGATTTAGTCAAATAGGGTGTCATATTTCGTTCGACCTCCCCTCCACTAGATGGCAGACATGTCATACGTCATCCCCGAGTCCGAAAAAGGGCACGCTTTAAACAAAACTTTCTAGCTACAGCGCATTGAATCAGTGCGTGAAATACCGGAGCTAGTGTGCGTGTGAGCCACTTTGTCAGAGCGATATTGTCAACGTTAGCGAGTATTTGCATTAGATTATCGTCTAATGGCATCAAAAAAGTTTACCTGAAATGAAGTGTTGGGTCTTCTATTCGCGGACCCTGATTCTGAAGGGGAATATCTGCCTACCAAGCACAAAAGTTGAATCGTTTGCCCAATGTCACTGGTGGGAATAATGTTTCACGGGTTCGGAGTGTTCATCGGGAAGTTAGCAGGGTGTTAGTGGTGTGGCAAACGAGGCTGGAGGTAGCCTAATGTCCATAGTGCTAGCTTCTGCTGAACGTACGTGTGCCTCTCCACAATCGCGGCGACAGTAACGTGGTGGAGCCTTTGTCTAATGCCACTGGGTATGTTAGACGAGGTCGAAGTGCTCATAGGACAGTTAGGGGGGAACGTAGTGGCAGTGTGGGGAGTCGCAATGAGAATGACAGTAGGCCTAGTCCGAGCTGGGCAAATTCTCTCCACTCGGTGCGCGCGAGGCAGATCTGGCCATGCTGCTCGCATGGTGGAGGTGGTGACACGCTCTCTCCCTCTCCCTCTCGCACACACACACACACATATTAGGTCATGCATAGTCTATCACAAGATGATGGGAATGCCGGCCCTGTATGGATAGGGATAGGGAGTCATTATCTCTACAGCAAAAGGCCTGCTACATAAAAAAAAAAATTCAGCCATTTATTAGCAATGATTTACACTGTTGATTTGCTATCTATTTCCCTGATCATTTAGGACATACACTATGTGTTCCTTTTTGTGTGTTCATGTCCTTGTGATGTGTGTGTCTTTGTCAGCTAAGAAAAAAAACAAAAAAACATCAACAAAAACAACAACAAAAAAAAAAATACTAACATTGTCTCTTGTCTTGTCTGTCATCTCACTCCTGCCTTGCCGTGGCAAATGAGCTTTTGAACTAAACAGGTCTTGTCTACTTGTGTTTGTGTGTCATCTGAATAATATATATGTGCCCCATACATGGAATCAGAGTGCCTACTGTATGTAGTAAATGGAAAATCTCTACAGCAAAAGGCCAGTCTACCACTACATGCATTTGGTTTGTTTCTGCCATTTATTAGTAATGATTTACACAGTTTGTTCACTACTTACTATTTACCTGAGCATTCAGTATTGTGCAATATAGCATACAGAAGGTGAGGGACATTTTGGGGGGAAAGAAGTGGTGCATTTTATCATTCAAACATGCGACTTTTCATGAAAATTCTATAATCCAAGATGGCTGCCACCATATGACGTCATAATATGCAAATTAGATATAAACATTTAATATCTACATAAACTTTGGGTCATCCTTAATATTTCTCTAATTTACAGAAAGTCTCTATCTTATCACTTTTAAGATATAGCCTTTTGAAATGAAGATGTCAAAATTGATCGTTTCGGAAAAAAACCTCTGGCGCCTAAAGGGTTAAGATGCTCTGCCAGTGGCCCGCGCTCCTCTTCACCAGCTGCCTTGTACTGCTTCTTTAGGGGTTTCAGCTCTATTCTAATGTTATGGATTTTGACTGCCCTCTGGTTTTTGGTGTATGGCTTCTTTACTCCTCTCTCCTCCTCCCCTCCAAACCTCTCCACCGCCATGCTCACTATGATGGCCGTCATAGTCTGCAGCCTCCTCTCCGCATCACCTTTGGCTGTTGCTTCCAGCACATTATCCACATCCTCATCAAACATCTGCCACAAGGCTGTTTTACATGCTTGAGGCCACCTCCAAAACGGCTAAACAGTTCTAAACAGGCAAACTTATGAGCAGGGATGGATTACTGAACGGGCCTAATGGACCCAGGCCCAGGGGCCCCAGTGTTGAGGGTCAGGGATTCCTGAAGCCCAAACCTCTGTATGAAGTCACTACTATGTTCTCCAGCCCTGATATCGGAATAGAGCCCCTCAGTCAAATAGCATAGCTTATGTTATGTGATATGTCTTAATAGGGCCCCTCAATCATATAACATAGATTATATTATTCACCCTGATATCTAAACGGGGCCCATCATTCCAATAACACGGGTCACGCTATATGTGATAATCATGCTTTGTAATTGCAATTTTTTTTTCACAGAAAGATGCCTTACATGTGTTGATGGTTATAAGTCTCAATCAATCATTTATTTGCACAAAACTTGCCAGATGTCATAATTTAAGGGGTTATTGCCTTTTAGCACACCCAACTGTGACCCTGCTAGAGAATAAAATGGACGCCTATTTTTTCCACTTCGTGTGAGTGGTTCTGTGCAGAAATACAAGACCAGTTGATAGCCATAATTTGTGTTTAAAAGGGGAAGTATAAGGCTACATGTGTGCTATAATGTAGCAGAACTAGGGTGACCACCAACCAGACTCTGAAAAGGAGGACAAGTTATCTATAAAATGAGGACAAATTGGCCAAAATTAGGACACCCCACAATGTCTGCTCATAGGCCTATTCCAATTGATTACCTGCAGCTAGCTGGTACATATCTGTGTAGTGTGTATGCTGTGTAAACTTCCTTCCCAACACCTTAAGAGTTGTGCTAGAAGGAGAGCCAGCAGACCGGGCTTTTAGCTCGATTGTTAGCTCGCTTGACTCCTGAATCCAAGGTGCTGCTGTTTGTGGGTTCGAGTCCGGGCGAGTGCAGGGCTGAGCCAAATCAGCACAAGGCATTGGTGCCATGACCCAGATCTGGAGTGAGGTTTAGACATGAACACTTAATTTGTGTTGAAAAGGGGAAGTGGGGGCTACATGTGTACCATAAAGTAGCAGAAACAGCATTACCACAACACAAATCTTTGGGCCATTCGCTCAACCTAGCACAACCGTGCAGCAAGTGTCTCTTGCTATCTGTAAGCATAGAATATGCTGATCACTACTTATAAGCCTCATTTGCTGTGGAGCACTTGTGAAACCCACAAAAAAGGACACTAAGATTGATATATGGTCTTTTGGGCCCCCAACGTCAACTTCAAGGCAGCGCTGCCTGGAAGGCACTAAGGTTAGGCAAGGGTTAGGTAATATTACAATTAGAGTTAGGGTTAGGTAAGGCAATGCTGCCTGGGGGGCCAAAAGACCATCAAGCTGTACGAATGGTCACCCTAGACAAACAATGGCATTAGCTAATGTTATCATTGTGGCTAACTACTTTAGCTACTGTCAATAGCTAACATTATTTTACTGTTGGATGTAATGTTAAGCTGGAAAGACAATACTGGAAATTTAAATGAAGGATCAATATTTGCCTTTTTATTTTACTTAATTTTAAAATAATTAGCGGACTATATAAATGCAGATACTGATACATGGGCAAATAGCTAATATCAGCAGATAATTCCAGCACAGCAATTCATCGGTTGGGCTCTAGTTGTGAGCATGCTCACACTACACAACAATTTGGACAGACTTGATTCAAAAGTTTGTCAGATCCAACTGATTCTGGGCTAAAATCAGGTCAACATCACAGTGTCTGATTGGCATAAGTCTGCACCAGTAGCTTCCATACATCGTTCTGAGCTTTTATGACGTAATCATAGATGTCTCAGAGATTATTTTGCAGTATTTTTAAAATATTAATGTACATTATTACACGGCTCTTCATTATGCTGAATAATGCTCCATTCACTTGAATGGGCCTTCCCAACGTTCGGCGGTCTGCTAATTCTCAATAACAGACCGTTGCTAAGTATAACAGACCGCTGTCAAGGAAAATGGGCTTTGTCCTTCTATTTCACGTCTTTCATATCACTACGCAAGGACTGGAACTTCATTTAAAAGTGAAAGCGGACGGTTGATCAGCTGTGTTCTAAAGAATGTTTGATTCAAGTTCAGCGTACGTGCTGTTGTCGAACTATTTGTTTCTCACCAAAAGCCACGATGAAACGGTAACAAATAGGCTATAGCCTAGGCTATGTAGGCTAAAGAGTCACATCATGGGGAGTTTATTGTTTTGTTTTGGCAAGTAGCCGTGTAATAAGCAGGATAATGTATAAAACGCCGATCATTATTGGGAAAATAAGTCTCTTCGGGGCGGAACAAGACCCCTGCGCTGTGTGTCGGGGTCCCGTTCGCTCTGTCGGGACTTATTTTCCCAATAATGACCGGCGTTCTATACATTATCACTTACATAGTATTTTCATACAAAATACAGATAATTTTCTTCAACCCAATAAAATCCAAATGTCAAAATAGTTTTTTTGTTTTTGAAAAACGTATTTTAAATATATGTATCAGAAATACTGCCCATCCCTGAACTCATAACATAGCTTTAAATCAGGGGTCTCAAACTCAAATGAGCTGGGGGCCAATTCTGCCAACGTCATCTCATTGGAGGGCCGGCTATTTTTGAAAATGCAATGTTCTTTTTTTCAAATACCACACAAAACTGCAAACAGAAAGTAGTGTTTTTATCTAGTTTTAGACACTAGCAACCTTAGCTTCTAAATAAAATAATGATAAAATAAATATTAATACAAATTATAAAACAAATAAAAAAGCATAAAAACAGGTATGTGTGTGTTTCACACCAAATTAAAATATTTTCCTCTCATAACTTTTTTAAACCTGGCAAACTATAGGCGTCAGGGTTAAGAAAGCAACACCATTGGATTTTTATATCAAAATTTCAAAAGGCCATGGCTTGAAAGTGGTGAGAGATAAAGTCCTACTGTAAATGTAAAAATCTTTGAGTAAAACAAAAGTTTATGAAGGGGGTAAATTTACCCATCTAATTTGCCACTGGATGGCAAGCACCTCAAATTATGCACCTTTCAGTAAATACTGGATGAACATATTTGAGCAGGTTTACTTTCCTTTTTTCATATTACCCACATAACAAATTAACAGGAAAACACCTAAGATGTATACCAACCCCTAAGATGTATATGGTTTCTAAACCACAAGGCCTACAATAAAGTATTCTGGTCAAATCAGTTCCTATCGCGGGTAATCTGAGTAGGCTACCCAGAAGTTTGCATCATATTGCGGGTGACTTTGTAGTTTAGAGCCCTATTTCTACTAGCCCTGCTGTCTGTACCACGTCCATTACGGACACTATCATCACGATTACCACTGCAACCTCCAAGCTATGTTGGGCAGAGGGTCGAAATAAGCATGGTATGCTTAGTGGACACCGTCGTACACGCAGACGCACCTCCATTCAATAGACGATCGACCATAATCTCCAAAAGGATCTTCTCCTTCAGATTTAGAATAGGTGAATAACATAGCCTACCTAAGACTTCATCACACGTAAACGTTTTTCAACATTTGGTGTAGGCCTATTTCTGCCTAATTTCTGCTTCAATTTATGCAGCACATATGGCCTGCATCGCTTCCGCGTCATTACAAATGCACGTCTTTGTGTTTCTCGCGTGTAATACAAGTATTTCCTGAAAACTTTGTGCAGCGATTTTGGGTTTGAATGAAGCTCTGGATGTCTAGCACATAGTGGAGCAGAGTACAAATGAGATTTGTCACCGTACTTGGAACTATCGTCTATTTTAATCAGTATCGTTGTTTGCCGCAATTAAAAAGTCTCAAGGGCCGGATTACGTTATTATTTTGACATACGTCGCGGGCCGGAATTGGGCCGGACGCGGGCCGGATTTGGCCCGCGGGCCGGGTGTTTGAGACCCCTGCTTTAAATCATGCAGTCAATATATGGAAAATTAAGATAGAGCCAATTTGACATAGAATGTAGAAGACACAATGCCAGGATATTTAGGCCAATTTGCACCCCCAATACACACTCGCAAACACACACAGTTAAGGGGCCTTTCAATCCACTTTTTTTCTCTATCAATTTGTCTGAACCAGACAAAAAGGGTCATACTCCTACCCTAGAGAATAACATTGCATAATGCAATAGAAGGTATTCTGGGTGAGCATTGACATTTTCATACATGCTATTCTCCGTACATATCCGTGTAGTATCAAAATGATCTTAATTGAGTGTCTTTTTTATTCAATGTATTGAGTTTTTTATTTTGAAGTAATCCAAAAGTATTCAAATTATGTTACATTATTTTTGTAATCCAATCAATTACGTGACTGATGACTCTGTAATGGATTACATTTCAAAGTAATCTGACCCAACACTGGGTAGGTGCATGTTAGGTGTGTTGGGTTGATGGAGATGCTAGGAGAGGAGGTATTCTCGGAAGAGTTGAGTCTTCAAAAGCTTCTTGAAGATAGAGAAGGATGCCCCGGCTCTGGTAACACTTGGTAGTCTGTTCCACCATCAGGGAACTACAAATGAGAATAGTCTGGATTGCCGTGTGTATAGGGGCAGCATGCCAGACTACACCTATAACTAGAACAGTTCCACACTACAAAGCACTTTTCTTACCTGTCGACATATAAAGTTCCCCAAACTCTGCTGTAGTAGATGAGTGGTGGTTCTGTCCAGGTCTTCCCTCAACCTTTTCAAAAGAGATTAGATATGAGTTGAGTGGCAACTGATCACTGTTAAATGACACACATGCAGCTGTTGTGGTCCCTAGGAGACGGCTTACATATGAGAGGACATCAAAGGAATTGAATGCTGGTTGTCTTCAACTGTTATTCAGTTTGTCCACATCGAGTTATTTTTCTGAAATGTGAGTACCATACAAAACACTGCTACCCTGGTTGCTCTGTCCACTACCTCCAGTCCCACTAGACCAGGAGGTGGGACTGGCTTCTCATGTCCAACAAATGGAAATGTACTCATCTCCAGGCAAACACCCCTCTTTTCAGCACCATGTTTTTTTCAGCACCAAGTCATTTACTATACACATGTACAAGGACAAATGTGTGCTTTTGTGGATAAACAAACTGTTGTTTTCCATTCATAAGCATGGCTGCTCACTACTCATCCTAGGTGACATGAACATCCGCGTAAACAGTCCAAGCTCTGCTTTCCTGTTCCAGATTTTCTGTCCCTGGTACATTAATTTGACCTTAAAAAAGGTTTACAGCCCTCCAACTCATAAAGCTGGCACAGAACCTGACCTCATTCTCATTCAAAAGTGTGCCACAGACAGCCTAACGGTCACGTGTAATACGCCTCTTCAGCCATTATTTCCTTTATTTCACTGTCCGAATGCCCTCTGTACCACCACAAACTCTGTAACGTGTCTCTCACTCACTTTTCCTCTGAGGTAGCCTCTGCTCATAAGCCATATTTTACTTCGGGGTAAGAAGAGCTCATTTTTTACTTCTACACCATAAGCCAATGCATTCATGACAAGATGATCGTAATATAATCCTGTAGAGTTTGATGCCCCATCATTTTAAAATCTTGTAGTGTGTGCATGTTTGAGATTAAGGAAAAGTGGAGAGACTCCTTAAGTGTGTGATGCAACCTGATTTCTAAATCGGTTAGGATTTAAAACGCCTTTAGTGTGAGTCTGGCTTTATGAGTCTTCCTATCTCTCTCTCTCTCTCTGCTCAGCCCTCTCACTAAAGGCATAACATCTGCAAGCCAAACATACAGCAGTCCCTACTACATGCCTTCCTCTGTGTCCTGAGACGGAGACTGTCTTCAGCCAATGACACATCTCCCTCTGCCAGAACTCTAGCTGAGGGCAAGGGTCCCTATACATATCCACCATACCCCATTCCTACCAACCTCCTCCAAGCCCAAGCCATATCTCCCACCATTGTGCCAGTGATCATACATGTGATAAATGCTTCACTGGCTTGAACATTTCCAACCACATTCAGGCTCAGATAACACAACTTCTCAAAAAGCCCTCATCTCTGCTCAAGTTAAGAACATGTCTCCATTGTCTCAAGTTTCCCATACCATCTGATGCTATCAAAAGTGCAGATTTCAAACACACCTCTTGACACCAATCTTGGCTTGCCTCTCAGACATCAAAATGAATGAAGGAATGGCACCTTTAGCTAAACCTCTACTGAAGACTGAAATCCTGGTCATCTCGGCCAATCACATCAACATAAAAGTTTAATTAACTTAAGTTGAAGTAACAAAGCATTTTTGTTACTTCAACCCAAACCCTCTGGCATCCACTGGCTACCTATGGCTGCTTGAATCAAATTCAAGTAACTAATGCTTGCCTGTAGAAGTCACTGCATTCAATGCATCCATTTGAAGTTATGCATCCATCATACAGCATTATGCTCCCTCTTGGGTTCTTCCAAGAAACATTGTCTGTCACTGTCACACAAGGCTATTTCAGTCTAGACTTTCCTTCACTTTCAAGCCTTCCCCTTTTCTCATCAATCTGGAAAAAACAATGTAACAAATGTTAATTTCTGTGACAAAGTATCCTCATCACATCCACTGCTATCGCTGTATCACGTGATTTTATAAGGAAACAGCGAATTAAGGCAGCGTGCAGAGAGATGGACAGAAAGGAAGACCCTGAACAAACCAGCAATGGTTCAATGGTGGATGTCAGTTTCCTACCTATTTATAGTCCTGGACAGAATCAGGCTGTAGAGAAAGAGGATCACTCCATGGCTCCCCTCCTCTTTAAACTGAAAAGTGCAAATGAAACAAGGTCTCTAACCAAAATTCCAATGACTCATGACATAGATCTTATATGTTTGATATACTGTGTATACAGAACAAGAAGATTATAACTAAGAGAAAATAATCTATATGTATGTTGTGTGATTGGAGATAGCAATAAAGGGAACGCACACACTGGATATGCTCATAGATGAACTTCTCTGTGTCTTCTTTTCTAGCAAAGCTGAAGAGCTGTAGCTGCAGAAAAGAGCAAAGTATACGGTCAACCTTCAACAGAAGTGACCCAGATTCTTGCAAAATGCCGTGTTCCTTGACAAAGCACTAGTGTTTATCAGGCCTTTATAATGCTGAAACACACTCAGGTTCATTTGTTCAGTAGAAAGAAAAGTGAGACGTTGAAGTGTCAGTACCCTCTCTGTGAAATTGTCAGGTTTGTAGTCCAAGAGTGGGGTGAAACAACATTCTGAGGTTACCAGGGCAACAGTGGCAGCCTGTTCATCTCCAGCTGTCCACAGGATATCTGCCAGAGCAGAGGCCAGAGCACGCTCCTGCTCCTTCTCATCCACCTCCTCCAGGCTGACAGGTGTGGTGGATAGAGAAAGGGGCAAAACGTGACAGTGTTGTTAATATATAATATATAAAACAAAAGTAGCCTATAAGTATTCCCACAGGGGGCCTTTAGAGATTTGGATTGGTTATCTCACCTCTGCATGCCGTAACAATCAGAGTTGGTCTTCCGTGAAAAGAGGAGATATTTGATTATATTTGCCTGAACCACCATCTGAATTGCTCGGGCACCACCCTATAAGAGAAACTCTCTTTAACCCCTAAAATATCATCTTAGTTCCTAATCCTAACAGATACATATTCATTTTTTTCCATGAAAAAAATCCCTTCATGGCCATGAAATGGCTTATGGCCTTTGCATCTCTACTCCCTTTGCCTCATCTTTGACGTGGAGAGCTAATTGCAATCCCAGAGGTCTATATTAGGCTGTACAAAACACCCCCTTCACTCTAAGTTTGCCACTCTTCCTTCAGGTCAGAGATTTACAGCACTAGTGCAATAGAAGTAAAAACTCTTTTGTTGCCTGGACAATAAATCTGCTAAATGTTGCTCTATGCTGAAACATATCACTAACTTGAGAAATCCCCAGCAGGTTAAGACTGGGGTGATGAAAAGGCATTATTATGACCGCCGCGCAGCGAAGCGGCGGTCATATAGGTTTAGTCAGAATTTTTTCTTTTTTTTTTTTCTTTTTCGCATGCCCAAATTTCCGTCAATGAGTCCCGGGACACTGAAAGACCGGGGTACACGAAACTTGGTGGGCATGTAACCCCACATGGATAGCATGGAACCATCGTTTTTCGTTTTGATATGTAGCCCCCCCGCTTGACTGGACCCCCCGAAAGGAGGGTAGGGCAGACACAGTTTTCTGTGACTATCTCGAGAACCGTAGGGCCTAGGAGGTCCACCTTTTTTATGTATGTTGGTCTTAAGGGGGCATGTCAACCCATCCCATTACCACTTATTTCATGTATAGCGCCACCTAGTTAAAAATTAAAAAGCAAAAAATTAGGTGTTTTCATCACAATATCTCTGGCTGACAAGGTCAAAACCGCACAAAATGAAAAGTGTAGGATCATTATGACACCCTCCGAATGCATGCCAAGTTTTGTGTACTTTCGTTCATGGGGGGCCTTACAATAAAATAATTTATGTGTACATTTAATGACGTACACCAACAAGGATTCCCGGGACACTGAAAGACCGGGGTACACAAAACTTGGTGGGCATGTACCCCCACATGGATAGCATGGAACCGTCATTTTTCGTTTTGATCTGTAGCCCCCCCGCTGGACTGGACCCCCCGAAAGGAGGGTAGGGCAGACACAGTTCTCTGTGAATATCTTGAGAACTGTAGGGCCTAGGATGACCATTTTTTTCCGTATGTTTGCCTCCAGGGGTCATGTTAACCCATTTCATGTGCACACATGTGCACAAACAGATACACACACACACACATACATTTACAGTAATCATACGTATGACACATACTCACACAGTAGACATATGTACGCTTGCATGCACAGGCACATACGCAGGCACACACACAAGCACGCACACACACACTCACACACACACACACCCACACACATAACATAAACATAACACAAACAATCAAGAATTTCTCAGAATTATGCAGTGTTTCCTCTAGGATTTTTTTAAGCAGTGGGGGCAGGCCTGTCTGAACCCCCCCACCCCCCCCCACGTCCCACGGAACTGACAACTGACACTTCGCTGCAACACAAACAATTATATGTATTCACCTCTATTCACACACAATGAGGCATTATTTTCAGTTGTGATTGAGCTGTATATTTGGAGAATCTACAACAGGTCTGCACAATGAATTTTGAAAGGCAACTGCGACTATTGTACGTCTGCCCCATTTCTGATACCGTGGGGGAAGAAAATTAAACCGTGGGGGGCCGCCACTACCAAATCAACATAGAGGAAACACTGATTATGAACAGGCAAGATGGAGGTGGGGTTGTATAAAATGAATTTTACATGTGAAATCTATGAACTAATCATGTTTTGGTACTTGTTGTCTAGCAGATACCAGTGAGAATTGAGTGTGGATAATGCAATTTAGTGAGACAGTTAGAATCATATAGGCCTTTCAGCGTGATTTCTTTTTGTGGAAAAAATGTGCTGGACTGGGCGGCGGTCATATTTTGTACCGCTCTGCGGTACATCTAGTTGCAGTATGTTTGCTGCTTACTGTTGCTATATATGTTTGTATTGTATTGTTGACATTTGGCATAATAAAGTAACTGAACTGAACTCGTTAGGTTGCTTATCTTGCAAAGCTAAATGTGCATCTGAGTCCTCGGGGGAAAAATCCAAATATTATTTTAAAAACTCCACCCCGCAGGTTAGTCAGGATTGGGTTTTATGAATTTGGTTCAATGACGGGTTGTTCTGATTCGTTATTTTGAAATATCAACTAGTGCACTGCCCACCTGAAATACTCAGCCATGGTGGACACATTAAAAAGGTTAAAACGTTTTTGCCGGAGTGGGTCATTTAGGTTATTGCTATTTCTGTACTTCTGCACTAACATAACACAACCCTCAGTCTTCCAGAGCTGCGAAGCTAAGAAGCTCTGAAAGGCTTGCCAGACACAGTGTGAAAGTCATTGAACCCATTAAACAGACACAAAAAGGGAGCTTACCCGCTCTGCCTCCAAAGCATATGACAGAACTGAGTAGGGCTCTCTGAATTTGAAGAAAGATTTCTTCCACTCGTAGTTGAAGATATGAAACACATTGCCAAAAAGGATCTTCCGAAGACTCTGTAAGTTAAGGTGAAAACAAACAACAAAATCAAAAAGCTGAATTCCATTATTTTAGTGTAGCAAATGTGATTCATATGGCCCCACTGCCTATCTATTTTCAGAAGTTGCAAATCTTTTGGTTTGTTTGCTTGTTTTGGTTCATGTAATTGCTGCATCTAAATGATCTAACTGTCGTATTTGAAGTATGCAGTCACAAGAAAAACTAGCTATCTATAAACATACATCTGTTGTAAACATATGTATGCTATTGCTATACCTACAGACAATACTCAAGACAAAATAAAGATGCATTATTAGTTACATGAACTATTACTTCACAGACACAAATGTGCAGAAATGCAACTGCAGGTAACAAACACATACACTTTGAAGGTGCTGTCAGCAATTGTACGCGATTTCAAGCCCATAACATCTCCTCACAATCCGCTAGCTTCCCATTCTGTGAGTACACTGCAAAAAAAAAAAAAACCTGTTCTCTGTAGGCAGCCCAGGCTCCAAAAACTGGAAACAAACAAAGTGGGGGCAGCCTATCCCGAAACAAAAACAAGTTTCTCTAGGAATACTGAAGGGAGGGGTGAGCTACCTCTCTGGTGTGTTTCCTTTGGTCCTTGGTTAAAATATAATACATGTTGTTTTGACAAAAGCGTCTGTCAATTATTTTAAATATACACATATACATAAACAAACGCGACTTCCTGCGCAAACGCTGACTGCATCTTTAATCAACAGTTAGGCAGGCGTGTGAAAGTAAATCTTAGCTCTGTTTTCCCTACAACACATTCACTGAGTCAATGCTTAACTCCTTTGTTTAAGACATTCATGAATAAATTAAGTGCGTAATGCCAGGTGTTTAGGGTTCACCACACACACACACACACACACACACACACACACACACACACACACACACACACACACACACACACACACACACACACACCTTCATTATCCCCCACACAAGTTATACAGAGATACAGATGTATGTGGATGAAACAAACATATAACACATAGCCAAACCCAGCCCCAGGAGCACAGATATGTCCGTATCTCTTCTCACAACAACCACTTGACAGCGGAGGCTCACAGTGAGAGTGTAGCAGTGGTCCGGTGTCTGGTGTCACATATCCAGCTCAGGTTGCAGGACTCACCACAGCCAGCTCTGGGGACACAGGGTCCCCACCCAGACTTGGGGGCACAGCCAGAGCTTGAGGGATAGAGTAAGGGACGGTCAGCTGGTGGCCCTGACCGCGCGAAGGCTTTGTGGCAGACGCAGACCTGGAGGCATCCTCTGCATTCTCTTCTGCTTTATACCGTTCAGGTGGCTTCTGAGAAAAACAGAGAGAGAGAGCATGGCTGTCATCCCAAATAGCTTGGAGACAGTGAGATAAATGATGGAAAACCGGCGACCCGGGTTCGATTCCCGCCCCGTGGTCCTTTCCGGATCCTACCCCGATTCTCTCTCCCACTCATTTCCTGTCATTCTCACTGTCCTGTCTAATTAAAGGCATAAAAAGGCCAAAAAATATATATACTCTAATTTGATGAAAACTGTAAGCCACCTCTCAAATGACATTTTACAGCATTTCACTGATATTTTACACGTCTCACTATAGTATGACACAATAGTGAGATAACTACAGTACATACATTAAAGGAATAAGTACTTTTTATCTGGATTTGAGAGAATGAAAAAGAACACCCATACAAGACTGACAGAGAATGGAGATTAAATAAGTGATGTCTCTGCTTCTGATTTAAATGGCTGTCACATTGAGGAGAAAAGAGCCAAAAGACACACGCCTGAATGCAAAATGCTGTTTGCTTACATGTAAGCCACAGTATATCATCACTCACTGAACATACACATGATACGATTTCAGTGAGTTCAGTGAATATCTTTAAAAAAGACCTGAAAGCATACCTGTATATGAGAGCTTCTAGTTAACTCATTTTATCTTGTAGCCTGCATTGTATGAAAGGTGCTATACAAATAAAGTTTATTAATATTATTATTATTATTATTATTATTATTATTATTATTATTATAAGATTACATATATATACATATATATGTTGTCCCAGTGTTCTTCCACACATGCAAATGTACATTACATTCATATAAAACCCCTTCAGTAAAAAGGTATATGGTTATCATCACCACGTTTATCTAAAAATATAAGATACATCTACTTAAGGATACTTTAGGACAGCTACTATAGAATATGAACAGTCAAATAAATGTAAGATAACCACTGTAGGATACTACTCACATCCCGATTCTTCTTTACCTCTTCCTGGAGAAGTTCAATGTATCCTAGTCTGGTGGGCTGCAACGCTCTAATGTTCTGCAGAAGCGCCTGGTAGTCTGTCATTACAGGATCTAAGACACCTCACCAACTTTCAAATGTAAACTCTAAAACATGGAGCTAGCTCATTGTCAGACAAACATACTCTATGAGACAGACAGACAGACAGACAGACAGAGAGAGAGAGCAAAACTACACAGACAGAGAGAGAGAGAGAGAGAGATGCAAAACTACACAGACACAGACAAAGACACACACACACACACACACACCTCTGGACCCAAGCTGCACCTACACATATCAGGTTCTCTGACAGTGATCAAATGGGTAACGACGCAATGGATACACACAAAAACACCAATAGCCTTCTCTGATATAACTCTGCCTGACAGAATGAATGACACCTGAGAATGTTACCTATGAGTAATGTAACATTAGCAGGAAGGGCATTAATATGCAGCCTCTCACCGGTGTGGTATTTAAAACGTGATGGATAGAATTCTGGCTTACCTTAGCAAAAGTTCGCAGTTCCAACCTAAGACGCAAAAATATTTAATGTTAACATAATTGGCTGAACTCGTGCACTATCCATGTTTGACATTTGAAAGCTAATACAATAATCAATTACATATAACGAAGTAGTCAGTGTGGTAGCTAGTAAAACAATGTTTCAATTTCAATTCAATTTCAATTTATTGTGCTTATAGAGCGCCAAAACATTACACATGTATCATGGCGCTTTACAGAATGTAGGCAGTCAGAGAAAAAGGAAAGAAAGGAAGAAAAGAAAAGAAAGAGAGAGCTTCGTCTCACGCTTTAGTTACCCTCGCGCATTGAAGAGCGCTCTCTTCCGATCCAGGTCTGCTATCAATTGAAGAATTTCCTCCAATTCCATGTTGACGTCTTTTGCTTTGGGTGTCTCTGAGTTGTCCGTGTCTTCTTCCATCTACAAGAAATAAAGTCAGTTTGCTGTAAAGGTTGTTCTAAACAATCCGAGTTTCTTCATGTTTGAAACAAAATAGCGTTTGTTTGGACGACTGCGTAAAGACGACGGATTGTTGCAACGCAAGCTTGCTGTTTACTGGTCGACCCAACAGATCCACGTTACAACAGTTTTGGTGTATGCTTAAAACTCAAGAGCGTCTCTTGTACTCATGTTGCTAATGTGCAAGAAAAGCATATTGTCTGAAATAAAATATGGAAATTGGAAGGAGAGTTTCAAGTATGGGCTATAAACGCGATATGGCTTTTATTTCATCTAGAATACTGCTGGCAACATCAGGGACTGTAATTATACATTATGCCCAAATCACATCATGCCCTGTCCTTAATGACTGAAGTGCTATAGGCTACTTTACGCAACCACGTAGGCTAGCCTAATCAAAGCCATTTGAATCATTGTATGTGGATAGTTCTTGCTGTATATGGAGCAGTTTTGCATGGTTCTATTATGGTCAGGTTCTCTGTGGAGTGTTTCCTTTTCTGTGCCTTCTGTCAAAGTTGACACATTTTCTGTTATATATATATGCCTTATATGCCTTAGACATGCTGCAGTTTTATGCAGTTCTTAGTTTTCTTTCTTTACCAACGCAGTTCTGCAGTCTCTTTGTGCAAATGTATTTATATATATATATAAATATCATGTAGACAAACCATTATTTTTCCAACTTTAACATGGCAAGGGGCCATATTATAAGGGGACATATTATTTATGAGGTTTAACATTGTTCAGATTTCATGTATTATTCTCAGTATAAAATATGCTTTGTTCAGAAGTTAAACCTATTCAGTTCCCTCTAACATGTAAACGTTAAAACGCAGGCTGCACAAAATGTAATTAATTTTACATTGAATGTTTTTCTCAATTTTGTTACATCTCGGTAGTTCACACATACTTATACTGCGACATGAAAGTGTACTAGTATGTTTAAATCAGACTTACTGTAGTAGTCCCACATAGTTTCTACAAGGAGCTGCAGTGTGGTGAGAGCATGAAGGACAAGGTGATGTGCTGGAGTGTGCTGGAGTCCTCCTTGAGATGCCAGACGCCCAATTCTTGAGAGTGCATCAGAGCAATGGTGGGTTTATTAAAGTTATCCCTAATGAATATGCATGGGCTAATGGATACCAAACACTGATTTTCCAAGGGTGAGTTTCTTTGTTTGTGGGAGGAGCACCTGTGCATAGAGCTCAGTGTTGTCATCACCTGCACCAAACCCCCAGACAACTGAAAGAGAACATCACTTCACAGCCACAAGAGCGATGGACTTTTCCCCTGAAATAGAGCTGCTAATATGATTTGATCTGGTTATGTGGTTAAATGTATGTCTGTCATACTCACATTGGATATGCATATGTATTGCCATCTAGTGGACGGCTATCACTAAAGTTACAGTGCACTTCGGATACCAATATCCCATCTGAGATCACTGACTCAGATCCAGATGTAAATGAAAAGAATACAAAAACAGGCTTAGACACTTCAACGGCTGCAGAAAGAGGTTCATACTCAAATACCTCATTTGCCATTTTTACACATTTCTTTCCTGATTGCTGTGAAAACACCCACAGCAGAATACTTTACTGATCTCCTGTATTTTTACAACTAACACTAGATTAATCATAATAAGTTCATAGTGTTGTAGGATGTATTGTAACTTTTAGTTATAACTGTCATATTGTTTTATCATTTGGTCTGTCCTTTACTGTGCCTATTTTTCTGTTTAGTAATGTTGTACAAGCACTTATGTAGTCCTGTGAAATGAAGGGACTAATATATAAAGAACAAGCACACTTATGTAGTCCTGTGAAATGAAGGGACTAATATATATGTATAAAAAACAAACAGGCTGGAGAATAGTAGATCTTTCTATTCAATGGTATTAGTAGAAGCCTTTCAAAAGCAAGAAAGTAAATCGTTTTGTCCTTTTCAACAGCCTTTTGAGACCCTGACACTGAGCTGTCACTTAGTTGCAGTTAAAGATGCACAGTGTCAACACATCTCACCTCATCTCTCCCCATGCATCCGCCCAATCTGCCCCCTGGCGCCTGACATTTTAGGATAGTTCACCCTCTGAGGCTCTGGGCCGTGTTCCTCGGTTTTGTTCCGTGGTCATTTGGAAATGTGCAGACACATCAGAGATAAGGCTTAAGAGGGTCCGATGTTCCTTCTTCTTTCAGCACAGACAGAAGAACAACTGACGCCTCCTGGGCTCGCATTGAGGAGTACTAATAGCCCAGGTTCTGATGTCGTTCAGGGGGGGAGCGGCTTCAGGTAGAAAGAAAAAGAAACCACACAAGACAAAAGCTGGCTGGTCAGTACAGGAGATTGGTCAGGTCAGATTCTTTGGCCTCCTGGAAGGGAGACTGGAATGTGGCCAGGTGTATCAGCAGGATGTTGAGGAGGTACGGGGCAAAGGCAAGGAGGAGGCTGAGTCAGACAGAATGTCTATACGCCTCCGTGATCAAAGCCAAATCAAATAGTTTGACAGCAATAGAATCTAGACAAAATACTTTGCACAGTTATGCATTTTAAGACATTTTGTATGTCTGCTTCATTGCTTGCTTGCTTCATTGTCTGACCAAGACTTATTAAAATTATTTGAGTTGAGGTGGCAAATATAGAGGGTCAATCCCAATTGTACTTCCATCAGCTCTTGTAAAAGGTGAGTACAGATATCCTGTCATGACCTCTCCATTGGGTATCTGTTGTTGCCATGCCAGGAAAGAGATTGCCAGGAAAAAGCCATTACTGCTGCACTGTCACAGATACCAAATAAGCTTCTCCTACAAGGTGCCACTTCAGAGTGACTAGTTGTACATTTGGAGCTGCAATGACAAATCTGAGTATATGTGATATATTAATTATTGTGGTGTTAACACATTGTGTGTTGCTTCTATGAATCTGTGAATTTCCTGATGATTTTATTGCATAAACCAAAATGCCAAAAACTAAGCAATGTTAATATCTTACAAGTTGTTCATCACTGTTTTTATTGTTTATTTTGTATAATGAACTCACATACAGTGATCACTCATACAGTGATCTACATGATCATTTCCTTGGAGTTTATTTAAAATAAAGTAGTTTACATGCACAACAGTGCTAGATCTATAATGTCATGTGAGCTTGTAACTGAATGCTGGTACATAGGATGCTGATATTTTCAGAAGTGTATATAGGAAAGCTGTGCCTCTCCTTCTATTTCAAGTAGATCAACTTGTGTGAAGGGCTGGACACGATGGAAAAAGTTGCACATATGCTGTCCATTGACGAACACCTTAAATTTCTGGTTACCACAGCGTATGGAGATCTATGGAGAAACACATGGAAACCATTGAGAGCACAGCACGGATAGATATGCAAAGCACAAATACACCTCATGCATCATGTACTGTCAGTAAATAAGGGAATGAATACTGCAAGCGTAAGACATTCAACAGCGGCGTCATCATCACTCATCACTCACGTCAAAGTATTGTCCCTCCTGGAAAGGGTTGAAACTGAGCTCGCGTTCTTCCTGTCCCCAAGAGCCACCAATCTGACTGTTCCGCACAACTATCCCCTCGTCAAGTCTGGGGTTTATGTGAAAGGCGATGTCCCGCGAGAATCCAACCCTGAAGTTGATGGAAAACCTGCCGTATGAAGGAGGACACTGTATTAGTGTAAACCCTGAGAAAAGACATCAGAATAAGAGGCCCACACTCACTATGTTGACATGTGAGGATTTTCTGCCATTCTGAAAACATTCCAACTAAAATATTGTACTCCAAATTGAAATGAACAAGTGCATCAACCTAACTGTCACACACATACAGAGTCGATTGTGAAAAGCACAGGCGTTAAATAACTAAGAGCCTCTAAAATCCATAAGATTACCATAAGAACCACAATCTTTTCTGCTACTTGAAGTATTTCATAAATTCATAATCCTATAGTGTTCTATTATTACATACAACTGGATTTGTTGGACGAAAAGCTGCGGAAATCACTTATTGGGGTCCAAACTTGGTATAAGGACCTGTTACCTGATTATGATGACGCACTAGGAAATTGGAATCATTTGGCCTCTATAGGGGGCGCTGCAATACAGGAAGTGAGCTCCTATCTTAGCAACGCTTTGATGTATGAAGTCCAAACTTGGTACAGGGACTTGGTACCTCATTGTGAGGACACAGTAGGGAATTGGCATCATTTGGCCTCTATAGGGGGCACTGTAATACAAGAAGTGGGCTCATATCTCAGCAACGCTTAGTTGTATGAAGTCCAAACTTGATACATGGACATATTAGCTGATTGTGAGGACATGCAAGGAAAGTGGTCTCATTTGACCTCTAGGGGTGCTGTAATAAAGAAAGTGAGCTCATATCTCAGCAACACTTTGGTGTATGAAGTCCAAACTTGGTAGAGGGACATGGTAGCTGATGAGCTGGTGAGAACGCACAAGGACATTGGTGTAATTTGGCCTCTAGGGGCGCTGTAACAAAGTAAATGAGCTTATTTCTCAGTCATTCTTTATCCAATTGCAATCAAACTTGCTGTGAGTGCTTGCTCATGGCATGGCAATGCCATTCCTGCTATAGCGCACTGCTTGGCCCCCGCATTGCTGCTTACTTGCAGGACAATAACAGGACAGCAGTCTGAAAAAGACCAACTAACCTGTTGGCTCCATAGGGTAGCATGCCCCTTATGATGATGGTCCTTTTGGGAGACATTCCTCCAGGGATCATATTAGAGTATGGTAAAGGCTGAAAAGGTGCACAGTAGAGTGGCTCAGGAGTCCGCCATAGCAGGAAGTCTTGTGCTTTTAGAAAGACCAATGCACCATTTACAGTAACTAGCATGCATTTCTACTCACTGGGTTGTAGATGGGTTCCATTCCCATAACCTGGAAGGAAAAATATGAAATAACTTCACTGTAAATCACTGTCCTACCACTTTTAACTTGCATAAAACACTGTCCTGCGGCTTATACACAATGTGGATAATACACAGGAAATGACTATTTATATGAAATAACTTCACTGCAAATCACTGTCCTATTTATATTAAATAACTTCACTGTAAATCATTGTCCTATTTATATGAAATAACTTCACTGTAAATCACTGTCATATTTATATGAAATAACTTCACTGTAAATCATTGTCCTATTTATATGAAATAACTTCACTGTAAATCATTGTCCTGTTTAGATTAAATAACTTCACTGTAAATCACTATCCTATTTATATGAAATAACTTCACTGTAAATCATTGTCCTGTTTAGATTAAATAACTTCACTGTAATTCAGTGTCCTATTTCTATGTCCTGCTTGCAGTGCATGGAGTGTGCTAGCTCCATAGACAACCATGCTTACCGGCAGATTTCCCCCTGGGTAACCCATTCCACCTCCCTGTTGAAGAGAGACAGATCTGAGCATAATTATGGGAGAGTCTAGGAGCGCATGCCAAGTGTAAAAATATGAGGTGAAGCGTTTCTGTCAAAATACTCATGAATATTATGCAGTGACCATTAGAGTATGGACTTACTCCCATGCCTCCACCTGGGTAGCATCCCTGGCATTGGTTGAAAAGAGCAGAGTTAGCGTAATGAACACATCTTTGCTGTCTGCCCAGAGTTCTTTGTTAATAAATGTATTGTTAGAATGATACTGAACGTACCCCTTCACCTCCAGGATATCCACCCTAGTGTGAGAAATGGACATCATTTAATTTCATGTGTAGACAGTACAGTGTATGAAGTGTGGCTATCAAGTCACAAAATTATTAGAAGTAACTTTTCTGAATAAAAATTGAATTACAGAATTAGTCCTATTATTTAGGAGCCACATATCAGATGTAGTTGAGGAGAAATATTATCATCATCAGGCTTTCCAGGCATTTGTATTGAAAAAGGAACAAGAGTGTGTGTGAACTTACGCCCATGCCACCCCCTGGATATCCTCCCTGAAATAATGTTCAGAGCATGTTTCACTAGTTCGCCCTTTGATATGATTGCTTCAGCTAGACTAGAATGTATGGGAGAAGTGCGTGTTTGGCAAGGTAGCTGTCCGTGGTCCTGGAGTGCCTGGAGCGGACCTCGCGATAGAGCGATGACCGCTTGCACCCCCTGTGTAAGGAGGATGAGTAACAGGGCAATTGGTGAAATGGAGGAGTAGGGGGAGGAGGGGGGATGATTTCGCGAACGTCGGAGCGTGTGACGTATGGAAAAGGAGGTCGGCTTAAATAGGCGTACCCTGCGGCGGCAGTGGGTGAGTTAATTGCTGTCAATCATCCCGCAGGCTCCTCCCGAACTTTGTTTAGAAAACATCATTTATACCCAGGTCCTAATTTAATTCTATTATATATTTGAAGAGATAAGCTCAGAGGAATACTACTTATCTGCAATGTACTTACCCCCATGCCCCCCATTCCACCTGGCATACCCTAAAGAAGCAATTCATACAGTCTCTTAGGCTTCAAATGTGTACTAGGATTAAGCATGATTTAATGAAGACCATCTTTTGAGCAATGGAATGCTGAACTCATGCACACTCAATGATTTTGTAATATGATGGGTTGATGCAAAGCACATAAAGAGAATACTTGCTCTCAGTCATATGCACATTCTACTTACGCCCATGCCCCCACCTCCACCTGGCATACCCTACAGGAAAGATCATTCATATGGTTGAGACTGAGAGCCTCATGGTTGATGTTTGGTGTTCTGTGGTATATAATATCATTTACTAAATTTCTCATGAACTGACATTGTATCCAAAATTCATAATCCTTGAACTGCTTGTATAACATGCTTGTATAAGTATATGTATACTGGGTAACACTTTATTTTATGTGTTAGTCATTGATACATAGTTAATATATGTACATAGTAGTGCTCATAGTTCTGTATAAAGCATCAGTGCACATTTATTAGGGGTTTTTTTCCAACAATTCTCTTAAAATTGGCTGTTAATTCCTCAATAAGCAACTGAATACATGCCGAATAAACAAAAAGCAATGCTAAATTAGACATATATTTAAAAGGACACCAGGCAACGTTTTCGTGTTAATCTTCCTAAGTCGGCATATGGTTAAAAGACTCATTACGGGGCGAATGAAGGCTCTCTCGCCCGCCCCTACTGCCTGTAGGAAGAATATCCCACTTGCAAATTCGGTGTATCCTACCCGCCGACCGAAGCAGGATCAGTTTACAGCACAGAGGCAGGCTAACGAAACCCTAGAGATTGTTGCAAACGTGTGTATAATGGCAGAGCCGGCGAAGAAGCAGCGAAAACCCTTGACGGAAGACGCAAAGAAAAGGAAAAGAGCTTCAGACCGAGCGAGGGGGAGTTTCGTAAAGAAAAAGCATCAGGCTTGCCTGGTGTCCCTTTAACATATACTGTACAAATGACTAACACATGTTCCCTAGCCTAACCAGTATTACGATTATTTGCTGTGTATTAGCTGAGTGCAATGTGGAGACTTTCAGTGGTCAACACTCACCCCTATGATGTTGATGGTCTGAATGGTCACTTCACCAGCAATACTCAGAGCAGATACTCTGTCCAGAGGCATGCGGTGCTGGTACATGTAGAATTGCTTCCCGTTGACATTTACCTGTGAAGGGTGAATTTGTAATTAAACGAGTCACATTCATTAAAGCAGCAGCAGTAAAGAGTTTTATGAAACTGTAACTAGAGAGCTCACTGTCTAAAAGCCAGTGATGTACTGTACCTGCCAAGTACCGATTTAACCAAAGTACCAAACACATTTAACACAATTAAAATAATTAATTAAACAAACAAACAGATAAATACATATAAAACATTGCAGCAGTGAAAAAGACAAATAAAGCGAATTTCTGATCCACTCATCAAGTCATTTGATCAATCATCAGCCATTTTAATTTACCTGCAATTAAAATGGATCCACAAATAAAATATTGCAGAGCAGGATGTAATTCTACCCTCAGAAGTCTTTATTTGATTTTGATCATGTTTTGTTAGGTTCCTGGTTACCTGGTAGCCCTCAGAAGTGACCACAATGACCATCTCAAAGGCCTCGCCCTTAGAGAAGGGCATCTCATGGATCTTCTCCTGTCCTTCCCACTCCCCATTTTGGAATGTGTTGAAGACCACCTTATCCCAGCCATCAAACCGAGGGTTGAAATGGAACGCGATGTCACATCCCTCAAACTCACCACACTGCAAGTTCACATTAAATCTGTGAAAAAAAGTGAATATTGGTAATACTGCTGCTGTTCCTCCTACACCTACTAATAATAATAACATTCAAATTTACAACCCGCCAATATAATGTTCCTGACTTGGAATCTATGCTGCTATGCTTGGTATTAACAGGGTTGTTGAGAGAAACACAATTCGGATATCTTTTTCCTGTCTCCATAAAGGAAAATTAGAAATCAGTTCGACCAAATATTTATTCCGGCCACTGAGACTCCGGAGACTCAGGCGAGGTTCTGCAGCTCTGGGTGGTGAAGTATAACCTTAAGATGCAGCGCCTGGTTTACAAGCCTACATCTGGGATTAGCACATCAAACTGGTCTGAGTGGTCAGACAAGTCGAGTAGAAATGAAACAGCGAACAAATCATATTCTCATACATACAATGAATTCCTCTCTCACAAGTGAGTTACTTCAAACACATTCTTCACTACGTGCTTCTCTCTCTCTCATACACCATCTTCAATTCACTTTATCTGTTGTACGTCTTGCAATCAGTTGTTACAACTTTAAGACTTTCTACTGATCAAAATCCATACGGTACAGATTATCTCTAGTATGACTATATAGCACAGCTCTGAATGTAACATTGCAATTTAATATGTTGATGGGAATAGGAAGAGATTACCTTTTCATATGATGAGGAAGAGACCCCTGAATGTACAGAGACATTCCTGCCCTCAGCCCTCCATAGATAGGCCCTGTGTAAGGGATGCTCTAAAAGGTACACAAATAGTTCCACATTGTTTAAGCCACACTCCGATGTCCAGACGTCTGAGAGAAATAACGGTGACACTGCAACACAACGTGTTTCTCATTAGAAGAGGGGCGATGAGAGGAGGTACTCACAGGGCCGTAGACGGGCTGGTAGCCTGGAGGAGCTGTGAACATGGTGGCAAGCTGAAGACCCAGAGACCGTGTGAATGAGAAGAGAGCCCAGCGTCTGGCAATCTTTTATTTATATGTGCACTATGAAGGGTGGGGTAGTAAGCCTGCAAATACCAGGCACAGTAAACTTCCATTATTTGCTCAGCTTTATCAGCAGGCCTGTTTCAATGGAAGCAGGAGTGGTACATACACATCAACAAAAAGGGGAGAATGTGGGGTGGGGCTTACGTATGCAGGGTCTGCTTTGCTATGTATGATTGCTCAAGAAAAATCTTGATTATTTATATTTGTCATAAAGGTATACAATTTTGTCTATAACATTTTCCTGATCAAAACTAAACAGCAGGATGAGATTTGTATCATTGTAACTTACGATGTTAAAAGGACATGAAAGGGCTGGCATCTCTCACTGCCAGCCTGAAGTCTTGGAAGCAGGGTGTGTGTTTAATTAAGTAATGTGATAACGCCAAAGCAAGGGGCTGCATACCATAAAGGAACTCTGTAATGCTCCTTTAGTACACATGATCTTTTATCACTAGTTCACTTGATTAGGGGTCATGTACACACATATCCTGAAACATTCTGAGACAAAAACTATTAGCTCTGAATGTTGTAATTCCGCCCAAATATTTTGAAACAGTCAAGCACACTGTGTGTGTCAATTCCCTCTTTACTTTCTTCATTTCAATAAATTCCTACTCAAAATATATTTCAGCAAGCCTGTCCCCAACAATGTCTGGTTTTCGTTACCATTTACCCAAGAGGGGAAGGCAAATGAGACACATTCACAAGATAACATTACATCACAAGATTATAGTTGATTCTGCAAACAATCTGCAATTGTTTAGAACTGAGATCTCAAACAACATACCTTCAGTGAATTGACAGATCAGTCAAACAAAATGTTTGTTGGATGTCTTCTAGTTTGATAAGTGGAATTAAAGCAAGGTGCCAGGCATTAAGGTTTAATGATCAACTAAACGTTGCCTTGGCAGTCATAGAAAATTGGCAATAGACAGTCTCTCCTTCGCTAGTCACTTGTAATCTGTATCTGTGAAGGCAAGTCATGTAATCTGTGTGTTCCCAGTGGATACAAGGTGGGTCCAAATTGATTTGATTTCAGGCGACCCATATTGTCTGGCTACACCCCTCAGTAGGCAACTCAGTCAACAGATGACACACAGTTTCAAAGCCTACTTATTACTACACACACTCCAAGTCACACAAACAGAGAAAAGAAAGTCCAACAGAGGGTAGATGGATATTTCTGGTACAATATATACATTTCATATACTGTATGTCTGCACAAAAATGTGGGGAGTTCCAATCATCCATTTTATAACAATACACAAAAAAAAAGTGGTAGGCCTTGTGTATGTGTGTGTGGTGAGGCAGGTAATACATAGATTATCAATCTAACCAATGATCTTTTAGGTCAAGTGGTGAACGTTCATACCCAATTTGAAGGACATGCTTCAAGGAATCCTTGAAATACCCCGACATTCACATTAAAGGGACATAGGGCCTACTGTACATGTGGTCACAGTGACCTTGAACTTTCTAATCACTTCATCTTTGAGTCAAATTGAAGATTAATACCAAATTTTGAGCATGTACCTTGTGGTGTTCCTGAGATAAAGCATTCTTAATTCAAAGCAGTCGTTAATTTACAAGGTCAGCCGAAACAATTAATTAACTTGTTGACTCTGAATAAAGACAAACAGATGATTTCACGGATTAAACTAAGGTAGTCCATAAGTCTCTGTTATGTGCAGGTGCCCGTTCACGTGCTACTAAACGTCATTACCGTAGTCCAGAATAGCCTACTAAATTTATAATGGTCCAAACTTACAAACACTAGCCAATGTATTGAGTCGCAGAATAAGGAATCATTGAATACAATTGGGAAGGAAAACAAAACGCGGTCCTGATAGGGTTGCCAACCGTTCCATAAAATACGGAATCGTCCCTTATTTGAAATTAAAAAGATGTGTTCCGTATTGAACTGATACATATATTGAACGCATATTGTTCCGTAGGCTATTATTGAGAATCAACTCAGTGCAAATCCGACAGATCATAATACGTTAGACTATGAACAAAGAATACACGATTAGTATGAGATAATGGGAAACCTTGCTGCTGTCATTTATCTCTCTCGGTTTGTCTGTCATCACTATCCCAACAGAGAATGCACTTTTCGTTAGAGCCACTGTGAGTCACGAAGTGCCTATATCTTGTTTTGACAGATATCCTGAGATATCACAGCTTCTGTTGTGGCTAGACAGGCAGCAGCACAAGAGCTAGACTATATGAGAAATGACAATGTCACTGTAGGTACTCACGTTTTAAAACAGTTTCTGAGAATGATGTACGTGACCTGTCAAGCATGTGAATGTACTTTCAGCTACGTGCAAACCAAAAGCATACAGTATGTGAATGTACTTTCAGCTACGTGCCTACATTCCCATATGCTTCCTGACATTGGTCAGTCAGCCAGCCAGAGTAGAGACACGGCGGGGACCAGTTAGGCTACACCGTTTTCCTGTGGAGAGAGTTTGATTCAGTCACTGAAAGTTTTTCTCTAATTTTATGTGGAGGAGAAATGTCCCGAGCAGTAGGCTAATAGGCTAGGCCTACTCAAACTAGAAAATGCAAAGCGTGATGTTATAGGCTAGTTGCTGCACAATTATGGCCAAAATCATAAACACGATTATTTTGATCAATATTGAGATCACAATATTATTTATCACGATTATTCATTAAAGGGAAACATGGCAGGATTAGCTATATTTCCCCCTCTGCTGGAGAAATTTCAAACTGTGGAAAAGGTAGGCCTGATATATGGATTTGTTTAAAAGCTACCGAAACGGTTAGCATAAATTCGGCAGAACAATGTGGACGTTACAAGGTAAAAAACGAGTTTCTTGTTTCTGACTTCTCTTTCCAGGGCCCAGTCTCCCGATAACGACGGAGAAACGCTCTTACGAAGGTTTTCTACAATTCATCTTACGATCGTTTGTTTGGTTTTTCCGACTGTTTCCCGAAGATGCACTGCTCCTAAGATGATTGTAAGGGGAGCTGTCCACGTTAATAGTTCTGAAATATCCTCTATTTGACGCGATTTGACGGTGATGTCAGGGGTCTGCGCGGGACTGAGCGCCTGCCCGCTCCCGCAATATTCTGTCCCGCTCCCGCATTAAAGGAGAATTCCGGTGTGATATTGACCTAAAGTGTGTTGAAACATGATGCCGAGTGTGAACGTGTGTCTCACCATCTCGGCTTGTCCCCTGCACTCCAAAATCTGGCGCTAGTTAGCCGATGCTACCAACAGCTTTTTCAATGGTAGTGCTTCGGGCTAGCCATGCAAATAAATCACTGTTTTACACCATTTACGAGGCTCAATGTATCTCCACACTTCATTGGTAGACATCCGAGGGCCCTGACATTTAAAACGAGACATTGAGAACTTTGAAAAAGCACTGGTAGTTTACTTAGCCTACAAGACGATTTATGCAGACAGTATCTTCACGAAGTTTAGTGTTTGCAGCCATCTTGAATTTAGTCAGGATAAGTCGAGCGACGAGTAAGAATGAACAGGTATGATAAGGGATCAGATTTCAAAAATAATTCAGTGGAAATGCATGGATTCCAGTTTCTTCCAGTAGCAGTAACTGGAATCCATGCATTTCCACGGAATTATATATATGTTATATACATGATTAGAGTCTCGTGACTGCCGGCTACTGCGGCTACTGCGTGTGGTGTAGGTCAAAGTCCGCCGATCGCGGCATTCCCCTATTTTGTAAAATTTATTTTAATTCCTCTGGGTGTTGCAATTGATATCAATGATGAATATGATTGCCCTCAGTAAAAAAGCACAAGAAACAGGACGCAAACAGTTACAAACAGTCAGGTTCTTTGCTTCATAAGATGTCGCGGGCGATCGGGAACCAGAGGGCGGCGTAGCGTAAAACAACGTGAGACCGCGGAAACGGCTGTCGGATTCGAACCGGCGACGCAATTCTTAAAGTGCTACATAGCACAGTGCTGCCTCTTCTATGTGTGCCACGGAGACGCTGAGTAATGCAGTGCTCATTATATACATGATTAGAGTCTCGTGACTGCCGGCTACTGCGGCTACTGCGTGTGGTGTAGGTCAAAGTCCGCTGATTAATTCCTCTGGGTGTTGCAATTGATATCAATGATGAATATGATTGCCCTCAGTAAAAAAGCACAAGAAACAGGACGCAAACAGTTACAAACAGTCAGGTTCTTTGCTTCATAAGATGTCGCGTGCCATCGCATAAAACTACGTGAGATCGCGGGAAAACGCCCGTCAGTGGCGCAAAAAGTGGGTATGCGCTATATGCGGTAGTGTTGACGAACTGACCGAAGTGTCGGTTAAATAACCCGGTTCGTGTCACTGAGCCGGGAGAATCGAGTGCCAAACGTCAAAAACCGACTCAGTGTTCCTAACATCATTCGTTTTCACATACAGAGCAACACTGGCTTGATTGGCTGTGCTCGAGTGTTCTCGTCGCTACTCTTTCATCGTATCGCGTATTAGCGCCTCTATTGGAGTGGTAGTATAATCAGTCAAACTATGATGAGCCTGCATGGTTTTGGGCCTCATAACCGTGGCTGCCAAACGAGTCAAACAGTTCGCTAGGTTCTCCGGGCCTCGTAACCGTGACTGCCACACGAGTCAAACAGTTCGCTAGGTTCTCGGCAAGTTGTAATCAACCGATCACATAAGCCTTTCTAGTGCAAACTAGATGCTTATGTTCATCGAAATCTTATCGATGGGAAAGTATTATTATATCACATACCTACAAATACACATAGGCCTAATGTTATCTTAGTAGTCATGTTAAATAAATGCTTAGAAGTGAATGACTGTAGGCTGCAGGCTGTCACGAGGAGACAGAGACCGAATGTAACCGTGCAACCGCTGTATACCCTTTATCTTGTCTTGGTTCTCGGCATGTTTGATTCATACCATTGCTAGTGCATCGTAGCCTAGATGGATTTATTCATGGCAATTCACACATTATCGATGGGGAAGTAGGCCTACATCTCATATTAGCATACACGTCATATTATCTTAAAGTTATAAAGTGAAATGTTAGAGAAGTGAATGTTGCTGGCTTCATAGTAGCCTCACGAAGACCGTGCCAGGCTGAACGAGACCGTAACCGAGGGTGAGTAATGTTATCAAACGGTCTAGGTTCTCGACAAGTTAGTTATTAACCAAGCCTTATTCTAGTATCCTAGATGATTGTGTTCATGGCAATTTACACATTATTGATGGGGAAGTAGCCTACATCACATAAGCTTCAAATAGGCTACACGTTATCTAGGTAGCCTGTTATAAAGTTAAATGTTGCTGGCTTCGTCACGAAGAGACCGCGCATAGCCTACTTACTAAACGAGACCGTAACCGAGGTATAGGCTATGAGTCTATATCAAAACGGTTGTCTAGGTTCGCGGCAAGTTATTCCAAGCCTTGTTTTTAGTGCATCGTAGATGCTTGTGTTCATGGCCATTCATATATCGATGGGGAAGTTCATCACATAGCCTACAAATACACGTCATGTTATCTTTGTAGTTAGAAAGTTAAATGTTAGAGAGGTGAATGTTGCTGGCTTCATAGGTTCACGAAGTGACCGCGCGCCAGGCTACTGAAGGAGACCGTAACCGAGGGTATGAGTCTAATCAAACGGGTGTTATCGCAACTTTGAGTTCGCAGAAACCTATTTATTTCTCGTGCATCTTAGGTGATTGTATAGCCTATAGATGTTCATAGGCTACATTATCGATGGATATAAAATACAAATACGTCATGTTATCTGGTAGTTATGTTAAATGAGATGTTTGTTGGTAGGTAGGCTGTCACGAGGAGACTGTAGGCCTACAACAGGTTAGAGACCGTAACCGTGCTAATGCATAAGTAATCAAACGGGTTTCTAGGTTCTTGGTAAGTTGAGTTAACTGATCCCAAAAGCCTTTATGTTTCGTGCATCTTGGAATTGTTCATTGAAATTCATATGCTAAATTACAAAGGGGGGAAATATTATATGACATAGGCTATGTTATCTTGGTAGTTAGTTAAATGTTAGAAGTGAATAGGCTATTGGTAGGCTCACGAGGAGACCGCGCACAGCTGACTACTGAACAAGACCGAATGTAACCATGGGCAGTGCTTGAGTCTAGTGTAGGTCAATATGAGTGTGTATGTCAGCTAATTTCAGAGACATGGAGAGCATGACATTTGCAGCTTGAGGCTACATGTCTTGGAGCGACTATGGCGGGGGAAGTAACGCACAAGATAACAACCCCCCCCCCCCCCCCCCGTCGCGCGAACCGGTGACCGAATCTATTAACTCGGTAGGCCAACCAACGACCGTCCGGTTGAACCGACTTGCGTATAAGAGTCGGTTGTCCCATCACTAATATGCGGCGCAGCACCGCGGGGGCGCCAAAGCAGTGGTAAAAATAATAATAATAATAATAATAATAATAATAATAATATATTTGGTATATTCTATATTTAGCTACTGTTATACGTTTTTAAATAATTTCTGCATTTCCTCAATGTTAAATAACATTTTAGAGGACTAACAGGCTAGAGTAGGCGCCCTATCTCATAAGATTTAAGGTGAGCGCTGAGTGAGCAGGGAGTAGTTGCCGTCGGAAAAAGATGGATACAGCAAAAAAAACTGTCGGGGGCTAAACATAGAAAAAGAAAGAGGGAAAATGAGATGGCATGTCAAGGGATGCGACAGTAAAAAAAAAAATAATTTAACTAATAGTGTAAATTATTGGCCTTTTGTTTTACTTTAGTTGATTGTGTTTTTTTTTGTTGCATACCCCTCAAAAAATGGGTAGCTGCACCCCTGTATAGTGGCAACCAGGTGATAAGCGGGATAACAGCCTTCGAGGTATCCTGTTATAGCCTACGGAATTCATGGACTTGGCTGGAGGCCTCCGCTGCGCGTCGGGGAGTTCTTTGCCTTCCGCCCTCGTCCATTAATTCCATATAACAGGACACCTCGGCGGCCGTTATCCCTTACATAATGCCTCCGCCGGCCACAGCTATCACCAGTGCAGAGGCATAAAAAACATATATTACACAGGAGACAGGAATGCTGTTAAAATATTGAAATCCGTTTTATTTATTTATTTGAGACACAGGTTTAAGTCAGATGGCACACAGTTAGAAATCTCTTTCTCTACTTGCCAGTCATGCCATTACTCTCTCTGGGCCATTATCTCCTAAACCCCAGCACACGCCACTCACACCTCAAAGACTGAACACAAAGGTCAAGTCAAAATAAAGACGTGTGTCTGTGAGAGAGTGTGCATACGTTTTCAGGTGGTCATAAACATCATGTAAAATGACAACCAGTAGTTTGTCCTTCAAGATTAATCAATCAATAAATAAAAATAAGAGAGCATTTTGCTGAAAATAACTATGATAAAAATCCAGAAAACACAATGGCTTTATACTTAAAAGCTCTAAAGAAACCAGGTAGATAAATCTGTACTGATTAAAGAAACAGTCATTAGGCTATCTTCAGACCACTTCAATGAAGCCAAACACAATTTCTGTTTTGTTGCATGACATTGGCCACAATGAATATATGATATTGGATTCACTGGCCTTCATAGTTAAAGACATCTGTAAATCTCTGCAATGTGAATTTATAAATCCTCAGTGAGGACACAGGGGCTGCTTTTCACATTGCAACTCTGAAGAGCTCTTTTGTGCTAATGTTGACCATTATTTCACTATAGACACTTGAATGAGCGTGATGAGAGTCACCACGAAATAAGACATTAGAGTGCAAACTGGTTTCTTCCATCGAGTTGTACCTATTTCAACAGGTATTACTTACATCAATATGGATTCCAAAATGATAGTCAGCTCCAGAGATCTCAAAGGAGGATCCTATCAGGAAACTGTCTTTCCTAGAGGAGACACAATCATGGGCCTGCTATTGGCTGCATATATTCTTCTTCTGAGAAAGAGTCAAGTGCCAGGCAGGGGATATCAGCCTCAATCATGTCCTTTTTGTAATACAAATACTTAATACTTGTAATTAGACAGTAAAGGGGGGCAATATCACGAACAACAAAAATAAACAAATAAAACTATAAAACTAGCATTAGTTACAATTGGATTAAAAACTATAACTACTGTGTGTAGTATTAGGTCTAATAAAAAGAGCAAAGCTATAATTACCATTCTAGCACTAGTCATACTGATAATGAAGCACTTTTGTGTCTGTCCATAGTCTGCTTTATAAAAAACAACTATTAGGCACTGTGATGGACTACAATCAGCAGCAACTTAAGGTGGGAGCGACGATGACGTGTTAAAGTGAGGGTGAAGTTCGACCGAAGATCAGCTGGGCTCATCATCCATCTGAGTTGTCATGAATAATACAAGGTGTTTTGACGGGTTCTGTGAAAACATGTGTTCTCTGCATCCTTTGTTAGTGTTTTGTGTAACGTCTCTCACTGATACACTTCAGCTTCAGTTCAAAGCTAGCTGTTTATTCCCTTTTCCTCTTTGGTCTACTGCTTTGCCTCCGTTTCCAAAACATATATGCTTTCCAAATGACCATTAAGCCAGTTGATCCTCATACTGTTTTCTGAAACAGTCTCCAGCTGGGAAGAAGTCCCAGCATCTTTCTTGGTACTGCTTCCACACATAGGACTCCTGGAGGGAGAAACAGTGGTGTGGGTATATTAATAAGAGGGGTGTGTATAGTAGCGGGTCACAAAGAGATTAAAACTATTTTAGACACATACCTGTCCAGTGTGCTCCGTTTCATCTTTGTTGATTAAATACATCAAGAAGAACCTGTGGAGGAAAGCAGATGTTAAGAGCCTGTCGTCCATCACCAATACAAAAGAGTCTGTTCATATTATATGGTCTGTCACCTAAGGTATGGACATCTGTGACAGGTAATTTGACATAGACCAGTACAGCAAATTCAACATAAAATTATGTATGACTTGCAAAACTATGCATATGTTCCGTTTGTATTTATGCACTTTTAGCTGAACCCCTATACTCCAATTATAAAATTGACAATGCACTTACATGTAGTTGAATTAGACAATGCACTTAAATGTAGTTGATTAAGACAATACACTTACATGTAGTTGGCTAAATTGTGTTCCTCCAGGGTGTGTGTCTCAAAGCCATGCGGAGTTGTATCAAAGTAGTCACTCCCGATTCCACAGATGAAGCACTTTGTCTGGAGAAATCATAAAAACCGTTTGTGAGTCTAAACTGTACTTTCCAAATACTTTTATTTTGGCAAGATCATACTTAAAAACACACATTTGATGCCAAACCATCACTAAGAGTCTGGTGGCGGTCACAGTTCTTACCTCCATGTCTTCTCTGACCTGCTCCTGCTGGTCTCTCAGCTCACCAAAGGCATCAATGATCAGACCTGCACACAACCACAGATCACCTCAGATGGGGGACGATGGCATCTGCTTTGCTCTATGGCAGCCAACATTCTACATGTGCTTTTACAGTTGATTTAATATGACCCAGTGCCAACTTAAATCAGTGTTTAACATGCTCTTCAACCTTGTTAAAACACAAGCTGATCTCTGTATGTTTTTTTTTTTACCCTGGATGATGGCGAGCAGGATAACAATGACGAAGAAGAAGAAAGTGATGTCAAAGACCACGCGGTAGAGCTCGTATTCATCACCAGCTGGGTCCTCGATCTCATCACCAATGCCACCACCAGCCCTCACACCCACATACATGTGGAACAGGTAGCACTGAGAACAGAGCACACGCGCTCCAGTTATGTACATATAGGGACATGGATGAAGTTGTCTGTCATTCATACAGCGACACTGAAACTGTATACTGATGCATAACTGTGAGGGTTCAAAGTTACATTAAATCTTAAAAAATAGCAAACATCTAGTGTAGGATTGTTGGAGACAATATAGCATGCTCACAGTCATCATGTCATCACACTTCATGTCTGGTTCATCCTCATCTTCACTCATATTGTAGAACTTTCGGAAGAAGTTGAACGCCACCACAGTGTACAGGTACACCACCACCGCAAGAAGGCCCACAGTCATCATCAGCTGACCAATCACAGAGAAAACACACAAACAGGTTTATTTATGCATTTATCCATTGACAGTGACTTACAGGCAACACTGGCAGGGGCCAGTCTCCCTGGAGCAATGAAGTGCCTAAATTAAAGTGCCTAGCTTAAGTGGTGTTCCATTGCTGTAGCTGTAGCTCTGTCTGTAGCTTAAATGTTATCCTATTGCTGAAGCTGTAGCTTAAATGTTATCCTATTGCTGAAGCTGTAGATCTGTAGCTTACATGTTATCCTATTGCTGAAGCTGTAGCTCTGTAGCTTAAATATTATTCTATTGCTGTAAGTCGTTTTGGATAAAAGTGTCTTCCAAATGAATAAACGTAAAAGTAACTTAAGGGCCTAAAAGTGGCAGAAGGGAATGGAACTCATATCTGAGTCTTTTTGTGTGACTAAATCATATTATAACTGACCAACTCCAGTGGTTCTGACCTCTAACAAACCACTTCATAAATATAATACTACACTAGAATACCAGAGAACAGTCCAGTGATCTGGCCATACCTGTTTGCCGTTGTGAGTGACAGAGGACAGAATGGTGCGCAGCGTTTTGACTCCCATAGCGATGTCCAGCAAGTGACAGGCAAAGAAGAAGTTATTGTAGTGTCCCAACATAGACATCACCATATACCACACCAAGTACTGGAAGGTCTGTAAGGATAAAAGAATGCACTTCAGTTCATCAAGAATACTGACCCAAACAAAGTAAAAATAACTTTGTGAATTTGTTTCTGGCCTCAAATATTCCTTCACTCACATTGTCTGTAAACACCACACCCATCTTCCAGAGCTGGTATTTGATGTCGAATGAGGTGATCCTAATATGAAGGGATAGATTTTCATGTAGATCAAAATTATTCAGCTCATTGACTTCTCAAGACATTCTAGTGATTAAATTAGATTCAACTTTATTGTCATTGGGCAGTTTACAAGTACAAACACAATGAAATGCAGTATTGATGTGATTGAAATGATGTGAGTATTATGTCATGACATTTCATTATGTAAAGAATTCAACTAAAGTTGTATACTAAATATTCTATGTACTAATGTACTAATACACACTCAAGTTATTGAAAATGTGAATAGAATAAAAATGAAAAACACAATAAATAAATACCCATGTGTTTTAATGACAATTAATAAATATCCACATCATTTTTAATCCATAATGAATATTACTCTGTAGTTATGTAGCTAAAAAACATAGCTAAAAAATATTAACTGACAGAGACAGAACAGAGACATGTATTTTAACCAAACAAAGTATTGTTTATTTTATATGAAGTATATTTTTGTCTCATTTCTATAAATTGGTTATCTATAATAAGAAATCTAACAACGTTTAAGCAATATTTACATGGAAATATAGCACATTCTAATTTTCACAACTCTCAAGCACCATTGTATAGGCACATGGGTGTTTGAGAATATTAGATAGAGTATACACTCTTTTATACCCTCTGCTTCAGGTTCTCAAATCAGTGTTATGTGTATTAGCCTTACTAAGCCTTTGTTTATATAGTTTCATTTGATTGTGTTCATTAGAAGCATACATGTCATTGTAAGTGTATGATAACACACAGTGTTGTGCCTGAACGCGTTCATTGAACGAAAGTTCATGAACTCGTTCATATTTTGACCGAACTTGAACTGAACGTCCTGCATTACTGCCTGATGAACGTTACTGTGAACTCGTTCATTCTGGTGTCTGTGAACGGCACGCTCTTTCAGTTTAACTTCGTTCAATAGGGTGCCAGATTTCTACACAGCATTCCACATGAAAACCCGGCTAAAACACACCATAAAAAGGCCTTAATATGGCAGCATGCAGGTCACCATTTCTCAAACTATGGGCCGCGGTCCGCAACGTGGACAATGCTGGTCTGCAGAGTGAAATTATTCCCGGGGCATCGTCTGATAATTTGCTGCGCAATTGATCAAGGAACCACGGACAGAAAAAGAAAACAAACGTTTCTGCAATTAGTAGGAAATACTTGTTAATTTGGTGTCATCAAACATAGAGGCATAGAATTAAGTCGTGGTATGAGCGTTTATTCAATGCATGCGTGTGCACGTTGGTAGCAAAGCTAAGCTCAACCTATTGGAAGGCTATTTAATTATGCAACGACATTTAATAGAACGACGTGGATTTACGCAACTTTCATAAAAACAGAGCACAGACTATATAAAACACTGTCTAGCATTAAGTATTAAAGTCAGCCAAAAGCTATTAATTAGTCTTAGTTAAAGATAGCTAAAGATCTCCAGATCAGAGATTTACGCATGATCTGATCCGCCATTTACCATTCACAAAAGCTGGTTGTGTTTCCTGAATCCTTACAATCAGGCATTCAAATGAAATGTATTTAAATAGCATATAAATATTCTATCAGTGTATGATGCTTGCATGAGGGAAAGATCCCAAAACAACGGCACCCATATAATTGCTTTTGTTTTGAGAAGTATTTCTCATGCAAGCATCATCCAACAATGCAAAAACATTGCAGGCCTAATTATATTTTACAGTAGTAAAGCAGTACTCTGATGTGCATGTTTTCACAAACTTTTGTGAACAATCTTAGCACTTTAAACATTGACTGTTTTGAAGTGCATGTATAGCAATATAGTATACAAATAATAATAATTGTGATATCATTATAATTTGATGGGGGTGGGAGGAGGGGGTGGGTTCATGTAGGTGGGCCCTATGACCCCAAAGTATGCCTTGACTGGGCCTCAGGTCAAAGAAGTTTGAGAAAGGCTGATGTAGACGACAAAGCAGCAAGGAGGCGTCGTATGATCATTTAAACAAGTTTTATGACAAGGTCGGTGAGGATGGGAAAAATCGTACATTTCTGTGCAAACTTTGCCCGCACTTCAGTCACATCCACAGCAAACCTGAAACGGCACATTGAACTGAAGCACCTGGCTAGCCTTTCAAGGTATGTGCAAGCCAATACAAAATCAAAAGACTGTCAAGACAGATCCTCAACCCAAATTAACTGCATTCTATATGGGCTGTGGCAATAATTTTGAAAAATAATAGCTCGCAGCAACATATGAAAAAAAAAAAAGAACTATGAACTAGTTCATTTTTGGAAAGTGTGAACTTAGTTCAAAATTTTGAATTATGAACTATGAACTGAACTAGTTCATTTTAAAATTTGTGAACTGAACTTTGAACTAGTTCACGTAGAAAATGAACTTTCCCAACACTGATAACACATGAGTTTATTACCGGGCAATCAGGGAGGTGTCTGGTTCAGATTTCTTCTCTTGCTGCTGTGCGCTGACATCAAGGGAAGCCAGATCCATGCCAAGAAGCTCAGCAATTCTCTCTCTGCCATAGATGTCTCCATATTTCTCCAGAGCCTTGAATGAGATAAAAAAATGCTCTTGCATAGGACACTTTCAGAGACACCTTTTTTCAGTGCCTCCACATGCACACCAAAAATATGAACAAGGTTCACTGTTCGATTGTCATCGTTGTTCCCCATTAGCAATATCAGGAAAAACATAATCAGTTATCAATTGTCACTATGAGAGCTAAAACATGATCCAGTCATTGTCAAATATCATTTTGATCAATGTCCATAAGCTAATGAAACATAAAATCAACTATTCCAGATGACAATGACTGCAGTGTCATGTCAATATGGGATATCTGATTTTGATCAGACAAGCCAATCATCCTGTTTTTATTGACTTGTAAACTACCTAATTTATGTTCACATTAAACATAAATGACAAGATCTGAGGACATACCTTTCTCTTAACAAACTTGTCCCAGTAGTTGTTGGGGAATGACCTGTGCAAATAGCATAGAAGTTAAAAGTCAAAAACACTTCTGAAATCAAGGTAATGAGTTAAAGTAGATTGGCACAACACAGTAGCCCTTAGATTTCTTACGGTGTGTTCAGGACAAGCCTATCCCACTGGCCCTTGATGTCATCATCCTCTGGCTGCTCAGTGACGTAGAGTCCATCAAACTCCACACTGCGGGCTAGCTCCTTCTCCCTTTTAAATATGACCAGGGGAACCTGCAGGACAGTAGTGTATTAAGCTGGCTGTCCATTAGACTGAAAATGCTTACATGCAAAATATTCAAGGGTTGATTTTAATATTTGGAGAGTACTGTATATCTCCATTTTTAAAAACATGAAAAAGTCAGGCTATTTAAGGGACACCAGGCAAGCCTGATGCTCGGTCTGAAGCTCTTTTCCTTTTCTTTGCATCTTCTGTCAAGGGGTTTCGCTGCTTCTTCGCCGGCTCTGCCATTATACTGTACACACGTTTGCAACAATCGCTAGCGTTTCGTTAGCCTGCCTCTGTGCTGTGGATGCAGGATGTAAACTGCTTCAGTCGGCGGGTACGATACACTGAACTTGTAAGCGGGATATTTTTCCTACAGGCAGTAGGGGCGGGTGAGAGAGTCTTCATTCGCCCTGTAATGAGTCATTTAACCATATACCGACTTACGAAGATGAGTAATTAACACAAAAACGTTGCCTGGTTTCCCTTTAATTGTGTATTTCAATCAGTCAAATTACAGTTGTGTTGTTTTGATTGAGTAAAGATAAATCAAATAACAATACCCAATTACAGTTCCACTGAAATTACTTGGAAAACAACAGCAAACAAATGTTTATGAAAATTCATTAAAATGGTGGATATATGTAGCCTTTTGGAACCAAACTTTTCATTTAAAGAACCATGGCTTTAAAAAGTAGACAAGTAAACAGCAATCTTCTAAACGAGAAAAAAATTCTCCCCTTATATTGTGCAGTGCAAAAACAATTTCTGTGAAATGTTTGCGTTCATCTCTGACCTTGAGACAGTTGTATCCAATGATGCAGAGGAAAGAGATGATGGTGTGAACGATGGACAGGAAGGACAACACTGGTGTCATGTACCCAGTGCTCTCCTCTAAAATAAAGTACACATAGCCTTCCTCCTCCTCCTCATCGCCACCGTCCTCCATGCCAGAGCCTTCATCTTCACCCCCTGAACCCTCAAAGAGACCAGAGCCCTCAAACACAGCAGAGCCCTCAAACTCCTCTTCACCCGGTGTGCCTTCTGCGACCTAAGACACAGAACATCTCACATCATATCCTGGCAAATTAGGGACTGTACGATATTTACGGGGGGGGGGGGAGGGCCGGTCGTCAGGGGGGGGAGGGCCTAAGAGAATTTTTTAAGCCTTAGGGGAAGGCCCAGGAGAAATGTTTTGGCCTGGGGGGAGGGCCGAGGAAATTTATGTTTTCCTGATACATGATATTTTTTCCCCCTGATCAATGATCCGTATTCGATATTTTAAAAGGTTTGTAGGCCAAAACATGATTCACGTCTCTTTGACAGAGTGGGCGAGTCCAAAAAGTCGCATACCTGAATCTCCCACAACTCTCCTCGTAAGCTTGCAGGTCACCCGCGGTTATGGGTCATAAACCAAATATTTTAATGATATTCGGGTCATTTGCGGGCGGGTCAGTTAAAATTAATTATAAATAAATATATATTTTCTACAAATAGGCCTACTTAAAATATCACGAGAAGGCTAGCATCAATACAGTAAAGCATCAATACAGTAGGCTAAGTCAACAGTAAAGAAGCTGAAGACGCGAGTTAAAATAATAAAGACACCCCTTCAGGAAAAGCGATATAGGCTATGGGAAATATTGGGAAAAGTTCTTAAAGAAGATGACAGTAGTACAAGTTATGGTCTATGTAGGCCTACTTCTTGCGAAGCCATTTAAAAGTATGACAGCCGAAACGGGCAGCCTGCAGGAATAAATCTTATGGCACAGACTACACAGCCATATCTACCGGTATGTATAGGTTCGCGCATGCATAAAAGTTACCTTAGTTCGTTGTGTTTGTGACTTTAAACAGTGGATGTGCTTTAGTAAAGCTTTGTGCTTCATTCAGCATTTTAAACCAGTTCTTACGCTAACGTTTTGACCAGCAATGTATCTCTCTTGCCTAGGCTACCTTGCCTCCCCATTTCTGTTTTCGAAAGAAGTATGTCCATGGCCAAATCTTATCCTAGTGTTCTAATCCTTGGTGGTTGCGTGCGTCTTATTCTCATTCTCTCTCCTGCGCAAACATTAGGCCTATGTCCTGCATGCCTGCGTGTAGTTCTACTGCATAAAGTTTCGCAAATAAATTAGTTTGTTTTACAGAAATGGACTACTGCATGCAGGCTATAACCAAAAGCATACATTTTGTAAATAAGCGGGTCGGATCGCGGGTCGGGTATAATTTTGTCCTAATTAATATTCGCGGTCCGAGTTGCGGTCGGGTTGATTAAAATATCGGGCGACCGCGGGCCGCTTGTGACCAAACCCGCGCAACACTGGTTTGTAGCCCCGTGTGTGTGTATGTGTGCTTATGACATTTGATGGCCGTTTTAACCTTGTAAACGTCATTTTTCGACCAGTTTTATTTGATTCACGTAGGGGGGAGGGCCTAGGAGAATTTTTTTGAGCCGGGGGGAGGCCCCTGGAAAAAAAAATTTGACCAGGGGGGAGGGCCAGGCAGAACATTTTTAACCCGATCGTCTGGCGACCGGCCCTCCCCCCCCGCTAAATATCGTACAGTCCCTTACATATCAATTTCCATGGTGAAGATGGTGGGAGAGCGAGTGTAGCACTCTAGCTTAGATATTTGGAAAAAGATTAAATGGGTTAGTGATTAATATGCATTATGTGTTAATATGAATTTATAAAGAAAACAATAAGTAAACAATAAGTAAATTGAACTTAAAACAAAAGTTAAAAAGTTTTGTCACTGACCTTGTAGAATAGTAGGATAAAATTGATAGCGAATGCAATGAACAGAGCCAACATGCGAAGGTTGTAGAAGTTCCGAGACAGGTAATTCTGTAAATAATACAAGCCAACACATTAGCAATTAAGCAAAATATTTACTAATGAACCTGTCATGAGTGCTTCAGTCCAATCCAATAGATAATAACTACCATAAATTTGATTCTCTGGATTTCAAGCTCATTCCAGAGCTCAAAGCCTCCCTCCTCTGGCTCTACTTTTTTGGCTTTGGCCTTCACTTTTTTCTCCTTCATCTCTTCATCCACCGCTGGCTCAGCCTCAGCTTCCTTCTCCTTCTCACCATTTTCCGTGCTACAGATAATAGACACCAACATAAACATGGCACACTAGCACTTGCTTACAATAAAATGAGAGATAGATAGGGTAACACAAGAGTAAAATAACAAGACAACTCCAGATTACGGACTCGGATTTCTCAGGTTCTGCAGGAGCTTCCTCTACATCAGGCTCTGGTTCAGGCTCTGCCTCTTCCTCTCCCTCTCCAGCAGCGGCAAACTACAAGACATGACATTGATTTTAGAGCAACAGTGAGGTCTAAACCTAGCAAACTAACTATACCTAAAAGGCATGCAACACTTTGCAAACTCAACCCAGGGTGGCACTACTAGAAGCTTGGTAACATGTCATCTGGTGTCTTTTGGCAACATAGCCAACAATATTGTGTTGTTTTCTTTCATTTTTGTGGTGTGTTCCAGCCTGGAATGGAGAACCATATAAGGCATATCCTGGATGGCCGGTGGGGACATCACATGTGTTTATCTGTCCGTTACATTACCATATATCATCAAAACCAATTTGAAGATGACACTGAAGCTAGTTGCCTATTAAAAGCACATGTAAACGATGTGGCAAATTGTTGTAAAATGTTTAACCATCATTTTTAAATGACATCAGGACAGCTCAGCTAAGTATGCTTTAAGATTCCTGAAATCTCAATTATAGGTGTGGATAAGAGCAACAACTTGCCAACTGGTTTAGTGTGACATGATAGTGTAGGGCTGGTTTTTGGTTTTAAGTCGAAAATCTTAAAGGGAAACTTGGCAGGATTTCCCCCTCTGCTGGAGAAATTGTGCATTATGCTATTTCAAACTGTGGAAAAAGGTAACGATAAAGCACATGGATTTGTTTACAAGCTAGCAAAACGGTTAGCATAAGTTCGGCAGACAATGTGGATGTTACAAGGTAAGAAACACGATTTAAAACGAGTTTCTTGTTTCTCACTTCTCTTTCCGGGACGGTAGTCTCAATGTTGCAAGGTTGGTTTTCCGCCTGGGGACGCTAGGGGCAGCGGGAAAAGTCACTATTTTCACCGGAACAGGTCATTTAACCATCCAAATGATTTCTAAACGGGTTTATTACGTTGAAATAGTTGCCAAGTTCCCCTTTAAATTACATCTCAATCTCGAACTTCGAAATCAAAGGTAGAATCCAAAGATACTTTAGTTTCATTTCACTATGTTCAGGTCTATGTTGTCTGTTCTCACCAGCTTGCGGTAGGAACGGTTAAAAAAAAGAAAAAAAAAAAGAAAAGCAGTTTCAAAATAAAATCCCCCAAAAAAGAAGTGGAAATAAGGCAAAAAAAGTAAACAACATAAGAAATGCATTTATATTAATATAATTTTAAAAAGATTGAAAATCAAATCGAGTCTTACAAGTTTCCTCTTGAGCAGTGGCGTGCCCTCGGGAGTAGGGGGTTCCTCCGGCTCAGTCTCTCCCATGTCTCCAAGTCCACCAGGTGCATCAAAGCCAGGATGACCTCCTCCGTCTGCCTCCTTGCCTTCCTCCTCCTCTTCCTCTCCTCCAACCGCATCGTCCTCTAAACCGCCATCCTCTTGCAATCTCCGAGCCCCGGGTTCAGGAGGAAGGTCGCCATGCACCTCGTCCTGTGTAGGATCAGGCATGCTGGCCAGGATCTCCGTCACAGTGATCTTCTTGGCTCCCTCTACCAGGCCGCCACCGAACAACGAATTCCAGATGAGGAGGAACAAGCCACGGCACACACTGTAGATGAAGTGAAGGATGCCCATTATGATGGTATAGAAGAATGTGAACAAGCCAACTATCATCTCCTTTATGGTCATCTTCCTTAGCTTGCGGTAGCGTCTTCGCAGGTTGCGGAAGGTAAACATGTTGAAGAAGTTGACCACACTCTTGATGAAGTCTGCGAAGGCGGAGCTGGACTCAGGGGGCGGCTCCTCTCCGTTGGCCTCGTCTCCGTTGGCCTCGGCCTTCTCGCCGCCCTCCTCTTCGTCTTCGCTGTCCTCATCCCCGTTTTCCTCCCCTTCGGGCTCAGAGATCTGAGAGGCAATATTCATCTCAAAGATTGTGTCCTCACAGAAGTTGACAAAGAGCTCCATCTTCTCTGACTCGCCGCCCTCGTTAACCACATCAAAGATGAACTGTCGCTTGGACTCTCGGACCTGGGGCATCTCCCACTGGTTGCGGTTGGCCTCACTAATCTCAAAGTAAATACGCTCAATCTTCCTGCTGGCCCCCATGATCTCGATACGGCCCAGGAAGGGGCGGAAGTAGTTAAGGACACTCTCGGCCTGTTCCAGGAAGTTCTGCAGGCGAGTATCATGAGGAACATGCTCTGATAGATTAGTGAGCAAAACCGCAATATTGAAGCCAATGTCCTTGGCTGGCTCCTGGTAACGGTCCGCAAACTCCTCAAAGTTAATCATTTCATTTTCATCTGCTTCAGAACAGGAGAGCAGGAACTGAATCTCGGATGTTGAGTACTGCTTCTGGCTGTCCATGGCTTTGGAGAAATCCTTCTTGGAGATCAAACCACGTGGGTCTGTTACATAGTCCATGAAGGCATCAGAGGCAACAATGTCCTTAAGCTTCAGGAACATATCGAAGAACTTGAGAATCATCTCCACATTACTGGAGGACTCCACCAGCATGTCCACCATCTGGCGAGCAATTGTGCCATTGACAATGTTGCCTGAAAATGAGAAGTCAGGTTTTAGTAAACCACTAATACAGTATAATACTGACGTATTGAGACATCAGAAGCAAAAGCATGGCTTACCCTCAAGAAGGGAGAGCAGCATAACCACCATATCCTTCTGGAGATCAAGTAGCTCCTTCAGAAGTCCGATCTGACTAGAGTCCTGAAATAAAGGACAAGAACATGCACACAATCACACAATCTGTCATGTTCATCTGTTCATAGAATGCACTACACATACACCGTTTAGGAGCATATTGTTTCATAGAATCAGCAAATTCAAGTGTTTCACCAAGAGAAGAATGGTGGAGCGCTAAGATCAGTGGTATAGGGCACAGACTAATCGTAGTCCCTGCTAGTTGTGCCCAAAGTCAGCCTCAGGTCAAAGCAAAGCACACATGTTTTATTGTCGAAATTGAAAGTATAGATTCCAGCATGATTGAAACTGATTTCTGTGCTGCATTTTGCATTTTGGGATACAGATGACGCCGGAACTAAGCCTGGTTTTCAGGGGGCACAGAACTAAGAGTGCCAAACCAATATGGCACAGGACATTGGTGAGTCTGTGTTCACCTTACCTCTGAATGTGTTCTACTCCAGAAATGATCCTTGGTTTGCATTTATGAATAACAAATATAGAATTTAAATATACTATCACATACTATTTACATACTATCTGCCAAAGAACTACTAAAAAAGACATAGAAATGCAAAGGGACACAAGACAATAGAAGGGACTGAGAGAGTCGCAAATCAATAAGCAGCACATTCAACAAGAATAGTGGTCATCTATGGTGGTGATATTTCACTCAGTAGCATTACACGGCTAACATTTTGATGGAAAAATTAAGATGCAGTATGTATCTATTATGATAAATCCAGTACTTCCAATGTAATTAGTATCTCTAATATTAACATCAAAAAAGCGATATTTTGTAGTACTGTTCATTACATGTACTGTGATTCATAGTTTGAGATATGTTTTTTACAGGATACATACTGCACCTTTCTTTATTTTACTGATAACTCACAAAATGAAATAGCCACCTACATAGTCACACCATATATTGCCATTAGGTGTCATTGTACCTCTACAACATAAGAACATACCATGACTAGCACCATCCAGCTGGCACAATGCAGCTTGACAAGGTTATTTTTATTGGTTTCTTATAGACTAGTAAGGTTCTGTGTCTATTTTCCACAGCCGGAAGCTTTTGTAGTTAAATAGTCAAGTTAAGAGCTCATGAGTGTGATGCGGGTACAATAATCCCAATGATCAGCAAGCATCAGCTGTCAATCCAAGCATGGTGGCACATCCTCAGCCCAACCAAAGTCATTTGCTGTTAAAAATTTTCAACAACCCTGACCACATTTGGGAAACACCTCTGAAACTCAATTTGGGCTTTGAGGGAGTGTCAAGGCAGAGATCATACCTTCCTACAGTGACTATGACTAGAGAGCACTGCATTAATCCGCTGAATTACTATTTAACCATCAAACAGAATTTCAATGGAGTTTTATTTATGCATTCCCTAAGAAATTATGATCTATTTCCCTGTTTTTCATAAAAAATATTATGAAATACAATTACAAATCTATAATTAGAAACAGTGCCCTCCAGAAAATATTCAGCCAGAAAAAATGAAGGAGACTGCCAAAGACAGTCAAGGTAACGAAGACAAGAGAAGAGGAAGGGGAATCAAAAGAAAGCTATAGGGAAGAATACTACAAGCAGGGATTATGTTCAATATGATGGCAAAAGTTGGGACACAGGTCCTTACGCCAGTTTGGAGTCCTTGGTCAGAGTGCATCTGGCAGGGTTATACATCAGAATAAAAATGTTATCCACCAACATTTTTAATTCATTTTTGTATTATAAAATCTCTCCTATAGTTCTAATTATTTATTTTTGCCATGGATTTCTGTCCGTTCAGTAGTGCTGATTATTCTACTAAACTGTTGGGATCAGCAGTCATTGACACATTGACTGGCCAGGGAACCAGTCGGCCAGTCACCTCTGACTGACTGTGACGTGAGATCTCTTTCTACTTCACATGGCCAGAAAACCACAGCCAAGGCTGAGATCTATGCCACTGGGATATGACATTTGATTCTGTAGTCACAGAGCATAAACTCTTTAGGAAAGAGAAATACAAAAATGCATTTTTTAAGGGAAGTAGGTGTGTATCAGGCAGGTTGTCACTAAACATTAGAGTGAAAAGACAGCAACACTTCTAAGGAAGTAAGTATGCATCAAAAAGCTGGGCTCATACAGAACATTGCCTAAGATAGCGCATATTACAGCACACAAAGGGAGTCTAGAACCCATACATTTATAGAAGATACATTATTAAATGAATCATTAAATAATTGAATAACTGGAAATGAGAGGAAAGAAAAGGAAATTAAATGGATTGAACCCTATTTGGACTGTAATTTTGTAAGGAAGTTTGTGCCTGTGGCAGCTGTATGCTTCCTCCAAAGTTCACAATAGCAGCTGTCCACTTGTCTTACCTGAGCCAGTTTCATCATCATGTGAGCAAACACATGTAAGAAGCCCACAACAGCGTCCCACAACCTGCTGTGAGCCAAGGACTGCTGATTCCCAGTGCAGGGACCCTAGGAGGGGAGGAAGAGGGATAAACACCAAAGCAACACAACACAGGTAAAAACAACACTATCACCTGCACACTGATGACAACAAAAATATGTCAGTAAGCTGAACTGGGCACACATTTAGTAAACAGTGTTGGCTTTCTCACCTGGATATACTCTGTTAAGCTGTTAAACACCTGCTTGGCCACAGTCATAGCTTTGGAGAAATTCCTCTTGCCTGGCTCGTCCATGATGTCCTTGCCAGAATAGTACCAGTAGAAGTCACTAATGGACTCCTGCAGGAGACAGAAGAGGGGAATGACAGGACAAAGTATACAGATTGATGAATATGAGCACATAATGAAACTATCATCATTAAAACACTTCAAAAGTATTTAGCTGATATCTTACCTGCAGTCTAAGCAGGTAGTCAACAGTGCAGATAATGATGTTAATGGTTGTTGTGCTACCAGTCTGGGTACGGAGATAATTCTGGAAATCTGTGAAGGTTTATTTAGGAAAAATGAAGAACAGAAAATCTGAACCCTACAGTAATTCAAAATAGCCCTAAATGTCAAAATGTCAAAAAGGAAAGAACAGCTGCATTTCTTGTACCTACTTCTAAAAGCATACTCAAACATGCAGTATGCACCTGCTTAATCATAATGATGCTTACAAACCCATATGTTCTGCATCATCATAATAATGCTTACAAACCCAGATGTCCACATTTTTTTTACTTTTTGAGTTTTGTTGCTCTTCCTTAACCTACAACCAATAATTCTCAGACGTACCATTATTGTGACCTTCGCACAGCAGCTGGAGGAAGCGGAAAAGGTCGCAGGTGAACTCAGCGTCCGCCATCACTTTTTCCTCTGAACACAGGTGCACACAACAACAAGAAATGGCATGAGACCTTACAGAAACTGTACTGGGATCAGTGATGGCAAGCATATGTGGTTATTACTGTATGTGTGTTCCAGCATTACACATGTACAGACACAATACATGCCAGTACATTTAAGGATGAATCTAAACTCGAGTTGAGATTAATTCAAATAATGAGACAAATAAGACAATATCTACTATCTTACTATAAGAAAGTATTCATTCTCAAATTGGTTGCATGTGTACTAGAAAGGGAGGGAGAATGAGTGGGAGGGGAGTCACAGCCAGTCAGAGACCCAGCCAGTCGGCCAGTACTCTCTCTTGTGGTGACCACCTCCGTCCACCTCACACAGACACACATACAGTTCACAAACACATACACATACTGTATATACAGGACAGTCACAGTGAAACAAGTGCAGAGACACAGAGAACTCAACAGTCTGTGATGAAGGTGTTGGGGTGGCATCTCGGAAATAATTTACAGAACAGACACACAACAGATATATTACAGATATAAAGAACACAAGACACACTGAGACGTGACATGACAAACAGCACACACATTCCCACAGACACAAACACAGACACTTACTGTACTGTCCACAAAAGCACACAGACACGTCCTTGACACAAAAGCACACAGACACACAGACATGCAGAACAGATCTACTGCACTCTAGTGTGGCACAGAAAGGAAAGGAGGAGATTCCTGCAGCCGTTGGCGCGTCTGGGCACGAGTTGGGACTGGGGGTTCTAAAGGGGAACACTGAGACTGAGAGGGAACCCGTCCAGTGCAGTCAGACCAAAGCCCTCTGTAGTGTTGATCAGTGCAATGGAGGAAAGGATCATTGAATACAGTCCACACAAATAAATCTGATGGTAACAAAAATAATTAGGATGCTTCATATTAATACTTGATGCAAGTGAGCATATGAAAACCTTACACGTGTGGGATGAAATAAGAGATTGAGAAAATTGTTAGTAACAGGAGTGAACGGAATGTGTTGGAGAAATTCAGAGTGTTACAACACAGGGGGTTAGTGAACTGATACACTGATCAAATATCTATCAGAGATCTTCAACAGGCAATCCTCAGTGTTGCTGCAATTATTTGAGCAGAAATGTTATTTTCTTATACACGACACTGTAAGCCATCCTACACATTATTGTTAGCCCAGTTTAATAAGCAACACAATTGTATAAGATGTATAATAGAGAGTCCATCCACTGTGTCTATCAGCTAAGGAGTCCTTGGACAGCAAAATGTTGAAGACCTCTGATCTCTAAGAAATGGACAGCATTTAGGATGGAATCTGAAATAAGCATGCTAACACCAATGAGAGATTATGTGTTTTAGGTTAAACTGACTTTTGTAAGTTCCTGTGATATAGCTTATGATAAAAATTATCAGTCATACAGTATCATTGCTTTTGATGATGTTAATTACATGAAAATAAATGTTTTAAAATAGAGGTTACATACTCTAAAATAAAGTTAAAAGTTTTTTTCCCTAACTCATGCAGTTACACATTTCATATCTGTTTCTAAAATCACTTATTAATATTATTATTATTATTATCATTATTATTATTATTATTATTGATGAAGTAGATGATTATGTAGAAGATAAAGTAGTAGATTAGAGACAAATAGATCACTGACGAAGCAGGTGAAGTAGCATCTCTTAACTGGCGCACTCTAATATCCTCTACATTAATGGTTTCCATATAACTATCTACAATACCTACTGGCGATTATTTGAGGGAAGTTTTCAAATAATGTTAGATGGCTTGGCTTATTTATTCAGAAAGACAGACTATAACAGTTTCTCAGATGAGGCTGCAAATTCATTTCAGGGCTGTGTCTACACTTCTCTGTGATGTGCTCACAGAGAAGTGCTTAGGGAAAGACAACCAAGATGGGGTTTTTCCTTTGACATGATCTAGCATCAGTCAAGAGTATCTGGAGATACAGTAGATCTGTGACACGGCACTCAAGGGCAAAGAGAAGACGGCCCCTTAAGCCACTGCTTGAGCTCAGACACTGTCACGGCACATGGCCAATTTTCTGTCAGAAATGTCCCACTACTTTGGTGAGGTACACAATGTTTTCAGTGTCAAGGTTGCCACTGGGCAGCTACGCAGTGACTGAAGGGTTCTCTCTTTGTGTCCTTGACTGCGAAATGAAGTGCAGGTAAAGTACATAAAAGACAGATAAGTTGAGATATAGGTGAGCTGAAAGGAGGAAGAGACAGGGACAGCTGGGACAGGGAGGAAAGAGAGATTTCAAAGACCGGAATTATTTACCACGTTCTAGCTTCATAGCTGAAAACCATGAGAGGGGCGAAAAGGGAGAGGGGGTGGGTGTAAAGGGGGGTGGGGGTGGGCAGCAGTGGCATTGGCAGGGAGAGAAAAAGAGACAAAGAGAGCACTGGTGAGTTGGATAATAGTCACGCTTCGTCCCAAGACCAGGACACCAACAATGCTGTGAATGAACATTCAGTCTCATTGATATCTAAAAATCTCTGCTTTAGAATCTCTTCTTTAGAATCTCTTCTTTAGGTATTTTAAAATCTCTGCTTTGCACTACGTGGAAAATGCTGCAAAAAGAAACATTTAGTTATGAGTTCTACTGAACTTTAACCATAACATTTCAACACTTATTTTGTTAAATGAACAATATACAATATACCAACTTAGTGATACATACATGTGCTTACTCAAAGTTCAGATGTGTCAACATGCCATGCTGACATGCATAAGGAGCAGATAAAGTACATAGCACATTCTGACCAATCACAATCAGCGCTATGTAACAAATGGCAGCATGGCTGTTGTAAGGCAGAAGAGAAATGATGGCATGTGACTGCTGTGGTTCAGAACTGACCTGTTCCCTCTTCAGACACCATTCCAAGCCCTTCTGCCTTGTTCTGTCTCTCAAAGGCATTCAGGTCCAAAACACTAGATACACAGAAAAGCACTGAATTTAGATCAACGTTTGTGCATATGTGTGTGTGTGTGTGTGTGTGTGTGTATGTGTGTATGTGTGTGTGTGTGTGTGTGTGTGTACGTGCGTGTGTGTGCGTGCGTGTGTGTGTGTGTGTGTGTGTGTGTGTGTGCGTGTGTGTATGTGTGTGCGTGTGTGTGTGTGTGTGTGTGTGCGTGTGTGTATATGTGTGTGTGTGTGTGTGTGTGTGTGTGTGTACGTGTGTGTGTGTGTGCGTGTGTGTGTGTGTGTGTGCGTGTGTGTGTGTGTGCGTGTGTGTGTGTGTGTGTGTGTGTGTGTGTGTGTGTGTGTGCGTGTGTGTGTGTGTGTGTGTCTAAAGAGTGTAACTCACCTGCAGGTCTGCATCAGCGCCTGCAGGCTCAGGAAGAAGCCCACATCCTTTTTGTCCTTTAGGTAATCCAACATTCTCTATAATTATGAGGAACAGAGGAAAAGAGAGAATAGTTTAACCCTTAAAACCCTAAGCTGTTTTTAGGACATTTTCACTACTTTTATTCATAAGGATTTATTCTGGTCATTGTAAGTGCCAAACACACATATTATATATTTTTTTTTCAGCAGAGTCTAGGCTATCCAGATCTGCCATCAGTCCATGTATTAGTACTAGCATTGATTTTATTTAGATTTTTAAAGAATTAAAATATAAAAAGCGTATTATAAAAATTCTTATATTTCAACATGTATCTCACCACAGCAAGCTCATAGCTCTACATGCATTTCATGTGTGTGTAGGGCAGACTGTCCTGAATCGGGCAATATAATTGCCATGTTGGAGGGATACTCTGGGGCTGAGCAATTTACAGAAATATGTGGTGTGTGATTTACAGAAATAAATGCCATTTTTTATTTAGTGATGAAAAATGACCTTTCTGTGCTCCATACCTGTGACACGAACTGATCTGACCTGACTTGACCAGAGATTGCGGGTTAGCCTGCGTGCCTATGCACTCATAATGTTTCTCAACTTTTTACTGCATTGCCATTAACAAAGTAAAGGCAAAAAAGGTGTTTCTTTGTTGAACAAATTGGGATGCAATGTGAGCCTTGAATTGGATGCCATGCAGGAATTTGCTAGGATCTCAAAACCGGATTATGAACATGCTTTGCCATAGAGAAACACACGATAGCGTTGGATTATAAACATGCTTTGCCACAAGAACGGACAAAAACGTGGGGTAAGTCCAGCTATATGAAGTTATTATTTTGCTGTCACTTCGTCTGTTTTATAACCCAGAATGATGTACTTGGTATCAAATGATAGCTCTGTGTCCGTGTCTGTGTCCTCTTTCATCTGACATGCGTGGCATATCTATCCGATCACGGGTCCGTGAGTAATTCAAACGAGAGTAATGGGTGTGCAGCGTTGGTTTGTGTACATGACGTTATTATTTTGCAGTCACTTCGTCTGTTTTTATAAGCCAGAAGGATCGATATACATGGTACCAATGGATAGCCCTGTGTCTCCTCTTTCATCTGATAATGCTTGCCATATCTATGCATCACGGGTTCGCGAGTAATTCAAACAAGAGTAAAGGGTGTGCAGGTGAACGCAGAGAAGTATAGACTGTAAATATGATGGAATTTGATTTAATTTCATGATTTTTTTTAATTTTCATACTTGAGCGTACAGACAGGCTCTTTGGAAAGCCCCACTTCTGCTCTGTCATGCAATAAAGGTTTCATCTCGCTGCGATGAACAGTTCCGGAGCAATGTAACAGAGAAGAAAGGGTGTGTTTTTTGACGCACTTTGCGTCAATCGGGTTCTAAGGGTTAAGTCCTATGCTGGCTGGGAGCTTTTGGATTTGGTGCTTTCAAAGAGTCCAAATGAGTTGTGCAAGTAGTACTCACAGTCTGAACATCACTGTTGCCTCCATTGAGGATTGAGATGCCAAGTTTGAGAGTAGAGGACACCATGGCTCCTGTCTCACCTGAGGACAAGGCACAAGGACATCAGTAATGAGAACATGGACGCATGACAAAGTGTAGCTAATCCGCTACTAACTTATGGCTTTAGACTTGGTGGGAAAACCACTAAATGAGTGATGATATTTCACATCTCCTTATAATCGTGCATGGTATGTAACGCCTGTGAAAGCCTTTTGGGGTCCTGCAGTTGTTGTTACTTGGAGGAAAAATTAAAGGAACACGCCGACATTTTGGGACATTAGTTTATTCACCTTATCTCCCAGAGGTAGATAGGTCGATGCATACCTTTCCCATCTCTGTGCGTGCAGTTACTCAGCCTGACGCACCCACTGCTAGCCTAGCTCAGGTGTCTCGAAGTGGCCGGCTCCAATTAGCCTATAGCTCCAAACAGTGACAAAAGAACTCCACCATTTTCCTATTTACATGCTGTGATTTGTGTACAGGTCATCCCCGCAGAAGTAATATGACTGGTCTTTTCTTTTCTTGTCCTTATTCAAACACGTGAAATCAGTCATGAGATACTGATGACACAACCTGTGTGACCACAGGAGAGAATGCAGTGCTGCAGTGTTGACTGTAGACATGAGACATGAGATGCTCTGTGTTGAATGTGTCTGTGTCTGAGAGATGAGATGCTCTGTGTTGAATGTGTCTGTGTCTGAGAGATGAGATGCTCTGTGTTGAATGTGTCTGTGTCTGAGAGATGAGATGCTCTGTGTTGACTGTGTCTGAGAGATGGGATGCTCTGTGTTGACTGTGTCTGTGTCTGAGAGATGAGATGCTCTGTGTTGACTGTGTCTGAGAGATGGGATGCTCTGTGTTGACTGTGTCTGAGAGATGGGATGCTCTGTGTTGACTGTGTCTGTGTCTGAGAGATGGGATGCTCTGTGTTGAATGTGTCTGTGTCTGAGAGATGAGATGCTCTGTGTTGACTGTGTCTGAGAGATGGGATGCTCTGTGTTGACTGTGTCTGTGTCTGAGAGATGAGATGCTCTGTGTTGACTGTGTCTGAGAGATGGGATGCTCTGTGTTGACTGTGTCTGAGAGATGGGATGCTCTGTGTTGACTGTGTCTGTGTCTGAGAGATGGGATGCTCTGTGTTGACTGTGTCTGAGAGATGGGATGCTCTGTGTTGACTGTGTCTGAGAGATGAGATGCTCTGTGTGTGTACCTTTGCACGCGCTGATCATCTGCAGCACCATCTCCGCTCCTCCGCGGTCGTGCAGGCGGGACTGCTGGTACAAAAGCCTCTGCTTCTCCATCTCCTTTTCCTACATGAGGGGAGGAAAGGTGCAAAGTTGTGACCAGGTTAACAGCACCAACACACCCTCCCCTACACATTCACTCAGATCAGTCACTCTCCAACACACACACACACACACACACACACACACACACACACACACACACACACACACACACACACACACACACACACACACACACACAAATCTACACATGTACAGCTATGCTGTAGGCTGTTTTGGCAACTAAAAGTTTGTTTCATTTACTTAAAACTTTCTAGCAGTTAAAGGCAAACTATGCAGTTTTGGCAATTTCTTTGCTGTTTTCTCGCTTTTTGCTCACAGGTTTCTCTGCAGAGATCCCCCTGCGGCCTCAGAATATATGATTTACGACACTCCTCAATCGGTTTACGCGCTTTCTGCTTCTTTTAGCTGGCTCTGCCATGACCAATGTATGAGAAACTCCATCGCTGACTTGTTCTAGCCGGTGCCTGGCGTGTATGTGTGTAGTGGAGTAAAGCAATTCATTACACCGTGAGTCTGGCGGCCCAAAGTTGCAAGGCTGGTTTTTCCGCTCACAGGCGCTAGGGGGAAGCGAGACGGCTGCCATTCACACCAAGAAAACTCACATAAGCATTCCAGTGATTCCGAAGCTGTTAAGTTAAGGTAAATTAAGCTAAACAAACTGCATAGTTCCCCTTTAAATTCAGTGTATTATTTTAGAACCCAATCATCTATCGAAGCCTCTTGTACCTCACACTGGCTTTCTATGTCAGCCACAAGCATACCTCCAGTCACACTGCCATACATACATGCCTACCCTCAAATTCAATCATACAATCAGCTCTCACTCTTTCTCAAAGAAGTGAGTTGTATTAGTTATGACGAGTTCATAACAGTTCCTCACGTTTGCCCATCTGAAGCAAACGTTAGACTACAGCAAACAGCCCTACTCTCCCTAGCCCCTGCAGCTCTAGCACTTATTACACTCTCTTCAGCTGGGTGCTGCTCTTTCTTAGAGGTCTCTGGCCCTGCAAAGACAACATGCCAATCTGAAGGGCAAGACTTAAGAAAGGCTCCTTTCTACTCATACCTACAGTGAAGTCTCTTTATCCCATATGGAAGACTAAAGCTTTCAGAGCTTTTTTTCTGGGTCTCGGAAGATCCCATGATGTGTTATATTTGCTAAATTTGGTATCTAGTAAAGTGGCACACAATCATAACATCCTGTTGGAAAAACACATGTTATGCAAGACCCACCCACAATGCATGCTTAGAGGCTAAACCCACCAAAAAGCACCCGAGCCTTCTACTCCCCTCCCACACCCTCCCATCCACCCTGTGGGGCTGGCCCTGTACGATGAAAGGTGTCGCGATGAGGTCACTCCACTTACAGAGGCTCTTTGTGATCTGCATATGTGTGGCGCCTGGGTCTGTGTGTGTGCACGCGTGGTCATGTTTATGTTATGCAAATGTTGTTGTTGTTGTTGCCAGGGGACATCTGTCTGACTGTGCAGGCTTTTACTGTAGTCCTGGGTGAGTACAGAGAGGGAGTCTGGTCCAGATTCAGACAGACACGTGGTTAATCAGGAGCTAGGACACATCAGTCAAAATCCAGGGATGTTGTTGAGGTGGTTAAGTAGGTGAGTAAGAGTGACATGGTGCAAATCACTGTGGAGAGCAATTCTAGAGCTCACAGGAACACTACAGCCACACACCACAACCGTCTGAGGTCAAAGAGGTGGACACGGCACAGAGTTAATAATATTAGCATCTAATGGCACTTTGTGGGACTGCATGCATATTTGTATGTGTGTGTACAGTACATGAAACATTTAAACTTGTAAAATACACACACACACAATATTTTGTAGCTTTTGTATTATAAGTAAATATATTAGAGTAAACATTTTCTAAATCTGTGCATGGTGAAACTCTAAACCAGTATGTCTGCATTGAGAGGCAACTGGATTTCCTTACCAATATACAATAGATGCAAAAAATTAGTTTATAGTTGCTATGACACAGTTTCACCATTAAAATGATCAATGATCAAATGGTCAATTATTGTCCATTGGGAAAAAGTTAAACTTTGTTAAATGAAAAAAATATATATGATTATTATTATTAAAGGTGCTAAGCGATGTTGGGTAACGTCACTTATGTTGACGTTCAAACAAAACAGAGAACAAGCTTGCCCCTTCTATGCCCTTCTTCCCATGCACCTGAAACTCTCCTGAACGTGCATCTCGTCGGTGAATGTTTCATGGTCCAGGCTGCACCAGGCTGTTTTTGTTGCCGTTTTTGGAGCCTGGGCTGTCTACAGAGTTTTACAGTGTATTCAGGGGACAGGCAGCTAGCGGATTGTGAGAAGATGTTTTTTGTACGTGACAAAAAATGTTTAGACACCGTGTAACATCGCTTATAGCACCTTTAATAAGGTGGTGACATGGTTAGGATTTCCGTTCTAGTGTTTTTTTGCACCATCTCTCTGCACTCGCTCAAGTCATGCAATTTAGACATTAAACACAGATATAACACTGATATAGAGATTGCATGGCAGAGACCAGCAAATGAATGCACAAGTCAGACCATCACAGAGGGAGGCGTGAAAGAGAGAACAGAGAGGACTGGAGAGGGAAAGAGGGGACTAAGGAAAGAAAGAGAGAAGCACAAACAAAGCATGAGAGACAGAGAAAGAGAGAGAGAGAAAGAAAGAAAGGAAGAGAGGGATTGTAGAAAAGTAGAGGGGGCTGATCTAGGAGCTGGGGGGTGTGCAGGTGCAAAGGATCGGTGTGGACACTTGTTTGCGGTGGTGCGCTGCTGTTCTGGTGTCTCCCCTGTCCCCAGCCCCAGGCTCCCCCATACCATCTCTGTCTGTCGCACCTCAAAGGCTTGCTCCTCTCCCCCCTCCTCAACCTCTTCTTCCTCCTCACCAATGTGGCAGCTCTGTAGGAAAGACACAAGACAAAGACTTGAAAGACCCACAGTCAAAATATCTACTGTCAATAAAACATTAAATGAACTGAACATAGAAACCTACCTGTGCCATTATATGGGCATATGCCATGTATAGATGATCTACATCAAGTTTGCTGTAAGAAAGCACACAAGAGACTGCTATCAGTATAGTGACATTTAGGATGCTGAGAAGTGAAAGAGAGAGAGAGAGATGGCCTCACCTTTTTTCGGTGAGTGCAGTTCGGCTGAAATGCAGAATAAGCTGGTGCAGGGGGTCGGGCTTGGCCTCTGTCTCTTCCTCTTCTTCCTCCTCCACTTCCATTGCTTTCTGAAAATGTCAATCAATAACAGAAACATACGTTTCACACTGAGCAGGTTAGTGTGACTTGAGTGTGAGCATTTTTCAAGACCAGGCTCATTCCCCATGTGCAACTGAAGGTGTTTAAAAGAAGGACTGGTAGGGTGGGCATTGGATTAGGATGAACTAGAGCTCTGACACCATAAAATGCAGTCAATAATAATAATAATAATAATAATAATAATAAGCTTTATTTGTATAGCACCTTTCATAAACAGAATGCATCTCAAAGTGCTTTATAGTTGGAGCATGTAACACAATACATCATAGTCAATATGTATCATAGAAACACAGCATGGTGTAGAAAGCAAAAACACTGTCCCACATTCTTACCGACAGATCATCTATCATCCTGTCCTCAAACGAGTAGCCTTCAGTCATGATCCAGTTACGCTTATAGCCATCCAGAAACATGTTGGAGGCCCTGTGCCTGAGAACAAGCCCATGGGACCAGCACGTTATTCATTTAGAACATCTACATAACATCACAGCACTGACGCTTTGATATGTCAGTGTTATGATTGGTGAAGTCTAGACGCTTACCTGGGGACGTTGTAGAGTGGGGTCATCCTAAAGCAGGCCACCACAGCTCTGCGCCGTTGTTTAGACAGCAGCTTGTGCCACACCATCTTCTTGGACTTAAATGGATGCTCAGTCTGTAAGGTTTAGAAAAGGGACAAATAGTACAGGTAGGATCAGATGGATGATGACATGGGGGCACAGTTGCTTGGATATGTTAATAAAGAGTGCAGGTGGCGCTGGAGAAGGGGTTTTTCTTACCACTTCAATGTGGTAGAGAATAGCAGACACTTCCTGCACCCTTTTCACCACCTTCTCTGGATTCTCAGCATCCTCTGCCTTCCCAGAAGTCTCCTTATATAGAGCCATCTGCCAGCGCATGGACGGGTCCTCAACCTGCACACAGAGAGGGGAAGCAAAAGGGCCCCTTGTCCAGTCATCGGTCAAACCATTCGTAATTCACCACTCAAGAAAAAAGCCACAACCAACAGTCGTATGTGTGTGCTCCAGCTCCTCGGCTCTCTCACCTTGCCTTGAAGGTGCAGGTTGTCCTGCAGGAACTCCCTCACCTCCTCATCCGTGTCTTTCTGTTAGAGGCCATGCAAACGCAGTGTTGGGAAAGCCATATGAACATAATTATCTTCACAAAACATTCCTACTTAAACTGGTCTGTTAAGCCATTGTGCACATGTGTGTTATTTTATTGTTGTGGTACATTACCAGAGAGTAACGGATTTTGGCCAGGTTAATTAGCTCCTGGTCTGCAGGTGAGCACATGTTGAGGCCGATAGGAAGCAGCTTCTTCAGGGCAGCTACAATGAGAGAGGTCTGCACAGAGTAGCGGTCCCCGCGACGCTTCTTCTTGGCACGTTCCTGATCTGAGCCTCCACTCTGTTTAAAAGACATTATCGTCAGACTGCACCATGGCCACTATTGCTAAGGCCGAGGTACCTTTCATAAACCTCAGGAAGCGGAGACTGAGAAAAAAAATAGTTGTCAATAGCTTCACTTGAACAGATTTGTGTACCTACCACTATGGGTCATGGTTTGGTATCACTGACTTAAATCACTAAATGACCACTCAATATTGTAGGGAATGTACACTAGATGCCTTGATCCACAGGCGACATGATTAATGATCTTAACTGAAACTAAATAAAGAGAAGATAATGTGAGTAGTTGAAGGTCAACACTAAATGGATAGTATTACACTAATAGTAACACTAATGAATTACCAGGGTTCCCACTCTAAGTCAAATGTAAAATTCCATGACTTTTCCCTGACAAAAAAAAACTGAATTTCCATGACTTACTATATAATGAATGGTGCAATATACCGACCAAATATTTCAGAGCGGCCGTGTAGCGTTCAATAATCTTTTACTTTTTAGAGTGGAAGATGAATAAATAATAGGCATTGAATAAACAAAGTTGGATTAACCACAACTAGTCAAGCAAGCAGTAAAGCTAATAATCAGACAAACACCAATTCTGTGTGGAAATATAATATATTTATATTAATGTATTTTGGCAAGTACATTTTAAACTACTACAATAAAATTCCATGACTTTGCCCCAAAAATTATTTTAAAAAAGAATAGACTTTCCAAAATTCCATGATATTCCAGAAATTCCATGACCCGTGGGAACCCTGTATTACAAAATTAACTATGATAGTGATGTCTAATGAATAGTTATCCATTCTACTGAAGAAAAATGTGTCAACGTGTTAAACCCTTGGAAATAAGGAGGTAATTTAAAAGGTAACACTCCAATTAACAATACCATGACATAAAAGCAGGTCATGGCAGATGCCATATTGTGCCGTAAGTTGTCATGTCAGTCAGTGGCAAGTGATATAACTGTGTCATGTTAATGCACCACTTATATATGCATAGTCATCATAATATATTATAAAATAGTATCATGACACTGTCATATCATTGGTTACTGATAGGCATGGCAACTGATGACAAGATGTAGCAAATGCCATGATATGTCTGTAAAACTTTATGTCACTTATAATGGATTATTCATATTAAGTATTAGCATTGGGTAAAAGGTCAGATATATTACATTATAAGTGAATATGTCCAATTAACTCTGACAGAATAAAACACCATGCTTTGGAGGCAAACAAACACTAAAATCTATTGCCACAAACAGAGTGACTGTTCCAGTCACACGTGGTGTCTCAAAAGTGCAGCTCTTGCCTAATAAGTGTTAGCACTTGTCACACTAAAACCAAATGGCGCTGCATAAATTATGATGGAAATACTAGGCAATTAAATAATGTATTTCAACTGAAAACACACAATGCAGCTCCGCGGTTAGTAATGCAGTGATGTTGGCAGTTAGGTACCCCCCAACCCCTCAGTGAGCTGCTCCACCACCCCTGTGCTCTATCTGTGCACCCCTCCTCTATCTCCCTGCACATCACTCGGACTGCCTTTCTGCTCAGGCCCCACTTGAACCCCGTTTTCTTCACATCACAACCTGGGTGCCCTGCAGAGCTGATCATCACTGACTGTTGTCTACTTCCGTCATGTCCTCCCTGTGCCCAGTGGCAGTGGGTGAGCAGGCATGAGGAGGACACAGGGTGAGGAGATAACAGATGGCCTTACAGTAATGACCAACCCATGGCCTCTGAGGGGATGTGTGGATGTGGATGTGCTTCATGTGAGGTGCGGGGGACATCAGCAGGCTAACTGTACGGAAACTGGGAGCAGTAAGGTCGCATCCCTAATTCAGTCAGCAACCACCAGTCTGTATGCTCATGCTAAGTGCTGTGAACAGGGCATCATCCTCAACATCAGATCTGTAGGGTGTATGATTAAGGAATCTGTGAAATTAACTGTGTTTGTTTAAGGAGAGGGGGAATGAGGATTAAAGGGATATTCCACCATTTGGGGAATTACACTCATTTTCCAACTCCCCTTAAGTTAAACAATTGATTTTTACCTTTCTCCAGTTCATCCAGCCGTTCTCTGAGTTTGGCGAAACCTTTAGCTCCAGCCTAGCTTAGATCATTGAATCTGATTAGACCATTAGCTTCTCGCCTGCTAGCATCACGTTTAAAAGTGACTAAGATTTCCGGTAATTTTCCTATTTAAAACTTGTCTCATCTTATGGAACGGAACCAACGGAAAATGAAACAGCGATTTTCTAGGCTGATTTAAGAGGAACTATACTCTCATTCAGGCGTAATAATCCAGTCACTAACCAATTTGTCTGCTGCAGCTCAACCTTGTTGCTGGAAGTTAGCCTACAGGGACTATTTTCAGGTGCTGCATGATGTAATTGTGCTGCTGTGCCCATGGTGTTTCTTGAATATTACGCCTGAATGAGAGTATAGTTCAGTATCAAATCAGCCTAGTTTTATTACACTTTCTAACTTGAGAGGAGACACGTTTTAAATAGGAAAATTACCGGAAATCTTAGTCACTTTTAAACGTGATCCTACTGTAGCAGGCGAGATGCTAATGGTCTAATTCGATTCAATAAGCTTTGCTAGGCTGGAGTTAAAGTGGTATCAGCAGACTCAGAGAACGGCTGGATGAACTGGAGAAAGGTAAAAAATCAATTATTTACTTCAAGGGGAGGTGGAAAATGAGTGTATTTCCCCAAATGGTGTAATATCCCTTTAAGGCCAGACACCATAGTTAACAGATGCATCAAAAGGACAAAAAGATTAAGGGCATCCTTCAACAGGTCTGTTCATCTCATCATCTGAACACAATCAACCAAACAGAAACAGACACGACTGCAGAGTCGAAGAGAAGTCTGTGAAGACCTGAAACAAACAAGACTCAACTGTGAGCAAACCCATCAAACTGGAGAGCCAGACAATGGAACTCTGGCCCAGCAGAGCAGAGAAAGCACATCTGCTGGGCCGAGTGTCATGCGCCTGGCTTGTGGTTTCTACAGCGAGAGCTTTCATCAAACTGCCTCTTAAAGCCCCTCACACACTGGCACTTACACCTGTGGCTGTCTCTTTAATAAATGGTAACCCTATAGTCATTTGATGATCTATGAGATACACATGTGCATGTTTGTTTATTTGCATGGTACATTTTCCATTGTTTTTTTTTATTGTTGTGACAGAGCACATTGGACAATGTGTGCCTGTTTGTTTTGAGTGTATTTTGATGTTCTATGTGTCTGCCTTTGAGGTAGTAAGTGTGCGTATGGTCATGCCAGTGTGTGTGGGAGTTTGATGAAAAGCCTCTGTGGTGGTGCCATGCGGTCAGCACAGCTTTCGTGCAGGAACGTGTTCTAACCTCTCCATCCCCGGCCTAGAGGCCCCGACATCCACACCGAGACAGAGCACAGAGAGAGACAAGTTTGTTAAAATCCGTCCTGTTCATCTGGAGAGAGTCCTGTAGCTGCACTCATGCACATTGCTTCATAAACATAAAAAACCTTAGTTCATTTCTAAACAGATATCTACACCTTATATTATCATTATACAGAGGAAGGAGAAAGTCAGGCAGTCATATAACAACATTTTTATACTGTATATCGTAATATCGTTCTCTGCCTATGTTGAAGCACAAGACTGTCCTTGAGAGGACAGTTCTACCAAATGACCATAGCTGGACCCTCACCTTGCTCATCTTGCTCTTGCTGTCTGCTGTGAGGAAAGACATGTTGTTGATCTCGTTCATCACAACAAAGTTCTGCTCCTCTCTTTTGAAATTCTTTAGATCAAAAGAAACACAAGAGACCATTTCACTTTTAAATGATAGTAGTCTTAACAAAATAGACGACTAATTACTTTTCCATTATATTTTATTAATAAAATGTATTATATGACATGGTGTAAACTTATGAGAAGATATAGATTATTGGAAAGAGAGAAATGGACACTCACGTGAGACTTGGACCAGAAGATGAAAACCTCTCCGACCATCCTGAAAAGTTCCTCGGCATCAGGGTCGGGATTAGTCAACCATCTGGCCCTGATTTACAACAGCCAAAGAAAAAGTTATCAGAACAGGGAAGAGCAGAACAGACACAGCGAAGAGCAGAACAGACACAGGGAGGAGCAGAACAGACACAGGGAGGAGCAGAACAGACACAGGGAGGAGCAGAACAGACACAGGGAGGAGCAGAACAGACACAGGGAGGAGCAGAACAGACACAGGGGAGAGCAGAACAGACACAGGGAGGAGCAGAACAGACACAGGGAGGAGCAGAACAGACACAGGGAAGAGTGGGCTGCTTCAGCACTGTCCACATTGCAATGCTAAGTAATGACATACGGTGCCCTGTCTTACACCCGGCGAATCACTGCACCAGCCTTTTGAACCATGCGCCTGACGTCTGATCACTTATCCCGCCGGCAAACTAACAAAAAAGTGGACGGGACATGCCCTAAATGAACTAAATGAAACCATACGCTTGAGGCCATGTGTTTTAGATGGTCAAAATAGGGCCCAAAAACCCAAACAGCAATGATAGGGTGCAGTACCTGTTGTTGTCTACATATCGGATGAGCAGAGGGTAGAGAGCATACAGGTCTCTGCAGAGCACAGCAAACTCGTCTCTAATAGTGCTGCCCTCGCTGTCCAAGTCCTCAGACTTGCCCTCCATGCGCAGGTGCTCCTCCTCGGCCACCACCTTCCCACACCTCTTCTTCAGCTTCTCCATGGTGGGGATGAAGTGGGATTTGAGCATCTCCGGTTTGGCACGACTCACAATGGGCTGAGTAAACACTGGGAGCAAAAGAGAAATGCTCACACAGACTCCTCACAAACCTGCCGCCACCAGCACCAGAGAGACTACAGAAGCACCAAGCTGGCCATACAAAAATCTCCCCAATATCTTATCATTTCAATCCACCCCAGCAACTATTCCATCCTCCTTCTCTCTCCCTCCACCTACCAGCCAATCTCTTCATCCAGGAGGCCTCGTCAATACCCAGGTTGTTGACCACAATCTTCATGATGCTACCCAGCAGCTGGTTGAGCTGGTTAGAGGTGACGTCAGTGCAAAGCTGACCTTGGAGGTCAGGGTAATTCTCGGGGCCTCTCTCCCACCAGCGGGGCAGATAGTTGCAGAGCATGGGCAGTGTGATCTCAATGACATGGGGCATCTCTGTGTAACGAGCCCCAGACTCTGCCAGGTCCCCAATTTCCTTCATCAGGACCTCGAGATCAGGGATATCCGGACACAGCTCCTGTACCTCATTGGGCAGACCCAGAACTAGCAGATAAAGAAATGAAGTAGAGACAAATGAAAACTAGAACAAAAATGTCTTCTGCAGACAAAGCTCAGCTTCATTACGGGGATATACTGACTGGCTCTTTCCCTTGGTGTCTTGGTCGTGTACACTGAGTATCCATTAAATTCGTTGAGATGGGACTCCAGGTATGCGACGGGCATGGCTGCAGCCAGATGAGCCAAACACTCGCCAAGAGCTGGTCTTTGCCTGGAGACAGAGGAGCAGAACAGGCTGTGTGGTGATGCTGGATCTCAGAACAGAACCTGTTCTCACAAGTGATGTCTCGTACTCACTGTTCAACATGTGGGGTCTTGACCGTGCCAATTGAATAGATGCTGCACATGAGGCGATAGCAAGATATCTGCAGATCATCCACTGCATGAGTAGGTGATAGAGATGGAACGTTAAGCATTTATCATTCGGCACAGGACATTCATTAAATTGTACTGTACATATTATAATGCATATTATAAGATACGCACAAATGACATCATCTCCAAACTGATGCTGGGCGATGTGGTCAAATAGTGAGGTCAGCACGGGCAACAGAGCAATGGTGGTGTAGTTGATGTTCTGGGATACACCTTTCACCTGGACAAGGAGACAGAATTGGGAGGAGGTCACACTATGGACCAGAGGAACAGAGGAGCAGATTTGGAGCAGAATAGTTAAGGCTGACCCACCTGGTTGCGACTGGACACTTTGCCTAGTTTCAGATTCTCCACCATCTTCTCTATGTCGTCAGCGGCGCTCTCAAAGAATGAGCGCAATCCCGCCTTCACAATCTCAGGCCCCGACTTCATCACAGTCCTGAGGACAATCAAGAATTTATAGTGGGACAGGATTAGATACTATGACTTTTACACACCAGTTCATTATTTTTACCCATTTTTCTACCCATAATCTTTACCATTTACAATGTCTATCATGTACTTATAGTGCTACATATTCCTATAACATATCCTGTGATTATTTTACATTTTTATTCGTATTATCTTTGTTCCGTAACTCCTGTAGTCATGTATGTTTTGTATGTGAGTGTTACCATCATTTCATGCACATCTGCAGCATTCCATGAGCAACTCAGATGCACTCATGCACTCAAATGAATCTCCTAGTACATTTGGATGTGACTGCTCAACGACCTTGTTCCATGTTTTAATTATGTAATATATCACTGAAAAAAGTGTAGCATGACGACCAAAGATTGAATGTAACGAGAGGCTAACACACATTCTGAAAACTTATTATGATTATATCCATCCCCTTTAGCTTGCTGATAAATTTCCAAGATGGCTTCCATTAACATGTCTCAGTGGTTCACTGTAGTTGTGGTAATGTTGGGAGATCAAACAAAAAACTCTCTGACACCTTATCAGTAGGTTTGTATGATTTTACTGAAGAACTAGATGTGGCTTGAAGCAAATGAGTGAGAACTGTATTTTTGTGGGTATGTATTTACCGTAATGCTTCTCTGTACCCACACACATCCATTACTTGTTAGAAACGCTAGCATGTACAAAAAGCAGAAAGAAGCTAGATTTGACCATCCTACAGTATCAAAGAATCGGCTATATGAAATGTGGGAAAAAATTACATATCTTCAATGACAACCAATGTATGTTTTGTTCAAAGTATTCCTTTGAGGCAAGATACATGAACATACATTCACATGGTTGAGTATGTCTGCTTCTACCTGGCTGTGTAAGGCCTGTAAACTGTGTGATGACTCCAGATCTTACCTAGCATCAAGAGACCTTGCCAGGATATGAAGGCAGTTGACCACGGCGGCTGCATCCGTTCCTGCAAATGATACATATGATGATGCTACAGTGTAGCAATACAGCACTGATTCCACACTTAGGTGGGACAGAATTTTCCACAGTGTCACTCATATGGAAGATAGCATGTGTGCTCACATTGTAAACTAAATGCTTTCAATACATAAACAAATTTGGGTCTATGGAATGGACAACTCTGAATATATAGAACAAAACAAACAATGTAATCTTAGATCTTGAATGATCTGTTTACATGTCTATTCTCTCAGAATTGTATGTTAGGCAAAACATGGTGGGTTAGCAGTGAATGGCACACTGGGCACACACTAACACAGAGCATCTGAAGTACGTTAGTGAGGAAAGAACTGTTTCCACTCGTGAACTCACAAGAGGGTCAGGTTTTATATAGGCTAGGCTAGGCAGGGATATCAACTGAAGGATGTGTACTGATTTTGTGTATTCCGAGGCATTATGAGCATCAGACCTGTGCTGCTGGTGACAAGCAGAGAGACCAGTGTGATAACTGAGACAGAGCTGCATAATATGTATTTTCTGAGTTTGCAGGTTTCTGTTGCTATAGCAAACGTGTTCCTGTTGTTGCTACTTTGCTTCAGGGATGTCTCTGCTCTGAATTATTTTTAGCCACGACCTGCTGAAGAACATTGACTGCTAGAGATGGTGAGTTAGAGGGAGTTGGCGCCCTATATATGCTGTACTTTCCACAATTTACAACATCACTGTGTTTTGCACCTTGCAAATGAGGGTTGCTGATTAACAGTAAATTCCTAGGCAATTTTTCTTCCAATGGTCTACCGTGGATAGACCCAAATAATCCACCAGCCACCACACATGATCTTATTACCTTGTGTGTGTACCCAATTAGATTTGGATTTGTTTCCTCCTTGCAAATTATGCCTTGGAACATACCCATGAAAATAGGATTGCATTATTTTTTCCCACATTACTGTAATCATACTTTTTTTAACCTGTTTTCCATCTCAGTCAATTATTTTTGCATCAGTGTGGTGAACACTATAACAGCAACTTAAGGTATGCCTGTGTTGGGTTTTAGTAGGCTATATGAGCAAAGATGTACTAATAATATGGTATTTGTACATCTGAAATTACTCTTTCTGATCATAATTAACTTATTAGCATTAAATGCATCATATCTATTAGTGTGATCACATTTCAAGAGATTTTCACTCTGTGAAAAAAGCGAGAGTACAAGACATTGCAAAAAAGCAAGGGAAAGACACAGAGAGTGGTCAGCTTGTGAGTGAAAGGAAACAATAGAATAGACATTTAGATGAAAAGGGAAGGAAAGTGAAGAGAGCAAAGGAAACCAAAAGAGAGCAGAGCGATGCCACAAGAAAAGCACTGGCATCAGCCATCCATGCAGGTTTCTTACCAAAAAGGTTAACTCTGTGTCTCACCAGAGCAGCCAACTTACAGAAGATACTGAGGAGGACCAGGAGGAGGAGTGGTAGGAGGAAAGGGGAGGAATGGAAAAAGGGTAGGGGTGAAATTCAGGCCAGGGAAGAGGAGAAAGTAAAAGCAGAGGTCTAGTCAAAGAGGAGCAAGGGAAAGAGTCTGATGGAGAGACATGGGGATGAGTTACAGGAGGAGGACTGGACAGGACAGAGGGCATTCAGCTTCGGAGAAGATTTCAGTTTCTACAGAGGAACTGGCTCTTGTAAAATATCAGTAAAATTGGTCAAAACCTATGAATCGCCGTCAATCATTCATTTTCATAGACAGAATGCATACTACTGTCCTCAAATAAATACATAATTGACAATAAAACCAAGAACCATTTACATAATTAGATAATACATACAAAAAAACACAACAATGTCACATTTGGTCCATGAAACACTAAACTGAGAACAAAGAATGATTTCACAACACAGAGTATATTCTGTCTATGAAAGTCAGACAGAAGGTAACATCATACAATAATTTGACATAAACTAGAAAACACATTCTGTGAAATTTATCACAGATACTTGTATACTAGTCAAATTCCATCACCTAAAACATTGCAACATTTTTAATGCTAATACCCATGTGAAATAGACATCTACAGATGGATGTAAAAGACTTGCCCTCAAGTGACAGAGCAGTTTGTACCTGGCAATCATCTCTTTCTCTTTGTTAGAGGCGTGTCCTCCACTGCCCAGGATCTTGGCAGGGGTGGAGAGGAAGTAGAGGCAGTGGTTCTTAAAGTACTGGTTGACTAAAGGCAACAGGATCTAGAGGAGTAGGAAAAACAAGGTTAGATTCCCAAGTGTCAATATGTAGGTGGGTTCAACAAGACATGTTTCTACCTGAGGTAGAAAAACCTTTGGCCTGAATTATCTTTCCATTTATATGCCAAAGTATTATACTTTTTAACCACAGCCACATTCCATCATGTTTAGAAACAGGATTGAACAGGATGAATTGTGGTTCTGATTAAAAAGTGTATACTTTGGTATATACATAAATGGAAAGGTGATTCAGGCCCAATCACACCTTGGCAAAGAATTTGATCTCCTGTTCATGAGGTGATTTCTCCACTCTGCCACTGCTCACAACAGCCTCTGAAAAGGAGAAATTGAATAAATCAACAAACCTAATTTTGGGATCACATATTGTGCACTGTGCAGTGTGCCCAGAGTTAACATGGAGTAGAGAAGTAGAGTACAGAAATGATTCAGAATAAACCAACTAAACTGTACCTAGATGAGCGATAAACTCTTGGGCAATTTCCATCCATTTCAGAAGCTTCTTCAGAAAACCGTAGACGAAGCGTTTCTCAATAGATGAGATTTCCTGCTCCATGTCTTTCATACCTCTGCAAACAAACCAATGACATATGGATGATGAGGGAGTGTATGTATGACCCACGTTACAGGTTTTCTCCAAGTTCATTCTTAAGTTACCTGGTGACAGCATAACCATTGAGCTGCAGGAACTTGAGCAGATCCTGGGCCTTCTCCCGGTCGCGGGCTTTCTCCTTGGCCGTCAGGGTGTCATAGGGTACGAGCAAAGGATGGGTACCACCCCCTAAACAAATCCAACTCCTTTACTCAGACTCAACCAATTGATACCAGTATCTACAAACAAATCCAACTCCTTTACTCAGACTGATACCAGTGTCTACAACCATTTATCATTTGTCCATTTGTCCACTGACCTTTGGATTGGAGTTCCATCTTTTTCTTTCTGCCCCAGGTGTTGTGATAGTTCTCAGCCAACTGCTCAGCCATGGACTACAAAGACACCAAAAGAGACGGGCTTAAGCAAGTGTAATCATGTTTACATTTTGATTCCTTCCTCATAAAAGTTCTCCAAACTTTTTCTGAGATACACATATGAAATTTGCATTACCTGAAGTTCCCTGGAGAGTGCCATGCTAGTTAAATCTATCGGCTGTGGGTTGTATCCATGGCTGGGATCATAGGTTGCCTATAAAAGAAGTAGTGTAATTAAAACAATGTTTTCAGTTTAAAACACATATTCCAAACACACTTCTTTGTCTTTTAGTTGTTGTGCCTGTCAGGCCACTGTTGAGATGCTTAATGATACCTGTGCAGTATGGGACACCTTCCTGGTGGAGGTTTTCTTCTCCACCTTCTCCTCCTCCCCCTCCCTGGCCTTCTCTATTGTCCACTCCCATGCAAGCATGGCTTTAACGGACTCTTTGATGGGCCAGCGGTAGATCTCTTTATCCTGAGAATCATATGACACCACAGTTGGATGCAATTTCTCAAATAATATTTGTGAAATATGTCTTGCAAAGCAAAGTGAGAATACTAGAATAGAAAAGCAGGGCTGCGTACCTTCTCAGAGAATGTCTTGTAAGGTCGCAACATAGGATGTGTCTTGGCATTTTCATCCAACACCTCACCATAAGTCCAGTTATTTTGAGCCTGATAGACAAAAAATAAAAAAGACAATTAACATTGCAGACTTTATCACAAGGCCACAATATTCAGTTACAAAATCATTTTGCAGAAAAGAGCTTCTTTATCGTTTCTCACCTTCTCAAAGGCCCACTTGTCATGAGTATGTTCAGCATATTTGTTGATGAAGGCATCCAGCCTCTCTGGTATTATGGTGCTGCAATCATTTAAAAATAATTAAATCAGTTCTCCATGCATAATATGAGCCACATATGAGTCAATCTATATGTAAATGATCAGAGGCTAGTTTCACTGTTGTTGATTTGGTCTTCAACCCGTACTCACTTTGTGGTCTCCATTGGCCGAGGATCAAAGTTGCCCTCAGCATCAACAGACGCCTTCTTCTCAGTGTGAGAGTAGGCAGCGTCCACATAGTCTGGAGGGATGGCTCCTCCAATGGCACAAATGCAGGGCATGGCGATCTTAAAGAGCTCTGCATCAAATTTCTAATGAGGAGAGGAAATATCATTCATGAAACAGGTATACCAAAATAGTGTGAATTTGTAAAATTGTCAGTTTACTGAATCGCACCTTGTGTGCCAGAGACTCAAAGATGCCCCAGAAAAGCTTGCGAGAAAGATGCAGCTCCTCCTCAGACGTGACACCGAAATTAGCCCATCCATTTGGCAGGCAGTAATACTTCCAGCAGCGCTCATAGTGATTGGTCAGCAGCTTCGGGCAAAAATAAAAAGGAGAGTTAAGGACAAACACAGAAATGAGATTTGATTCACATTTTAATGAAGAACAGTTAAAGGACATTATTGCGCTAACATACCTTAAGGGGCATTTTAGCATACTCATTAAGGATGGGAACATCAAATACTAATCTCCTCAACAAGTGCTGTAGCATTGATGGCCGTAGGTATCTGTGGAAGGGTTGCACAGAAGTAATAAGAGCAGTCAAAGCTTTGATGAAATGACCAGTGATGTGATCAGCTTTAAGTGTACACTCATTCTCCTTAATACATGAGACACTGACTTGCAGAGGGACATGAGGCATTCCTCTATGACGTCCCTCTGGGCCTTGGTGAGTGCGCGGCCTCGGGACAGCCTGTAGATGGTGTGCAGCATGGAGTCGATCATGATGGCACGGTGGTCAGTGCCCGCAAAGAGTGGGGCACACTTGGTGAGGAGGGGCAGCACAGCTGAGCACAGGTAGCGGTTGAGAGCCAAAGCCATCTCTGTGGTGCTAAATGCAGCCTACGGACACGGATAGTGCAGTATTCAGAACACTACTCAAAATAGACCCAGTAATCTGACCATCTGATAAATGACTTTAAGTACACTAAAATAATCTGGTATATTAATGGATAGTATGTGCTTCAGTTCTTGAGCTGAACCAGACGCACCGTGTCTAGTGAGGCGCAGGCCCTCATATCAGGCAGGAAGCCGACTTCCAGGACGTGCAGCAGGAAGTCCTGGTTTTCGATGCCGTAGACTCTGTCCAGGAACAGCACCATGGATGCCTTGTGGTCTGGCACGAAACTGGCTGACATCTTTGGCTCCACAATCTGACCCTCTGGGCAACAAGAATTTGAGGCACGCATGAAGATGAATGGGGAACATAGACTTCAGTCAAAATCAGTTTATGAACTAGATACAGATACTAGATACTGCATAGTGGTACATAATATGACCGCTGACTTGCCATTTACTATCCAAAAAAAACCCCTTCCCTACTCCTGAAACTGAGCATGTGCTGCAGCGGCGGACTTAAATACACTGCTGCTGCTGCTTACCTTTTCCAAAAGTGGGGATCTGGACAGACAGACTGATCACTCCAACAAGGTCTTCAATGGGAACCAGAGACCTCAGAATTGCCCTGATCCTCAGAGCTTCACCTTTGCCGGCCTGAATTAACTGTGGGGCACAAACGACCATCAGATGTTACACTGAAAGCTCTCAGACATCAGGTCAGTCAACCTGACCTCTACACTCTAGATGGACTTACGTGCATCTCCGGAGCACAACGACCCAGCAGGTCAATGAGAGCGGAGTAGAACGACATGATGGCATTTCCCAGATGTATCCTGTTCTCCTCGAGCTGTTCACCACCAAACCTGTCAGAACAGAAAGCATAAGAAGAATTCCAGAGACAAACACCACGGGGCAGATTAACAAACACCACAACCTACAGATACATTTTGAAAGTAAGTGTGCCTTACTTGTGAAGTAGTCAACAATCCACAATCAGATGAACTGAGCCCCAGCTTAAAATGACAGTCACCACTCACCACTCTTGTCCATCATATCTAATGTGTAGTTGTACTAGTATATGTGTCCCTAACTGTCCCATACCAAATTAACCTGTCAACTTTAGCACAAATAACCTTCCAAACCAAATGCTAAATCTAACAGTACTTTTTATTCCCACACCTTGAAGTCCATACTGAATTGCCTGAATTACCGTACCCCCTCCACAAACATATTTTGAAAAATTATTTTACATGAAGCGCCTGTCTTTCTTGATTGTGGGTCCATCTCTGGCAGGATCCTCAGAGATCTTGATGGCCTCTTCAATGGCAGCCAGTAGGCCAGCACCACCTTCACCTCTCAGGGCCGGACCAAAGCACTCAGGCCGGCGGATGAGGAGTCGGACCACCACATTGGCGTTCTCCTCCACGCTCTCTCCTACGGGAGACAAACAGGCCATCTGCTTCATCAACACTGCTTTTTTTGGTCAATAAAGAGCAGAGCCGGACAGTAACGGAGTACATTTACTTGAGTACAGTACTTGAGTACAATTTTGAGGGATCTGTACTTTACTCGAGTATCATTTTTGGGGAGTATTCATGACTTTACTCAAGTACATTTGAGAGGCAAATATTGTACTCTTTACTCCACTACATTTCTATCCATAACCGTGAGTACCCGTTACTACTTCTAAAAAAAAAGGATAAAAGAAAAATCTCGGAAACCCTCAATTTGTTGTTTCCCTCTCAAACGTGATTGGATTGTGCAGGCGCCACTGATTGGGACAGCCAATCAGCAATCACCTTCAGCTTTCCGTCAACTCCATGGTCAGATTTAGATAAGAGACGAAACCATGGACGAAACAATGGATGAAGACGCAGCAGGTCCATCCCGGGAATGTGCCAACCTATGGCCCCACATCGCCAGACTATTTAAATTTTCTGAACAATTTAATGATAGTTTTCGCTTCAAGTGTTTCAATTACAAAATAGTATTTTGTATTAGATATATGTATTTTAAATACATGTATTAGAAATACTGCCCATCCCTGGCAACATGGTAAAAAGATGAAAAAGACTTGATTTTACTTACAATTCATTTTACATTCTCCAAGGTGTTAACATTAACATTTTTCATAACTCCATGTAGGACGTTTCTGTACATAAATGTAAGCACTGTAGCAGTAGTAATGCAATATTTAGAAAATGTAGGTTACTCTTGTACTCTTGATACTCAAGTACTTTTAAAAACAAGTACTTCAGTACTTTTACTTAAGTAGACATCTGACTGTTGTACTTTTACTTGTACTTGAGTAAAATTTAGCAAAGGGTATCTGTACTTTTACTCAAGTAATGAAGCTGTGTACTCTGTCCGCCTCTGATAAAGAGTTTCAGTATTTTGTGATCATGCTCCAGCAGTTTTTTAAAATAGCAAAAACACTTGACCCACTCAACATATTGGATTTAGAGTATTTTCTGTAGTATACTGACCATTGACAAAGACAGCGAAACGTAAGAAGTCCAAGTATCTCTCTCCACCAACAGGATTCCAGCCAATATCAGGGTAGCCTTTAGACAACAACATGGGACAGCTCTGCAAGCCACATCCAGCCAGATATGTCACAACCTACAATGCATACATGAGGAGACATAGAAATATCATAGTTAGATTGTAAATATTTTTAAATCGATAGGTGAATGTATTTCAAAGCAAATCTGTTGTCCTGTAACTGACCATCTCCAAGTCTTGCTCCTGCAAAGCCAAGGCCAGTTCATTGTTGTCAATACAGGATGCAGCAGCCACATCCAGGGGGGTGGACCCTCGCATGCCTAATAACACAGAGGATGGGTTTGAAGGGAGTTGCTGATAATCACAATTGGTAGTAAATTATCTTTGATTCTCACCCTTGCCTAGTGAATGCTCCCATCCCCACCCCACTAATCTGTGCTACCATATTTTTGTTGCCTGTCACTATGTTTCTCACCTAAGCCGATGCCACTGTTCTGCAGCAGGTAAGAGAGGTGGTCGAACATGGAGCGCTGGTTCTGACGACTAATGCGACAGAAGTAGCACAGGAAACGACAGCAGTTGGTCACCATTTGAGGGAATCGAATCTCCTGTTACAAAGCCAGGGAGACAGAAGGAGGAGGTGAGGTGAGTTCGTACTGCAATAACGTATAACAACAGCCCAAACTCATCAAGCAACATGAGGGAGCTAACCTTTGAGTCTCCACCACCTCCTAGCACATTGACCATAACTTCCATGACGGTTTCATGCATTCCCAAAGCCCTCATCAGGTTAGGGTGTTGGTAGAACACCTTGTTATTCATGATGTTTCTGAAAAACAAGAGAAGGTGAATGAGATTCAGCATCAGCTTTGCACAACCAGTATAAAACATTGGTCTGTACAACCAATACATTATAACGCATACCAATATGCCTACCAACATTTTCCACACACACATTTCATGTCAATGAGGGCATGTTCAACTATCCACAGGTCCATGACCACTGACCCAATGAGGGCATGTTCAACTACTGACCCAATAAGGGCATGTTCAACTATCCACAGATCCACGACCACTGACTCAATGAGGGTATGTTCAACTATCCACAGCTCCATGACCACTGACCCAATGAGGGCATGTTCAACTATCCAAACCTCCATGACCACTGACCCAATGCTCTGAATCATGAGTCTCTCCTCTTCTGGGCCCATCTGGACGATGAGAAGGGAGCGGATCTGGCCCAGGCACTCCAGCAGCTCCATGGTGTCCTGCACTGAGACGGCGTTGATGACGTAGGCCTTGGGCAGGGCGCGGATCAGCTCCCCAAGGCCATCGTACTGCCGGTGCAGCAGGCTGAACATTTGCCGCACCAGCTCTGGGTTCTGGATGAACGACTCCTGCACCCAGTGGATCATGGTGTGAGAGATGAGCTCCTGAAGAGTGCCTGTCGGGAGGAACACAGAGAAGCATCTATCACCTGGACATGACCTCGCCTGGCCCCAACGTACATAATACATACGTTCAGCTTATGTATCAACAGTGATTAAATGCAAATGTCCCGTGGGTATTTCATAAGGGCTCTTTATTGTTTCACACAGGAGTGCCTCAATTATTTTTTATTATTATTGATGCCCTGTGAGTCTGTAGAGAGAAAATGCAGGCAGAATGCCCACAACTGGATTCCAGAAGAGGAAAGAACGGGTGGGGGAAGTATAAGTTTGGAAGGCAGGAAATGAAAAAGCTCTAATCAAGGTAGATTGGATCAGAATGGCATCTGCTCTTGTGCTCTACAGTCTTTATATTCTGCTGGATCTATAGGGTGTTATTATTCAAATGAATACTGAAATGCATGCCATAAGGAGTGAGAACATGTCAGTGAGGACTGTGGAATGATTAATGATTGCTTGTGGCTTGTTCCTTCTGTTCTCATAAGACACATGCTCAGGCATGCTGTTCTGTAAGTGATGAATGATGTATCACTGACTGGGCTTGGGCTCCTCCTCCGGTTCTTCCTCCACCACTTCGTCCTTCTTGCGCAAGCTCTTCACCTTCTCCAGCAGACTCAGGAGTCTTCCGCTCAGGGATGTGTCCACCTCCTCCTCCTCCTCTTCCTCTTCAACGTGCACACCTGTGGCAGAGGGAGAGAGCGTTAATCCTCTGGGTAATCAGTGGATGTTGTAAAAAGAAGGGAGAGCTCAGTGTGTCGTAGGACTGACCACAGTGGGCTAGCAGGTCATTATGGAACTCCTGAAGACTTTCCCGAGCATCTTCTGGGACAGGGCACTCCTCTTCCTCCGGACCATGCTTGAAATTAGTCAACATTATCACCTGAAAAGAACGAAAGAAAAGTCCATCACAGCTCATAAGTAACTCATGGCATACAGTATATGCTTGACCTTTGTGGCATTTGAATCGTATGGGAAAGGGAATCAGAAGAGTGTGCTGCACCTGTTCCTGTGGAGGTGAGCGGAACTCGCGCGTTTTGCGAGCGGTCTCCGCAGCCGACATGGTGAACGCTCTCATGAGCTCATTGTAGCGCTCACGCTGGTTGGACTGCACATTGTGCACAAACTGATCCGAGAAAGCCACGATGGCTTCAACTCTGTGTCTGAGCTCACAGTCACAGAAGTACTCCAGCAGGGTGCACATCTACATGACAGACGAAGAGAGATGCGATGAGTAATAGACAGAACCATAGTGCTTATCACATGCTGTAATATTTTAAAAAAGCCATTTCACTGGTGATGGAGAAACGATACCTGCAATTTGACAGACTCAGGTAATGTCATTTGAAGAAGTCCTTCCTCAGGACACTCCTCTTCCTCTTTTGCCTCAGACTCTCCAGTGTCCTCCACTTCCTTCTCCTCCTCCCCCTTCTCTCGATCTACCTTTTCTTCGGCCTTCTCTGCTTTTTCCTGCTCTTCCTCCTCCAGGCCTTCCTCCTGGTCCAAGTCCTTCAGCTCTGCCTCCTCCTCCTCCTCTTCACCGACCCCTTCGTCCGCCAGATCTTCAGCCTTCTCCTCCTCCTCTTTGGCCTCTTCTCCCTCCTCCTTGGTCTCTCCCTCTGCCTTTTCTCCCTCCTCTTCGGCTGCTTCCTCCTCTTCCTCCTTCTTGGCGCCGAACACACTTGGGTCGATCATTTTGAGGATGTGCATAGTGTCCTCATCATTGAAGATGCCCATGATGAGCAGCGTGCTGATCAGCTTCAGGATGGGGACGAAGTGGAACTCCACACTGCCCCCCACAGGATCACGCATGGCCTGACTGCCATCAGTCACAGCCTCTGTAAGCATGCTCAGGGCCCTGGTCTTAAGGTCCTGTAAACACAATCAAAACCAATGTATCATGCAAATTAAATCAAAGTAGTGTGTATATAGAAAAAACATAATTTCTGTCACAGAATAATTACTCTCAGAGTAAACATAACATCTAACATTATTCACATTTACAGTAATTTCCTGTGTATTAGGCGCACTGTGTATAAACCGCAGGGCAGTGTTTTATGCAAGTTAAAATATCAAACCCATAATAATATCATATTAACTGCCCCTGTGTATTAAACTCATAGCTGAAGAAATGTTGCCAAATCAATGTATAAACCGCGGCTACTGTAGGTGCAGTAGTTTTAGAACATGCGTACCTGTAAGGGGAAGACTGGACTGAGGGTGTAGAGGTCCGGGTCAGTGCCCACAAAGTTGATGTCAGAGAAGTGCAGCTTTGGCCTGAGACAGGTGGTGAGGCCTACGCCAGGTAGTGCGTGGGACTTGTCTTCACTTGGGTACAGAGTAATGCTGAGGGTCTCCCCGGTCATGGGCACGATAAACTCCCTATTGGTGCCCAGGCGATTGCGCTTGGCTGACTCCAAGTGGGTGCTAATCAACAGGTCGTAGTAGCCACTGCGCAAGGGACCTGGCAGGTATGTGTTTTCAATGGCATAGAAGAGCTGAGACTCGTCTACATGGCTGCATAGCGCATGGGCCACGCGATTGTTCCCCAGAGCGCACACAGCGCAGTAGAGCATGAGCGTGTGGTAGTGGAACTTCAACAGGTCCAAACGCTCCGACAGCTCCAAGATATCTATACACCTACATGCAACATGAGAAACAATTTGAAGATACTCAGTTACATGGTCAAGATTTTGCTGGTGCATTATTTTATGATACCTTGAACTAACATCAACATCAACTTCTCTATGACCAATAGAGACTTCATACAACATTTTAATCATCATATTCCATTACGTACAGTATGGTTCCTCTAAAGGTCAAATTATGGTCCAGGTGACAAAATATGATATTAAATCTGCAACATTTATTTGAAACAGCACAGCCGTTGTCACACACTCTAATTGGAAGTTAACTCAAAGTTCTACTGAGTTCTGGATGAGTTTGAGTTCTGTTGTGTGTTGCCATAGTCAAGGTGTGTGTCTGTTTGCAGTGAGATGTAACATTAATGTACCAGTTGCTATAGAAACTAGGTGTATTCTAAAACATTTTGCTGCCGCAGGACTATGGAAGCCTACATGCGGCACATAGATTGGCCTTAATTGGAGCCCAGCGACTGGTTCTGACCTGTTCTCCTCTGGGATGTGCAGAGCCATCATGGTGAGGGGCTCCGTGCACTCTACCATCCAGCCCAGTCGCTCGCTCACACGGCCCACCTCTGGCTTCAAGAAGTGGTTGGGCATGCGACTCCAGATGACCGGTGTCAGCATTTCCACATTCAGCCGAGGAGGACACTGAGGCACAGGATTCTTGCGATCGCTACGGAACATGGCCGCAGAGATGGGCATGATGTTCTAAAGCCACAAAAGAAGAGGTGTTACTGGAAACCTGAATGGAAGTAAAACATCTTTTGAAAATATGCATTTAGTAAGAGACTGTAAAGAAATTTGACACTGAAAAGGTGAACACCTTCAGCTTGCCAAGCTCAAACTGCAGCATGTTTTGGCTTGAAGGCACAGAAAACACTGCTGGGAATAGTTTGGTGTTTGGTTCCACCTTAAACATAGAACCACAAAATGCAAGATGAGTAAAGTAAACATAAAGATAAAACATCAAAACAATTTCCTCCTATATCCTAACTTCAAAAGCATTTGATGCTCACCTGGAAGAAGGTGTTGATCTCTTTACCATTGCCTGTGAAAGTCATGAGACCTGTTGCCAGGTCAACCAGGCAGCCAATGACAAAGTCTTCTTGGCTAAACCGAGTTTGCTGGTTGCTGCTCCCAAATTCCCCTCCCCATACCATGTAGCAGTTACTGCGCTTCATGCTGAGAGGCGAACAAAGCAAACGAGAGTACACATACTGAAAGAGCAATGTATGCCATTTCACATGATGTACGCCTCTGCTAGAGCAGTTAAAAAATCCCAAAACATGTGAAACCATTTATTCACCTCACCTGTCATGAATGTTGCCCTTATCGTCCCCAACTGTCAAAGTGACGTTGCGCACTTTACTGAGGTCAAAGCTGAGGTCATACTGATGGAAGTCAGGGGTGACCCAGCCCACCCATACACCTGCGGGCTCCTGGCCAGCAAACACGCGCACTGAATAGTAATACTGGGAACAGACAGAGAGGGCAACAGTCACAAGGTTTTTTGCAAAGACCCTTACTTGAATGAAAGTCTCAGAAATAACCTTCACAACACATTCTCAACCTTTACATTTTTACATGCGCATTGCCTGAATAGAATTACACTAAGAAGATTAGGTTTAGAGTAAACAGAGATTTTCAAAGTGGACTAGCCGCAGCACACACAGACAGGCATTAGTAACTCACAGTGGTGGTGTTTTGGATGATTTCTGGGTCGTCTCGTTCATCAGGGACCACATCCTCCACCAATCGGGGCACAGTTGGTGGAGGAGCAGGAGGCGCTGCGGTGTTCATAGCAGCTTTCTTCGCCTTGAACAAGAAACTAGAGCACAGGGCAGTGAACAGAACAGGAAATTAGAGAAAATACATGACCCTGGTAGCAATGCCAAATAGAATACAGCTACAAAAGTGTCTGACAGCTCAACTTGTCTAAAGCCCTAATCCTAACATGGCTGCCATTGCTGCTTTGCTCACCCCTTCTTCTTTCCTTTCTCTGAGACAGTGTCCTCCTTCTCCTTGACACTGGCCGTGTCTTTGGGGACTGACGGCTCCTTGTCTTTCTCATCCTGTTCCTTGCGACTGGCTGATTTCTTCAGAAGCTCGTACTCAGAGTCGGGGTCGATCTCCAGCACCTCATCCTCAGGAATGGTGAGGGCTCGGGTAAGAGGCGTGGTGCCCGCTTGAACCTTGAAGGTCTCATGGAACTCCACGGGCATGCTCAGTCTGAAGAACATCATGTCCGTGTTGGCATTCTGGGAGCCAAAGGTCTTGTGAGTCATCTTCAGACAGGGGGCACTGTCTACTGTGCCATCTACACTCGACACCTAAAAGAACAGAGAACAGAGAGAGATATAACACGTGCTCTATATCTTGCTTTGGAGAGCAGCTAGCAGAGGATGCACTGCATACTTTACTGCACCTCTATGTGATTGTGATCATTGGGCACGGGCACAAACTGAGGCAGACTCTTGCTGAACCACATGGTGATGTCTCTCTTCATGTTGATGGCAAAGGGCTCAAAGCCCTCCTGAAGACCACAAATGGTAAAGTAGCGCAGGCTACTAACATTCTGACCAAGGTTGATGCGGCCCACCTGGGACAAGCCCAGTGTACAGACCGGAATGAAACCTACAAAAGAAATGACACAGTCCAAATATGAACAGAACAAAAATGTAGTTTTGTAAGATTGTAATTGAATGTCGGCCTGCATGTTCGGCCTGCATAGACGTGTCTTTTTACCTTTACTTCTCTATTTTCAAAGAGGTGCATTACATATGTGGTGCACGTGTTTCTATGCTTTCCCATTTGACTGTATACTAACAGTGTAGAGTAGTCACCATGTCTCTTACCCTCTCCAATCTCTATGTCTTTAAAGGCCATCTCAGAGCCCGAGTCACAGATAAGCATCTCCCCATTCAGTGTGAACATGATGTTCATCTCTGTCAGGTCAATCATACAACCAACCACGTCGCCAGATAGCCACTGTCGGCCGAACGACTCATTTCCAATGTGCCACTTCTGAGCCTGAGTAAGACAGATGAATCAGGAGTTACAGACTGTCACATGTGGACTTCTAGCAGGTTAAGGCATTAGAAGTGGGATTTCGATTTTTGATCATTTGCCCTAAAGAATATGTGAGAGTGAAGCACTCACTCTGCTTCCATTGAAGACATAGGCCAGCTCATCTGCCCCCAGCTCTGTGTCTGCCCGGACATTGGGTCTGGCCCAACCAACTCTCATCTCACCCGTGGTCACCGCTTCAAACTCAAAGTACCATTTTCCCTGGGTCACGGCGTAGCTTTTCTCGGCACGGAAGATGCGCACCTTATCTCCACGAGAGTTATCAAGTCCATGACCAGCTGCAAGAGATTTGGGACAGAGTGAAATGCACTGAACCAGTTCAGAGGATACACTGTGCATCATTAAAACATGATTGTACAATATCAAATTCTACACTTACTGCTCTCCTGGTCAGGCGGCTCAATGTTGTATCCGTATCCAATGAGAGTGCGAACAGCATTGTTCACACTGTCACGGTTGGTTTTCTTAGTTCTCTCGTCCAGCAGGTTGTAAGGCACCAGACGAGGGTTACGCTTATTCATTATATCCTTTAGACAGATCAAATAGTTACATTCAGAGTCATAACCTTTTTAACAAGATGAACTGTTTCAAATAATTTGATGTTTCAAGTCATACTGTATGCCCACATTGTCCAAACATTAAGAAAAAGTATGGTCGTGCTTTAAACGTTGCAGAATGGTACCAAAGTGGCAAATACCTGGACTATGCTGTAGGTCCAACCCTGCCTCACACGGTCCCTCGCCCAAACATTGTGTCCATTTTCTGCTAGCTTCTCTACCAGCTGGTTCTGATTGGGGGTCAGTTTGACGTGACTGAGGTCCAGTGGGCCTGGCTTGTATCCACTCGTCATCACGTAACTGTGAAGCAGTGAGAGAGAAAGCAACAGACGTGATGCTGACGTCCACAGGAGACTTGTCTCATGCAAGAGAAGCAGCGAGAGAGAAAGCAACAGACGTGATGCTGACATGTCTCATGCAAGGAGACTTGTCTCATGCAAATGGTTAATGATTGTAAGCTTCAGACACGTACGTTTTGGGAAGCTTGATCTTCTTCAGATTCTCCTCTGCTTTTTCATCCCCCATGCCTACGTGGCAGCCCAGAGCCAGCAGTGTTCTGTTCAAAAGAGGACACATTCAAACAGTGACCACGTCAGAACAATGAGGAACAGACAGAGGATTAGACTAGAGATTGAAACTAGAGATCACACTTCAATGGAACTTTAGAAGAGGGAAATGATGAGTGTTACACATTAAACATGGCTAGCGTTTCACTCACTTGAGAGTTTCTCCAGACATCTGGAGGTTGTAGTTCCGTTCTGGCTCTGGTAAACTCTGGAAGTCCACGAGGCAGGGGTGTAGCTTCTTATTATCATCCCTGAACTGAGGAGGAGAAGAGTAGAATAGCAATGAGTTTCAAACAATTACTGACCTGATGGCCACCAGTTCAGGAGCTTTTAATCATAATCATAACAGTTAACAATACTGTATATATTATTTTCTGCTTCATATGTACTCACCACTCCGTAAGTCCAGCCCTGCTCAATGCGCGTCACTGCCCATAGCTCATGGATGTTCTCAGCCAGCTTCTCCCGGATTCGCTCCAGGTGAGGAGGCAACACAATCTGAAAGAAGTGAATATGCTTAGTATACATTATACATTATACAGTATACAGTATATGTCATGTATGTATTGCTGAAAACTGATACAGCAACTTGCAAGTCTTGGAAGCTAAAAAGCATACATCCTTAAAACATCCTGAGAATGATTTCAGACGACAAAGATGATGCCAGCGGCTGATGTTGGTACCTGAGCAGTGTCCACGGGACATGGAGTGAAGGAGGTGTGTGAGAGGGACTGTGTGGGGCCCAACAGGTTGCGCACACCCTCAAAGTCATGCTTGTACTCTTTAATGGGCTCAATGCGCATCCTCTCTTTGGGAAGCAGGGCTTCGTAGCACGGGGCATATCCTGGGGGAGGCAGGAACTTGAAGTCCCCATGACGGCCACCCAAAAGGAAGCGTGCCCTGCGGTTGAAAGGACAACCTGATCAGTAAGGGACCACGGACCAGTGTTTCACATGCAACAGTGCAGTATCACAATTTGATTCCACCTCAGCCACTCACGATCTGCCAATACATTACTGTATATTTGAGACCCACTAACAGTCACTCTCCAAGACATGAGCCCATTAGATATAAGTCCAAAGAGTTTACTTCACTCCCGCTGAGAAGCTGATGACTGGGAAGAAGAGGCCATCTAAGTTGAAGTTTTCAAACATGCCCTGCACAGGATGGCCGTTGATGCGGAAGGAGATGCTTGGAACACACAGGTCCAGACAGCAGCTGACCACGTCATCGGCTGCCAGCGTGTGCTGTCCAGGAGATGCCACCTGGCGAGGCACATGTCCTGGACGAGAAAGAAATGGGTTAGCCAATGCCAACCTAGCACCAACATTAGCTAAAGTAGTAACTAGTGTCCACTTCCAACTACTTTAGCACCACGCTTACCAGACCATAGATGAATGCCATCAAAGCCATAGGAGTAAAGATCATCTCCAACTCCATTGCCTCCCCAGCCTTCTCCACCACCAGGGTAAGGGCTGTAGCCCTCGGTCATGGCCCAGCCCACGCGCAGGTGAGAGACCTGTGCAGTCACAAAGGACTCCACGTAGTCCACCATCACCTCAAAGTACCACTTCTTATATTGGGTGGATCCCTCACACGTCCCCAGGAAAAGGTTGGGTCGAACACTGAGGAAGCAGAGGAGAGGAAAATAAGCTCATGTGGTGCTTATGAAGTACAATGACAAGAACACCCAAAATGACTAAGGCAAAATTGTTTGGAGAAATATGAAGTGCTTCACCTGGTTACATAATTAACTATGTTGGTCTGCAGCAGAAGGTCACGACCAGGAAGCAAATTTTCTGTGATGAGGTTCTGATTGGACCTCACAGCTACACCGTTACACACACAGAGAGAGCGCAACACATCCAGAACCTGAAGGGAAACAGAACAGTGAGATGGGCTGGGTACAGTCAGTGTTTATAATGAAGTGCTATGTGTGATCCTCTGACCTTATGATTGCGACCATGTTTGTCCAAGAGAGAGATGATTGACTTGATGTGGTTCTCCTGAATTATGTTCAGAACTTCAGGACTCTCTATCAGAATGCAATACAACACCTCCAAAATACCTGAGAAACAAAAACAAATAGAACAAACCCAGTCACGTGTGAGTTTCAGAAAAGAGAGACATCGGTTGTCAGGATTTAAGAACTGTAACAGCTAGGGACTATTGAGGAAATAGTAGAATTACCAGAGGAAGCCTCAAGGCGGTCCAGTTTGCTAACCAGCCAGTCCAGATTATCACAGAACAGGGCACAGTTTGAACGGTTTCCCCTGATCAAAGAGGCTATGGAAAAAAGGAGAAATTCCTTTAGTTTAAACAAACACTGCAGAGTCACAGGGACTACATGTTTAGAATGCAAATGGAAGAAAACCCCAGTTCAGGAATACACAGTGACGTACCCAGCAGCTCATAGAGCAAGTTGACAATCTCCTTCCATGACTCTGCAGCCTCTTCACCAGCAAACTCAGAGAAGTGGGCAGCAGTGTTGTACACATTTAAACGGTCGATACATTCCAGGACAATGGTGATCATACCCTTACATCAAACCAAATCAAACAAGGATGGTTACAACAATTGCAAAGGCATTTGGTATAGGCATTCACAGGGGATGAATGATTAATTGAACAAAGCGTCAGTCCCTGTTCTTACTTTGTCTGCTGAATCATCCACATTTATTTTATATTTTACTTTGAGAAGTCAGTCTAGTCAATTGTTGATAAATGGACTCAAATGATCAATAAAGCACCTCTTCTTGGAAGAGATTCTGGCGGTTGCGGAGTGATCGCAGTTTGGTCTGTTTCTCCTCGTGCTCCAGCTCTTCATCAGGAGGGTGGAAGTAGAAAATGAGATCCTGCAAGGAGAGGATGACAGCATCCAGCGGCAGAGAGACGCTGCCAGGGGATTTGTTTTTCCCACTGAGGGAGTCCAAACCCCTATGAGAAGCAAAGAAACATGAAAGACTCCCATTACCACACAATAAAACACCAAAACTGTTTGAACATCATTTACTGCTTTTTAAAATCCAAAAACACCCACAGAACATTACAGTATAATATACAATTACAACAACAGTTTGACCATTTTTACATTTTTGAAAATTTTGATTTTTTGAGAATTTGAGAATTTACTTGTTGAAAACTCTAAAGAGGCCTATAGTACTGTAGATCATTCTAGCAGCTTGAGACTCCTCTACTTGAGAGCGAGACAAAGACACCGCGTCGTCCATATGACCTTCCTGGTGCAGTATAGCCTGGAAATGAGAAAAAAGAGATAGAAGATTAATAAAACAGAGATAAATAAAATGGATAAAAACACATTTAGCCAACTAGTAGGGGAAAAAAGCAACATTGACAATACCGTTATGCTTAGGATATGTATGAATACTTAATGACAACAGGTTCTTAGTGGATAATAGTGACAGCATCAGTTTGGTGCCTTACCCTTCTCTGGAGGTTTCCCAGACGGGCAGCTTTAGCGTCAAGGGCAGCGTATGTGAGCCACAGTCCTGTGGACACATGCTGCATAAAGCACAAAGACTCGCCATACTTGATCTCCGGTATTCCCATGCCCTCAACATCACGCTTCTTTGCCACTTCCACTTTCTCCTGCTCGGGATAGATTGAGAGAGATAGAACCACAGATGACGCAACGTGAAAAACGAGAAGGATCGAAATAAAAAACAGCACACTCACAACTGTCAATATCGATAATTTAATGAAGACACAAAGTAGCATTTTGATCACACAATTAAGATATTTGACCTTTGTCACTCTGAAACAGAAGGCAGACATTTTTGTGTTTGCTCGCTCTGGGTCCAACACCATCATGCCCTTCTCCTCATCCAGGCACATGTAGCGTCCCGTGGTGATGTGGCGCACACGGAAGGGTTGACCCCACTTCATGTGGCTGCCGCTCCAACTACAGAGGCACAGGAAGGGACAAAACTCAACATATGGAGCAAAAACATGCCAGCATCTGAGGAGGGGGAGTCTGTTAATGGCACAACTGGAGGGGTGGGGGGGGGGGGGGCAGGACTCACCTGATTCTCAGAGGCTCCAGTCTCCAGAGAGAACGGGCCTGACTGCAAACCGCACCCCCCTCATATTGAGCAATCCTAGAAAGAGAGCAAAAAGAGAGAGGGCAGTGATTTCAGTATCAAGTCCTTCAGGACTGAATGAGTGCTAACATTGAAATACAACAGAGTTCCATTTAGAGTTACAGACAGAAGTAAGAATGGAGGGTTATGACATCTTTGACTAGGGCCTTGCTGTCACTTACTTGCGCTCCTCTCCTTGGTCAGGTGGGGAGATAGCCAAACACTCATCCATGTGGCCATGGAACAATCGGAGGACCTGTCCTCCTGTTACGTAACCTACAGAGGGAAGGACAGCAGGCAATGACTGTGCTAGGCTATAACACTGGCTGTGCTACGAGCGCAACATGAAGATTTCATCTTGACTAGCAACTAGATCTAAAATCTTGACTGGATCTAAATTGGACGTTACCCTCTGCAAGTTCACACCCCGAGCAGACTGGGTTCATGTTCCAGAGCGTCTGCATGAAGGATGCGTCCACCATGAGGTCACCGCTGGCAACGGACAGATGCTGAAGTGATAAGTAATAGACACACACACACACACACACACACACACAATATAGATCAAAAAGGTGTGCATCATCCCCTACACCGCTGTAGTACAGAGTAAGCTGCTCAGTGGATATGTGATTGGCTGGGGCTCACCAGGTATCTCTCGGATGACACACTGACCAGGATGAGGTCGTCACCTACCCTGACCTTCTCACCCTCTGACCTCTGTTTGGAAGCAGGGTGGATGGTCCACCAACATGCCTCACCTGAGGGGAATACAGAGCAGAGTGTTAAAGACAAAAATGATCAAACCTTCAGTTGAAAACTTTTATCCCGGTGGGGTCGGTTCTTAAGGTATGGAAGGACGGTACCTGTGGAGTCTTCCTGCAGGCCCACATCAAAGGCCAGCTTATCTGTGAGTGAGCGTGATGTGGTCAAGCAACTGAGGTACTGGAGTTTGCAAAAAAGGGTAGAAAGACACATTGATGGCACACATGTTAGCACTGTTCAATTTGTCTGACTATTCTTTTCCTATTAAACCAAGACCTTTACATGAATTGGGGCTGTATGATAAAAAAGAACATTCAAGAGAGAGAAAAATCAGTCATTAAGGGCAGAATGGAGAGAAGATGGCTGAATGCTCCATGTACTCACCATGGCAGAATGATAGTGCCTCAGCAGGATGGCGTGGCCATAAAGGAGTGTCCGATTGCCTCCTCCTTGCGATGACTGAAGAAACAAAAATAGAGAAGAGGGTTTACAACTGCTACCACCATTACTTCTCAATGTCTATGAAATAGGCTGTCCCTTGTTTTGGGGCCAGAGGACAGTGGTGGTCACAATCCACCTCCACCCAACATCCAAATGTTTGGAGTGGAGTCATTTTTCTTCTGTGAAGATGGCGGAAAAAATAATATCAACAGTGACAACAACCAAATACAAATACACGGCACCATGGGAAGGCAAAGAGATCCTGCAGTGGAGTGGACTCAGCATCTCTTTACCCCGGAGAACATTCAAGTGTAGTAATGGCAAATTTGGTTACAGTATCACAAGACAAGCAACGCCAGATTAAATGGACAAGTGCATGGAAAACAATACCACAAGGGCACATCAAACCAAGGGGCACATCAAGTTGGTTTGACCACACAGTCTGCCAGTGTGAAACAGCACACCTTGAGTTCCCTTACCTTTTCTCAATATCCAGTTGTGTTTTATAAATGAGAAAACACAGTTAATCAGAGCTGTTATTGGGGGGATTATCATCATAATCATCATCATCACCATCACCACTTCCATCTAACACTATTATCAAGTGGCATGAGAGATGCTCATATTTCAGAGGGCAGGCCAATGGTTCTGAGGGTGTTAAGCAAACATAATCCAGGACTGTACATGGACAACTGGTCAGTGTGTTAGCCCATTACTCATCTGTCCACATTAGCGCTGGCTCTGTGTTTGTGTGCGAGTGTGCGCGCATATGTGTGTGTAAGAGAGAGCGCGAGAGAAAGAGCGAGAAAAAAAACAAGCATCTGATAGACTAAGCGAGCGCACCAGGTGCATGATGTCTGCTCCCACCCTACCCGCCAACTCCCACCGCTGAAATGTGAAGGGACTCTCCCCTAGGCCTCATGCCATGCTATTCTCATCCTAGCCTTCCGGCAGAGAAGGCCACGGCGCAGGCAAAAGCCCCCCATTACAAAGGTAGGTGTGGAACGCTAATGCAGACAACGGAGACTAACATAATGTGTTCCGTTTTCATTATGTCAAACGCTTATGGTCTTTGTTGCCTGGGACGATCTGGGTCAGTGAGGACTACTGCGGTCTTTCTCTATGTTTGAAATTAGCTATGGGAAGGGAATCTACACTGAACAAAGAAGGACAAAATGGACTGAAGGAATGACATTTGGAAAGAGGAGGTATGGACATGCTGGAATAGAGAGAGAAAAGTGAACCAGGGAAGGAAGAGAAGGTGTCAGTGTCAAGATACAGAGGTGAGTAACCGCCATGGGAAGAGAGGATTAATGGAGTGAGATGCACGAGATGTCATTAGTGGAAATGATGGAATGGAAAGACAACATCAGACAAAAGAGAGGTGATGTTAATAACATGGCAATAGTGCTGCATGAAATGAAGTCATTGTTGACGGCACAGAATGAGCGTGCCAAGGTAGATGAGTATTTGGGTTGGGAGAGACGAGAGAGGGTGAAACAGCAGATATATTCTGGGGGGAGGGGGAGTTACTTTATTCCACTTAACAGGCACAGACCGCCCTCTCCAATAAAACGCTCTGAGCGTGTACTCAGATTTGTTCAGAAGTAATGCATGTAATACTAGGATCAATATCTGCCAGTTGCACTGGTGTGACGGAGTGTGCG